>NC_064810.1:78294168-78594168 GCF_023721935.1 Panthera uncia
AGGAGAAGGGGAAGGAGAAGGAGGAGGAGAAGAAGGAGAAGGAGGAGAAAGGGAAGGAGAAGGTGAAGACGGAGGAGAAGAGGAAGAAGAAGGAGGAGGAAAAGAGGAATGGAAGAAAAAGAGGAGCAGGGGAAAAAGAGGAGGAGGAGGAGGGGTAGGGAAAGTTGTTGGAGGAGAAAGAGAAGAAAGGAAGGAAGGAAGAAGAAAGAGCTAAATAGCTGGGACATCCATATGTCCCTGTTCAGCACCTTTGCATGGCGAATAACCCAAAGGTAAAATGTCCTTGAAGAGGATTATAACCTGTCACAGAAACAATCTGATTCAAAGGCCTGGTGGGTCACAGAGGCCTGGAATTTCTACCCAAGTCACTTTGACAGGCTTTATGAGAGACAAAATATATTCGCTTCCCTGTAAATCCATCCAAAGTCTATAGAGGCTTTTCCCTATGTGATGGCAGGCGAGCAAAGCATAAACTTGGTGCTAATAACATTGGTCTAAGACTTGGTGGTTTCCAGATCCTGGAGATCCATTGCTTAGTAAAGTAGGCATTGGTTTCATCCCATTTTATAACTAACTAACCAAGACAATGAAAGGGATAGAAAAGGAAGTCAAGCTCAGGTCTCCTTTTGAGAACAAGTATTTAATTATGCCAAAAGTTACCAAAATTTGACAACCACTGTGCTTCAAAATTGGGACAATGTCGGCCAGTGAACAATCATTCTTCAACTCAGTTCTTGCACAGAACATTAATCTGACTTTTATGGTCAGCTCTGTAAAGTACTCTTGAGGGAGTTACTTTCTTTCTCGGGGCTCACAATGCTTTGTTTTTTCAAATAAAGGGGATGCACCTGATTTTTGAATCTTTATTTTCTTTGTATGGATTTAAGTATGTGCCAGCATCAAGTCAAGCCATCATCTAGATGTTCATCCACGTTATTAGATATTCAAATAGACTGAGTTTTCCTTTGTTTGAATATAGAATTGATTTTATTTTTTATTATTAAAACGTTATTAAAACGTGCAGAGTTTTAAAATAGTCAAACAGAGCAGAAGAACAAAAATGAAAGGTAAAATCATCCTCTGCTTTATCACCAACCCCTCTCCCCAGAGACGTCACTGTCAGCATTTCCTCTTTTTAGTTTTACTAGTAATTATTATTGTAACTTTATATAACGTGCTTAGGAACCTACTTTTTGAGGTCTTGACTCTAGACAGAGTATTATTTCCTAGACATGTCTGAAGAATATACTCACTGACATTACTTCCACTTTTTCTCCCCTGTTCACTTTCTCCGCTTTCTAATTTTTGTTAGCTGGACTATTAATTTTTGGGTCTTTTATATGTTGTTTTCATGAATAACTAAACCCTACTTTATCGCTTAACTTGAGGCAGCTATAAATTCCACTGTAAAGAAAAAGACAATAGCATTCCCCTCTATCTTCAAGTTTTCTTTCCTTTGTAATTATTTTTATACTCTCTAAACTTACTACATTTATATTCTCTTCCATAATTGTAAATACATCTTATGGGATTGTATAATAAATGGATTATTAAAAAATGAATGAACAGAATAATTATGTAAATATTATTCAATACAGAACCAGAGAGCCAGGAGTTCAAAATAGAACCAGGGATTGACTCACATGGAAGTAAATCTTCTATGCCATGAACCTGTTTCAGGTTAAAGGCGAATCCTCCAAATGTTCCATCTCATGCACCCTCTCTTGATTTCTAGTCTCCTTTACCCTTTGTTGTTGCCACTGATATTTCATCCTCTTTACCAAATTACTGTTCAACTGAAGATAAAGGCAGTGAACTTCATGAGGTTTTGCACACCCTGAAGTGTCTTACGTGTCTTTGCTTTTACATTTGATTGATGGTTTAGTTATAGAGTTCTGTGCTGAAATCCTTTCCTATCTGAACTTTGAAGAATTTTCGTTGCCTCCTAATACCCAAGAGGTGCTGATAGGAAGTCTGCTATGACTCTAAGTCTTTTTGCTTGGTAAGTGACCACGGCCCCATGTTTCTGACATGCAGATTTTCTCTTTGTTATTGGAATTACCAACTTTCACCATGATGTCCTTTCCATGGTGATATCCTTTTTCCAACAGTCCTTCTGTGCATTCACACCTGTGTGGGAGTCAAGTTGCTGATAGTGAGAGGCAAGCGTTCTGCTGAACTGAACAAAGGATTGGAGTCAATTGACCTGAATTCAAGTCTTGATTTTGCTCCTTCTTTCCATCTTTTTTCTGTCTATAAAACCTTGCAAAATACTGTATCTTCACTCAGGTCCTTTTTTCTTTTTTTTTCCTATCAAGACAAATTGATACTAGTTTCAGTCTGGTTCTTCCCTGCCATGCCCCATTACATTGCAGAAATACTGTTACGAGTGGCAGTAAAATTGTTTTGCAAACTGTAGAGCTGTATATTATGGTCCATATCATTGCAGTAGGTGTAAACATGATGAAAAGTATATGGTGTTATAGAAATGTGGGGTTCTTGTTTTGTTCCTCCACTTATCATGTGTCATTTTGCCTGGGTGTGTAGAAATTGCTGTGGGGCCATCGTTCAAGCAAAGCTGCAAAGCAATCTTGCTAGTTAGAAGAGTGGGCCCTCTGATACCCTCCATGCGGCTGTATAAGGGCATCCCTCTTTCTCAGCAACAGTCAACTGATAAATGACCTGTTCCTTTATCCTTCCTAGGATAACTCCTCCCTGGGAGGTTGAAATGATGCACCTGCTGACATACAGTATAGCTCCAAAGTTCCTCCGGTCATAAAATGGAGGAAGAAGAAATCATTTAAATTACTGTTTGGGGCATTAGCTTGAAAGCTTCCAAGATGTCTATTCTCTCTGATTCGACACGTTTCTTGAGTTGAAACAAAATTTAGCGTTCTGAAGTATACTTCCAGGAAGTATCAAACAGTGATGTAAACTAGAAAGGGAAAGAGTACATTAGAATAACAGAATATCAGATTTGAGATAAATCTTCCAATCGTAACCAGGATCCTCATTGACAAGGAAATTGAGAACCTGGCTGAGACAGGAACTTACCTACGGTCACGTGAGATCTATGGAAATAGTTTCCAACACTCCTAACTCCATCCCACAGTTATTTGACCTAAAGAGTCAGGTCTCCTAGTAGTCTTTAACTTTCTAACAGATCGCTTTAAAAATGGAAAGCAGAGGTGCCTGAGTGGCTCGGTTGGCTAAGCTGCCCAGTCTTGATTTCCACTCAGGTCATGATCTCACAGTTTGTGAGTTCGAGCCCCGCCTCGGGCTCTGTGCTGACAACACAGAGCCTGCTTGGGATTCCATCTGTCTTCCTCACTCTCTGCCCCTCTCCTGCTTATGCGTGCGTTTTCTCTGTCTCTCTCAAAAATCAATAAATAAACTTTAAAAAAAGGAAGCAGAAAGAGTCCTTGTGACATGGATAATCTTGAGGCTGCATCGAATACAAGTGGGCAAGGGGCCGTACCTCAGAACCCTTCCGGTTATGGACCCTGTGTGGGGTGTGTGACAGCACTGACACAGGACTCTCTCACTGTGGTCGTGGGAGGTAGGAATTTTGGCCCCATCTCAAAGGCGTGAGGAACTAAAATCAGAGAGGTAAACAAGTTCACACAACTTACCACATTTGCTTTTGATGAAAGGCAGAGGCTGAACTTGAACTTGACTCTGAGCTGGAACTTGAATCGTAAAATTGCTTCTCAAGGTACAGCTCAAAAGAGAATCTAGAATCCAGCTTCCTCAAGACTCCAGTCTACCTCACGGTTAGACAATGATAAACAAAGGCACAGGCTCCACTGTTAACACTGTCAGTTCTTCACACAATTCAGAGGAATTTTGTGCTCAAATTTACTGGATCCTGGATTTCCTATTTAAAAAAATGATCTGGCATATGGATTGTTTTCATATGGCCTTTTTGGAATACTCACAGGGTTCAGGAGATTTAAAATTCTTTGCTAAAGAGGTGAGCTTTCCCTTGGTGAAAGCATTTCTGCAATTGTACATTGAGCCCTGGATACCACTCATGGTAACAGAGAAGAGTGTCCAGCATGGAGAAGGGCCTGAGACCAAGGCATGAGACAAACCCTGGAAGGAAATAAACATGTTCTGCCTAGAGTCTTGGCCAAGAAGAAGCTCATGGGGTTACTTATAGCTGTGTTCAAATTCCCAAAGGACCATGAAATGGAAATCAGATTAGACTTGTCTCATGTGATTTCAAAAGGCTGCTCAGATGAAAATGAGAAGCCAACAGATGAAAACGATCGGGAACCATATTTTTGGCTTATGATCAAAATAGCTTACTGATAGCTGGGCTATCTGCAGACAGCATGGGCAACCTTAGGACATAGTGAGCTCTGTTCTGGAAGGCAGAGTGACTACTTCTCAGCAGGGAGTTGTGGAGAAATTCAATGGGTGTTGGAGTAGAACCATCAGGAAGCCCATTCCTTGGTTAAGGAATCCTGCAGTTCGATAACACACACCCAACACAACTACACACACAGACACACACGTGCACACACACACGCACGTGCTTGCTTTATCGTCCCGATACCAATAATCATTTACATTTATTGAGCACTTACTACATGCTAAACTATAGGCTCAGATCTTTATATGCATATTTTCATTTAATCCTTCTCAGGTCCTATGGAAAAGGTACTGCCATTATTAGTACCTATGGAAAAGGTACCATTATTAGGCATTCCACATTATATATTTATAATATATAAATATTATAGGTAAAGTATTATGCTCAAAACACCAAATTAGTTAATGGGGGAGTCAGAATTTCAATCTACTTGTGCCTGACACTGAGATCCTAAACACTCTGCTATACTGTTTCCTCCTCATGAAGATTAATACATTTGAAGAGCCAAAAATAATTTGGTTTGCACTCAAAATAACTCCGTAAAAGTTAGAGGGGTGCTGAAGATCAACTAGAATAATATTATGATTTCTCTGTCATGGATAACTGACAGCTATGCTCCATTTTGCCCAAGGAAGTAAAACTCTCTTATTAATGAGAGAGAAGCAGAGATTCACAGCCCCACCCGAGAAAAGCTTCCCAGCTTTAGTGGTTCCCTGTCAGTCTTAGGTGGAGGAAGCTTCCTGATGTCAACCCAGTTTATGCCCTTGACGTTCCTATACAGGCACTGAGGTCAGAGGAGAGAGTGGGTAGAAGAGGGCAAAGTCAGTTTTCCCCGGGAAGCACTTGTTTTAAGTTCAGAGCCTTTGGAAGTTTAAATAATTAGAAGTGTGGATGAGGGCATGAGTGTGTTCACTCACGTGGAAGGCTTTCTGGTCATTCGAGTCTCTTTAGCACCTTGAGGAGGAGCCAGATGGCAGCACGTCAAGTCTGATTAGACTTTAAAAGATAAACCCAGAAAACAGAGAAGCACTTGTACACCTTCCTCCAGACAATAAGGAAAACAACACTGGAATAATTCCCTAGGTGAGGTGAGAAGTTCAAGAGCCCCTTCTATCAGCTCGATGTTTACAGTTCCCCTAAGATGATCCTTCACACTTGGAATGTTTCAAACAATCAGCACTCTGCATTCCAAGAGAAGCTACTAATTTTTTCTACTTCTCTACTGCGGCACTTTTCCGCAGGCTTGAGGTTTCTAGTGGCTTGTGACTCCACAAGGACTCGGGAACATTGTGGAAATAGCCTCTACCAAGAAATGCAGCCATTTCTAAAAGCAAAGGCAATTAGAGTTTCAAGTGTCACCTTAAAAAATCACCTGGCTTTCCCTTAAAAATAATAGATGGCCCACAGACAGGCCTTGTCTTGAGGACGAGAATCATGGAGAAGTTCACAGAAAATAGGAGATGTTAGCTTGTTTGGGGAGGTCTGACAGCAGGGTAAAGAGAGGTACAGCCTAAGAGCTTGTGGGATGGGCTGCTCTAAGAAGTGAGCCAACCTGACTGACCTACAGACCCCTCCAGGAGTCTCAGCCCTGGGCAAGAAAGCAGGAACAGGGTTACTGGGGGTGAAAGCAAGATTGGTTGGAAGTCAGAGAATAGTTGGAGCTCCAGTTCCCTTCTCTACTCTAGACCACCAGAAAGTTATCTCTGCCCCACAACACTGGAGACCTGAGATTTGTTTCCTGGAAAAACAGAATCATTTGATTTCTGAGCTGGGGACCCCAGGCACAATGCAGGGCTGTTGTGAGAAGCGTGGCCCCAAAAAAGTATAAGGGGGAAATCTGAAAACTGAACCCAAGGATTCCCATCCACCTTTCTAAGCCCTACTCCCAGAGCCTCATGCTGGGGCCCAGCCTCGAGGCAGAACGTCTTCTTTTATGGGGAAACTGACGGGATTTAAAGGAAAGATCTACGGATATTGGCATCTGGGTTCTCTGGATGCGAGGCTGGCTTGGGAACTCCCCAGGAGAGACAGAGGTGACATTTCACTCATCCGCACTCCCAGAGAATTATGAACGGGTAGCTGAGGACACCTGACATCGGAAAAAGCTTCCAACATGAGTAAGAGAAGGACCACAACATACAAACAGCAACAACAACAACAACAACAACAACAATAAACTGCTTCAGAGGGCACAGAGGCAATAAAGGAATAGAAAATCAAAATAGAATAGTTTATAATAGAAAGGGTTGAAACAAGAAAAGGAAGCATAAAAAAGAATACTCTTGTTTTTTCAAGTTTATTTGTTTTGAGAGAGAGAGAGTACACATGAGTGGGGGAGGAACAGAGAGAGAGAGAGAGAGAGAGAGAGAATCCCAAGCAGACTCCCTGCTGTCAGCACAGAGCTTGACTTGACTCAGGGATTTGGAGCTGGAACCCATGAACCATGAGAGTATGACCTGAGCTGAAATCAAGAGTCGGACACTTAACCAACTGAGCCACCCAGATGCCCCTAAAAAAGAATACTCTTAAGACCAGAAAGAGCCCTTGAAAATTAAAAAAAAAAAAAAAATGTTGTATATGAAATAAAAACTCAATAGAAGAATCAGAAGATGATATCAAAGAATTTATCAAAAATAGAACAGCGACCAAAAACAAAACAAAACAAACAAACAAACAAAAAAAAAACAAACCCCAGAGGTATAAAAAATAGGAAATAATAGATAAGGAAATTAATACAGAAAAATATAGTCCCGTATGACTTATTGGGGGTTCCAGAAAGTGAACAGAAAAAAATAGGGGAGAAGAAATGATGAAGGATAAAAGTCATAAATGAAAGCTATGAATTTTCAGATTGAAAAGTTATCACTGGGTGCTCAACTAGAGAATTAATAAGATCCTTGCCAATACACATCATCTGGAATTTTAAAATACCAAGGAAAAATCAAAAATACTAAATGAGGAACCTAGTCCATCCACAGGCCTGGGAGTCAGAATGACAGTGGCCTTCCCAAATTTTGCACTGGAAGTTTAAAGGAAATAAAGTTATGCCTTAAAAATTCTGAAGGAAGATGATTTTCAACTGTGACTTCTATTCTTAACTAGGAGGCAAGAAAATGTCTGGTTTTTCTGCTGCCGAGCTGCCCCAACTCCCTTCCAATCCTTCCAAACACAGTGGCTCAGATAAGAGAAAAATCTGTTTCTGTGTCCAGGAGCAAGGGCAGATGTAGGTGGGCAATCTAGGAAGACAGTTCATTTCTACAAGGACACTGGGTGTTGGGCCGGTGGCAGGGGTGGGGGGGGGGGGGGGGGGCAGGTGGAGGGGCGGGAGAAGTTCCAAGAGGCTGACCTAATCCATGTGTTCAAAGTTATCATCACCACCTAGTCCAAGCTCTACCCCCAGGGGAAAAGAAAGGGAGTGTCCATTCAAAAGAAAGGATAGGACAGGGAAGTTGTGCCCACTGACTCTGTTGATAGCTCCTGGCCATGACCTAGTCTATGGTCCCACAGAAGGCTGGGAAATACAGACTCTTGCTAGGTAGATACATACCCACCTAAAACCCGAGAGGATCTATCTCTAATGAAGGGAGAATGGATATAGCAGTCTCTGTTATACCATTTGAACCACCAGTCAAAGGTGAGGGTAAGTAAAGATATTTCCGGACATGCAAGGATTCAGAAAAGTTATTTCCCAGGTGTCTCTTTTTGAAGGAAGCTATTAGATGACATACTCCACCAAAATGAGGGCTAAACAAAAAATAAAATAAAATAAAATAAAATAAAATAAAATAATACAGGGATAGAGAAAACAGAAGACTCAAAACAGGAAAATGATTACAAGAATTCCCAGAATAAAGCTGTACAGGAGTGTATATACAGGAAGCCAACCCGTATCAGAATAGGGAATGGGAGGAAGATTTTCAAGGAGAATGGCTCTAATACGTTTAAGCTTTTGAAAAAAAAAAATATATATAGATAGATGTATAGAGGTTGCTGGAGCATTTGGTGATAATTAATGGGAGATGCATTAAAAAACAGGCAAAAGGAAAATAAGGCAATTATTAACTACGGAAAAACTGAAAGGTTGTACAAGAAAAGATGCGTTATTGTAGAAGTGACTGACTCATTATCAAGCATGCTCGGTATGAAACAATATTTGCATTGTGATAGTGATGTAAACATTGGCTACTCATTTAACCAAAATTTTGCCATGACTATTTTGGGGGATTGAAAAGAGAGGAAATAGGTTTTGTGTGGGAAAGTGAAGTCCTCATCTTTTAAGGTGGAAAGTCCACAGGAAATGTCTAAACTTGATAAATCAAGAAATTTATTGTATGTATATTATTCAGAAATAGGGTTGTAAATGCTAAGGAACCACATAGAAGAGGGAAGGGTGTGGGCATGGTAGGTTGGAAGAGGTAGATCAAAACATTTCTATCTTTATGGTTTTTTTTTTTTTTGGTAATATTTGACTTTAATTAGAGGCATTTATTAATTTTAAAATTTAAAAAATAATTCTAAAAGTAATCACACTTAAAGAGAATTTAAAGAATTAAAGGCTTTTTGAGTAAAATGAAACTTAGACGTCATATGGTCCAATATTTCACCAAACTGAGGACTTTTTTTCTCAACATCTCAAGTCGTTTAAGATCTCTTTAAATACGTTTCTCAGAGCTGTTTCTGATATTCAGCCAGATTTTCTCCCTGCAACATCCACCTTGGCCTCCTTCCGTCTCACGTCCTCTGAGAGGTTCTTCAGGTCTGCATGGGCACCCCAGGGCCAGGGAGCCCATTTCCTCCCAAAGGCAGCCATTCTTCCTCTGGAGTGGAATCAGTCTTTCTGTGGTTCCCATCCACCCGTCCTTGATCTGTGCATTCACCAAAGCCACTCAGACCGAGCTCAGACCCTCTTCCTCAGGACATCCCCGAAGTTTCCTTGACAATAGCCATGAATCATACTGGCTGAATCTTCTCACCACTCTACAAGGCTGGTCACGATGTCTCTCAAAGTGCTGTGACACATCTCAAAAATATCTCTGCGTTTCACTGGAGAAAGATGCAAAATCGCACCCCAAGTGTTCTTGAGAAGGTCTGGGCAGTCCACGGGACCACACCAGTCTTAGCTGAAGCCACCTCATGCTGCTATCATGGGGGATAGAGGAAATTAACTTGTGAGAATTACACGGTCTATGTGTCCGCTGCTGCACAGAATTTGCACATTAAGAGAGTCTCTCAAGAACAAAGGCTGCTCTATTATCTCCAGAGAGAGGTCATTCAGACGGAAATTGAGAATGAGCTTTGGCTAGCAGGGGGTAGCAGAAAAACAGCTCTCTCAGACTGGCAGGAGAGCCTCGATGATCCTGGCTGTGACTCTCCTCCTTCAGACAGAATTAACATCATTCATATGGCCAAAGATCTATTTTTCTTTTTCAGAGAACACCAAGGGATAAGCTTTACTCACCCTTCATCTTAGCCCAAGACACTCCCCCAAAGACCTCTCAGGATGCTCTTGGAGATTTGCTTCTCTAGGCTAGTTAAGGACCAAGGCATTGGATCATTGATAATTAATCCATTCTGCCTAGTGTTGTATTAGAGCAGGAAACAATGCTCAACCTAACAGTTAGCCATCGTGACCCCACCTCCTTCTAGAAAAAAAAGGTATTTAGATCAAGCTAGGTGAGGTAAGTAGCTCAAAGGAAGCGATGGACAAAGCAAGCTAGCAGCTAGACTTCCTGATTGCCAGGACAGCACCCTTTTGAGTGAATAAGTAAAGGAGGAGGTGTGTGCATTGGCTGGAAGACAAGCGAGGAAACAAGAAGGAAAAACACAGATAAGTTTCCTCCTTTGTAACTTACTTATGAGCTCACACTGATCATGGAAAGATTGCCACCTCCGTGGAGGAACTTCTTTCTATACCCTTTTTTTTTTCTTCTGGGAATGGAAGTCTTTTTATTGTCTTTGTGTAGGGGTATGGCCAGTTAGGAACCATTCCTTACTATGTGACTCTGAACCTTCCCCTTCTCATCCGTAGCATGTACCCTCATGCTCTGCAATCCTTTCTTCTTTTCTAACCTCCTAAATTTTGTGTAAAAATATTCAATGTAAGTCTCCCAAGAGCCACACAGAAGAATTTTAATGGGCCAAACCTGCCCTTGTGATGTTTTCAATTTACCCAAAACCTAGATAATACTACTTACTAGGCTAACTGCAAGAATATGTAGGCCCTAATATTTGCAATGGCTCAAACGCAATAGAAAATTATTTCTTACTCAGGAAACAGTACCAGTGGGTAAAAGCTTTAGCAGAAGAGCTTTCTCTGTGCAGCCATTCTCAGACTCAAGATGGTGGAAAGTTTGCCATCTTTTAACACGTTGCTTACTGTCCTGAGCATCATCTCCATCCCTGCCAGTCAGATGTGGACAAGAGCGTGGAGGGGGACGGCATGGAAGGGCTCTGTGGGCCAGGCCTGGAACAGGCACACATCATTTCCCTTAACATTTCACAGGCTGGAACTCATCAAAATAACCATACTGAACTGCAAGCTTGAGGGGGGTGGGTGGGAAGGGATTGGAAAACATAGTCTGTGTTTGGTCTGTCAGTTTCCACATTAATCCTACAATAAGAGGGAGGGAGTGAACATAAAGTTGGGTAGACAGCTAACCATCATTGTCAGATGGATATCTTGTCAATATCTTTGGACATGAATCAAAGTAAAATACAATATTCTCAACTGCTATGTCATTCTACTTCAACAATTCTCATTAATTCTGTTCTTATAAGCAAATAGTTACCATTTTACATATTCAGCCAACATTTATTTGGCCTCTGTCTTTAAATGAATTGCATCCACCATTTTTTTTCCGTCATTAGCTTATTTTGAAAGACCAGTTACTTATGACCCACTTACATGTTAAATGTTACACCAGATGTTGGGGATATATCAATGAACAAGACAGACAAGTTTCCTGCTTGCATGAACCTAAGATTCGCATGGAAGACAGGTGGCAATAGGTAATTAATAGACTAAAAATACATTGAATAATCACAATACTAAAAGAAAAGTAAAGCAAGTAGTAAGAAAAAGAATGTCCATTAGCAAATTGGACAGGGGGGTTGGCATGTCCTCTTTGAGGAGGTCGCATTTAAGCCAAGACCTGAATGACAAAAAGGAGATAGTCATTTTGAGGTCTTAGTTAAGAACTTTCAGGCTCTGAGAATGGCCAGTGAAAATGCCCTGGTGTGGCAATGGGCATGACCACGAGAGACAACGCAAGTGTGGTTGAAAAGTTGTGGGTAAGCGGAGGGCATGATAAGAGTTGAGGTCAGACTTCTTGGCATAGAACCAGATCATAAAGCATCTTGGAGGCTGTACTAAGGGGTTTTGATTTTAATTTTATTCCAAGTGCAATGGGAAACAATTGGAGGGGTTGAATCAGAGAATGACTTGCTTCCATTTTGCTTTTGTTTTTGTTTGTTTGTTTGTTTGTTTTTGTTTTTGTTTTTTGGTACATTCTGGCTGTTATGAGCAAAATGGATGGAAGGAAGCAGGAGAGGCAGGGGTGGCACTTAGGAGGTCTTTGTCACGGTCCAAGATAGGGTGCTAGTAAGCTTAGAATATGGAGGAAATAGCAGAGACGAATGAAGGCGGGAACTGGTGAGTATTTTGGAAGTTCTATGGTCTAGACTTGCTAAAGGATTTGTCCTGGAGGGAATGAGAAAGTGAGGAATCACAATTGCCTCTTACATTTGATACATTCACTTACTTTCATCCTCTTATTCAATCATAGATATTCCCCAGAAGAAAGCTTCTTAGGGTCTAGGCAAGGGGCCAGGAGTCTGGCTTCTGTTTTCTTGTTTGCTCTTTCATTTATTTGCCTGGACAAACTCTTTCTTGCTCTTTAATTTTTGTGAGAAAGTGAAAATAGCCTCCATCTCTTACCTAAGAAACCTGGTGAAGGGTGATAAATTGATACTATTCTCTGTAACAAAATTCTAATAGGAACACAAGATGTTCTTCCAGCCCAGTGACACGTCGGGGAGAATTTGAATGTAATCACACTGTAGCATATTTCTTTGCCCTTTTAAAATGATGATGACTAACTGTCTCCCATGGGCGCGAGTTACATTTTAGACAAAGGGGAGAAATAAAATAATTCTTGACTTGGGACAGTTAATATCATTTAATTGAGTCATAGCTGCATAGACCACAGTCGAATGTACACAGAACTCTAAGGAGAATTTTTTTTTACCTCAAAAGGATGCTTCCCTGTCCCTTCGTTTTCTTGCTCCTTTGTTAAAAAAAAAAAAGTGTCTTCTGTTGTCTTCTGATTTGAGTCATGCAGCAGAGGAGAAGCTTACAAGTGCATGTGAGGATATCGGCTGTCTTAGCAGAAAGTTTTAGGCCCCAGAGATGATGGGATTAAGACTTCAGGTATACCAGAAAGCCGAACAAGATTGCACACAGGCTACCCTTTTGATTGTAAGAGTTTTGACTCCATAAAATCATAGACTCAAGATTTCAGACAAACCTTAGTGACTTTTGTGCCAACTCTTTATTAACCAACTCAGTTGCAATTTTGTGTTTTAGAAAGTCAATTTCTCATTTGGGGGTGGGAGAAACAGAAAACAGAAGATTTGTATGTAGTCGGAAAACTTTGCCTTCTACGATCCCTTTTCCCCAAATTTACCTTTGGTCATTCAGTAGTGGTACTCTCCTACTTTTCAGTAAGGTTGCTCTGAATTTTGCTACCAAGTATTTCTAAAGCTGGTATTTGAGACCTTATGTGTCTGATAATGACCACTCATATTAGAGCAAGATGCATAGCTCTTTATACCATTAAGCAAGAAAATTCTTCTGATAATTTGTTAATAGAAGGTCATTTCTGTTGTTTTGGTCTTACAACTTTTTCTATAAAGGAACAAAATGTATTGTGCAACCATTATTTCTAATTATTTCCTCCATGTTTTTAATTCCTTCTTTGATACCTCTGAGTATTTAAAATAATTTTTATACTCTAGAAAATAATCCTATTATCTTAAATTTGGGGGAGCCTTTAATCTGCTGTTTCCTATGTATTCTCTCTCTGTCTCTCTCTCTCTCTCTCTCGGTATTAATTTCCTTGGTTTTTGTAATTTTAGGTTTTGAGAACAATGTCTGTAGGGTTTTAGGGTTTACATTTCCTCTGGGAGGTATCACTAACCTGTACAACTTTTGTTTTAAATAAAATTTTAATTTCAGAATAGTTTTAGATACACAGAAAAGTTGCTGCGATATCACGGAGGGTTCCCATATACACTGTTCCCAGCTTCCCCTATTATTAACATCTTACATTAGTATGATGCATTTGTTATAACGAATGAGCCAATATTGATACATTATTATTAACTGAAGTCTATAGTCTATACCTTACTCAGATTTCCTTAGTTTTTAACTAATGTCCTCTTTCTGTTGTGGGATCCTATCCGGAATACCACACTGCATTCAGTCATCCTTTCTTCTCTAACTCTTCTAGACTGTGACATTTTTTTCAGACTTTTCTTATTTTTGATGATCTTGACCCTGTACCTCTCGTGAACCTAAAAGGGTGTTCTCAAAATGTATAAAGAAAAAGAGTCCAAATTACAAAAAGAACTGGCAAAGCCACAATTACGGTGGAAGGTTTTAACCTCACTCCCTCAGATTTAACAGATCAAGTAGGCAAAAGCTTAGTAAGACATAGAACATTTGAACATCGTATTTATCAATCTTAATCTAGCACAAATACACGGCCAGAGCCCTGCATGTCCAAATGAGAGAAAACCCACTCTTTCAAGCATACATAAAATATTTACAAAGATTGACCACACACTCCTCCACAAACCAGGTTTCAGCAATATAAAAATCAGACCATGTTCCCTGATGACAGTTCCTAGATTAGAAATTAATTATCAGAGATAATTAAAAACCCACATGCATTTAAAAATGAAAGAACACACATAAATAATTTATGCATCAAATAAAGCATTAAGGTTGTACTTAGAAAATTTAGAATGGACTGAACAAAAATGTGTCAAAACTTTTGGGATGCAGCTAAAACGGAACTTAGAAGGGACAGTTTTGCCTTAAAAGGCAAAATTAAATTTTTATAAATTTTAAAATCATTAAAACTTTTTTACGCCGCAAAAGAAGAGAGTCTAAATTCAATGCACTAAGCTTATTTCTTGAGGAAGATAAGAAGATAAAACCAGAGAAGCTGGACATCTGGTTAACATGGTAAATGGAAGGAAGGCCAAAGACCACGGGCGCTTGGGGCTCCTTGAGGTATGCGCATGTGCATGCAGCACGCACAGCGTTAGATGCGCTGCGGCGGGCAAGGTTAAGACATTCCTTTCATGCAAAAAAAGGCAAAAGAATAATATAATGTCATTCATATATCCATCAATGAGATACAACAATTTTAACTTCTGGTTATATATTCTTTTTCTTTTCTCTCTCTGTCTACATGGTTTTTGTTTGTTTGTTTTTTCTGTACCATTTCAGGGTAAGTTTTGCCATGAAGGAAGCCACTTTACCTTAAACACTTCAGTATTCATCTCCTAAAAATAAAAATCGTCTTTCACTGAACCACAATGCTATTATCACTTCCAAGAAGATTAATAATTGTTCCATGGTATCATCCAATATGGAGTTGATATTCAAATGTTCCTAATTGCCCCATGAATGTCTTTTCACAGTTACTTTGATTTTTTTTTTTTTCCCGAAGCAGATCTGAGGCTAGGCTCGCATGTTGGATTTAGCTGTCATATTAGTTAGGGTTCTCCAGAGAAACAAAACCAAGAGGAGATATATATAAATTTATTATAGGGAATGGGCTCTGCAGTTGGCAAGCTAGAAACTTCCAAGGAGAGCCAAGCATAGTTTCAGTTCAAGGCTGGCCGGCTTAAAAAGCTGATGTTTTAGCTCAAGTCTGAAGGCAAGGAAAAAACTGGTCTCAGCGTGAAGGTTGTCCAGTACAAGGAAATGTTTCTTACTCTGCCTTTTTTCTTTTTTAAAATTTTTAATGTTTGTTTATTTCTTGAGAGAGAGAGAGAGACAGAGCATGAGCAGGGGAGGGGCAGAGAAAGAGCGAGACGCAGAATCTGAAGCAGGCTCCAGGCTCTGAGCTGTCAGCACAGAGCCGGGCTCAGGGCTCCATCCCACGAGCATGAGATCATGACCTGAGCCAAAGTCGGACGCTTAACTGACTGAGCCACCCAGGCACCCCTGCCTTTTTCCTATTCAGTCCTTCAACTGACTAGATGAGGCCCACCTACATTATGAAGAGGAATCTGCTTTACTCAGTCAGCAAGTTCAAAGGTGAATCTCCTCCAGAAACACCTAGAACCACGTTTGACAAAATATCTGGACATCTCATGCAGTTGAGTTGCACATACAATTAACCATCACAGTTGTTACATCTCTTCAGAGTTTAGACTCCGAAGAAGTTCTCCCATATTGTTTTCATTTTTTTTTAATTGTATTTATTTTTTTTTATTTTTTTTTCTCACATTGTTTTTAAATGTGATTGACTCTTTGAAGGGTGAGATGGCTGTCCTATGGAGCATCCTACGTTCAGGATTTTTCTGATTACTTCTTGATGGTATCATTTAGCTTGTTCTCCAGTCCCTCATATTTTCTAGATACTAGAAGTTAGGTCTGGAGGGGATTACCTGCGTTCAGATTGAAACTCTTTAGGTCAAAAATACATCACAGAGGATGCCGGAATTCTACACTGCCGTACATAGAGAGGGGCCTAATGCTAGCTTAAGCTATCCCACCATCAGTGAGGCTGAGTTTGCTCACCTGGTGAAATGTCACCACCAGACCTTTTTATTGCAATGATATATTTTCCCATTTGAATTAGTAATTTGCATGGTGATATTTTGGCACGGTGTGAATATTCTGTTGCCTACAACTTTTTCCCTGCTTTAGCTCCCTTTGATGACCCTTGCCTAAATCAGTTATTATACTGGAGCTTAAAAAAAAAGGAGGATTTTCTATTTCCATCATCTCACATACATGTATTAGTTTGGGGACCTCTGGATACAATTCAAGGAATTTGAGTTCTTTTTCTGTATGCAAAGCAGAGATTTTACACAAAGAAATTTAGAGAACACGGAGAGGCTACAGGCCTTTTATGGAATTTGTGCCAAGATTCCAGAGTTCCATTATTATTTGCTCAGCTCTGAAACTCCCTACACAGACAGCGACTTGAATCGGCACATTCATCCCAACCAGGTGAGACCTTTTGTGGAAGAAGTGTGGGCCCTAAAGCCCTGGCTGTAAGTCTTTCCCAAGAAAGGATGTATGAACCTGAGCAGCTTCTCAATTTTGATCCTCAACTTTGCAAGCAGCTCTAAGGCTTTGTTTCTACGAAGAAAAAAAAGAAAAGGAAAAAAAAAATCTATTTCCACTGCCTTAACATGTCTTAAACATCCCTAAAAAATGCTGTTTTTTTTTTTTCTGACTCATGAATTCCACTCCTAGAATTTCTCCTGAGTAAACTGTATAAGAACGTATCTATAACATCTCAGTGTGGTTTATTTATTTATTTATTTATTTTTATTATTATTTTTAAAAAAAAATTTTTAACGTTTTATTTATTTTTGAGACAGGGAGAGGCAGAGCATGAACAGGGGAGGGTCAGAGAGAGGGAGACACAGAATCTGAAACAGGCTCCAGGCTCTGAGCTGTCAGCACAGAGCCCGACGCGGGGCTCAAACTCACGGACTGTGAGATCGTGACCTGAGCTGAAGTCGGCCGCTTCACCGACTGAGCCACCCAGGCGCCCCTCAGTGTGGTTTATTTAAATAAATCATATAAACGATCTTAAGGCTGAGCAAAAATATTGGCTAAATAAATTTTTGTGCAGCTAGACCGTGGATATTATGAAGCTATTACAAATAGTATGCAGAAGTATGTTTAATGACAATAAAAAATTTTCACTATGCAAATTAGGCCCAAGGGCAAAGACCAGTTCCCTTCCAGAAACCTCGAGGCTCCGATGCAGATGTGCAGTTTCAAAGCTTGGGGTTGCTAGACACCAATTACTATCAAGATGGAGCTTCAGTTCAGCTGGGATATAAACGACATTATTGTACAGGGGATTGTCTAGTCCTCTCCCCGACAGAATCTGTGTCCCAGCTCCTTTTAGCCCAAATGTCTGATATGCTGGCTGCTCGCTTCTGCCCCGCTGTTCTCTTTTTTCAAGCTCCTCCTGAATTAACTTCACTCATGTGGCATAGTGAACAATGTGGAATATTGTCAGATTCACAAGAGGAGGCAGTGGAGAAGACTGCTATTTCCCAGTGCATAGGAGCTCACCTTTAAACTCCTCATGAGACCTGCCCCTTCTTCCACACCCATTTCCGTCCACACCTTGGCTTTGCACTGCCCCCGCCGAGCAATCTCTCCGGAGGCCTCTTCAGCAGAGCAATTCCCTGTTTGCATATCCTTTCCCGGTCTTTAATACCATCTTTAAATATGCCTGTGGCCAATATACTGAGGGTGAAGGTTTTTGTCTACCCTCAGCAGATAAAAGAACCTCCAGCTACCTGGGTCCACCCTTCTTAGGTAAAGAGAGGTTATAAATTACAAATATTTCTCTCCAGTGAGCCATCTATTAAATCGATGTTCTATTATTAATATATATTTTTCTTATGTAATAAATGCAAAACAAAAAGAGAATAAAGGTGGCCTTTTTGTGGCTCAGTCCAGAGCAGGCACTGGTGAAAGTCTAGTGTCCAGGGTAGGCAGGCCCGAGGTAGAACTGGCCAAAACAAGATAGGTCCCAGAAGCAGAAGGACCAGAACAGTCACTGGGTGATGAGGCCAGGGACATGGGACAGGGATCGAGACAGGAACTCTGTTACTGGGATTGGATTAGAAATTGGGAGGTTCAAGTTTCAGCCAGGGTTCTTTTGATTGTGATAGGAACAAAATTCACGTGTAAGCAAAATAGAATGTGTTGGCTCATCTAATAGATGTAGCAAATGTGCCCTGATCCAAGGCTCACCGATGTCATGAAATTTGGTTCCTTCTACTCCATTTCTGTTTTCCTTCTTTGTTTCCACTTTATCTCCAGCAGATTCTCCCCATAAAGTGTCAATGAGGCCATCAGGTAATAATCAAGTGGAAAAGAAGTGATTTTTTGCCCCCCTAGCATTACCAGCAGTATTTCCAAGATTCACTTAAACAGGGCGGCTTGGGGTGTGTGCCCCCCCACGTGCAGGGGATGCACACGTGATCGGCAGATGCCTGGGACATGCATCTCACTCTAGCTGCAGGGACTAGAGGTTTGGAAGGACCGGATCCCTGCAGATGAGTAGCCTATGGCCGGGAGACTTGGAAATGTGAATTGGGGGGTTGTAATAAATATTCCCCAGTGGAGTCTGAGGAGCCACAACCGCTTGAGCCTTTCGTGTAACTGGTAACCAGTCGTGTAACGACTGCTAACTGGACGTCTAGTCTGCACAGAGCTCCTCCCTGGGGCAGGGCTGGCACTGTTTCAGGGTTTCTTCTTCTTCCCTGAGTTTTCTAGTGAGTATCAAGTGGCCCTGATTCTCCAGGAAAGGAACGTATGTAGACTGGTCCTAAAAATTATGAAGAAGAAACTGGCCTCAAAGCCAGAAACAGGGTATTAATGAAGTGAATTTTGTTACTGAATTGGACCTCTTTTATATAAAGGTTTTGGTCCCTAAGAATTATGCTTGGAGATATAAATCTTGCAAACTCCAGTAATATTCAGAGTGCTCATAAAGACTGGCTTTCTTTTTTTATTTATTTTTTTAATGTTTTTATTTATTTTTGAGACAGAGAGAGACAGAGCATGAGCAGGGGAGGGGCAGAGAGAGAGACACCGAATCCAAAGCAGGCTCCAGGCTCTGAGCTGTCAGCACAGAGCCTGACGCGGGGCTCGAACTCATGGACTGTGAGATCATGACCTGAGCTTAACCAACTGAGCCACCCAGGCTCCCCAAGACTGGCTTTCTTAAAGCTGTTGTTCTTCCTACCAACCCCTGTCTTAAATTTATTAATTAGATAACATTTTGATACAGGCAGGTGAGCAAGTGAGGACGATAGATATTTTAAAGATGCGTTTTAGTTCAAACTTTGTTTTCCAAGTATTTTCTTAGTTTAGATTTTTCCCAGAAACTTTTGTGCTATTTCTGTTCTGCTAGAAAACCTCCTTGTTCAAGGGATATGGTCATTTTATAAGGAAATGGGGCATGGTGGGGGAAACTGGCCCTTAAAATCGGATAGCGTGAGTCCAAACTTCAACTCCGCCTCGTACTAATGTGACTTTGAGAAGGTTGACACCTCTAAGCTTCGTCCTCCTCTTCTGTGAAGTGGCGATAATAATAACCTGTAGGGCGCCTACGAGGATTAAATGAGAAAATGCAAGGAAAAATGCTTATAACAGTCTCTGGCACATAGAAGATGCTCAGTAACTATTCTGTCTCAATCTCCTCTCTCCTAACTCCGACCGAAACGGGGATGATTTTCCCCTCACCATAAAAGAACACCACAGTCCTATGGTCCAACACAGACAGGGCACCCAATGAAAATATTGAGGATATTTTTCTTAAATCTGATTTTGTGTCTGCTTTGAAAGAATACCTAGAGAATTCAAAGCTGGCGCTGGTGTCTGTGTATGGTGATTTGAGTCTATGTTCCAAGTAGGGAAACAGCTACTGGCTAACGGACAACCAGGTGAACTAGGGGAAGTTAAAGCATCACCTCCTCTGAGAAGCTTCCCTTGATTTCCCAAGCCTGGTGGGCATGGCTGTGCCCTCCCATATGCTCCCCACCATGGTACTTCTAGAACACGGGCTGGCAGACCACAGCCCGTGAGCCAAATCCAGCCCACCACCTGTTGCATACAGCCTGCAAACGAAGAAAGATTTTTTACATTTTTAAATGAGTAAAACAAATCAAATGAAGAATAAGATTTTGTGACACGTGAAAATCAAATGTAAGTGAAGTTTCCGGGTCCGTAAATCGTGTTTTATTTGAACACAGCCAGGCTCATTCATTTGTGAAGTGTCTGTCGCTGCTTCTGCATCACGAAGGCAGAGATGGGAAACTGTGACAAAGACCACATGGTTAGTAAAGTTGACAAAACTTGTTATCTGGCCCTGTCCAGAAAAGGTTCTGCTCTAGAACATTCATGATTGAGTTATAGTGCACTTACGTCCTCCCTTAGGCAATGTAATCCTTGAGGATTAGGACTCACTCTCTTCATATCTGTGTGTGTGTGTGTGTGTGTGTGTGTGTGTGTGTGTGTGTAACGTTCATTTATTATTTATTTTGAGAGACAGAGAGTGTGGGCATGTGCACGAGAGTGGGGGAGGAGCAGAGAGAGAGGGAGACAGAGAATCCTGAGACAGAGAATCCGTGCAGTCAGCGCAGAGCCCAGTGTGGGGCTTGAATTCACAAACCATAAGATCATGGTCTGAGGCAAAATCAAGAGTCCAATGCTCAACCGACTGAGCCACCCAGGTGCCCCTATCTGGGTCTTTAATAATCACCCAGCACATTGCCTGTAAAGTATTAGGTGTCCGTAAATTAGCGTTTTCCCCCTTTTGGGGTACTTCAAGTAAGGTATGTCCCCACTGTAATCCACAATAGGTCTATCCAGGGTTGCCTAGACTTCAGCCACTCCCTGCAGCCCCTGGACACTTCAAGGTCAGATAACTATAGTTACAGTCAAAATCTGGTGAACGTTTCAAGTGTCTGAAAATTAAAGAGAAGGGACCACTGGAAAGTCACCTTTCTCAGCATCCTGTTGCTTGAGATCATGTGGTATAAGGGGGCACTGACTTAAGACCTTAAGACTTGACCTAGTGGAGTTAAGTCCTGGACAAATGACTCCCAAGTTGTGTGACCTTGGGAAAAAACACCTCTCTGAGCATCGCTTCTTTCATGCACAGTGTAGAGATCATTCTCACCCCAGAAACCTCACTGGGTCTTTATTACCTTGGAGAATACCTGCACCGGTGAGGACAGGGGCCATGCGTGTCCATCTTGCTCCCACTGGGGATCTTGGCTTTAGCACAAAGCTTGGCAGGCCAGAAACTGGAGGTTCTTGGCTATGGCAGGACACTGGAATCACGCGGGCGACTTTAACCACTCACCAGCGCCGAACACCGTCTAGACCACTGAAAGGAGGGTCTCTGGAACTCAGGGCTTGGACATCAGGTTTTTATTTAGCGTTTTGTAGGCTCCCTAGATGATTCTGATTTTCAGCGAAGGTTGAGAGCCACCACTGCACAGCGCTCAATAAACATTTGCCGACTGACTGAATGAAATGAAGCGGCTCCCACACACACTTCTCTCCTCTGTGCTCTTCAGATACTGACCGAAGACATCAGGATTGTCTGCGTCAAGGGCAAAATGTGCTGTTCGTCACCCAGATTGAATCGCCCTCTCCAGTTCATGGAGGTCTGATCGCTTGCCTTCTTCACCTTAGTTTTGCCTTGTATTTCACATTGGAAAATAAATCTCCAGATGCTCCTTCACTATCTAAATTGCTGTCTTGGGAAATAAGTATTCTCAGAAGCTTTGAGCAGGCTGATGAACGCAACCCCCCCCCCCCCAGGGCTCTGGTTTACAGAAAGGGAAACTGAGGCTTGGCAAGAGGGGACAGCTACTCAGGGTCACAGAGCAAGTTCGCTGCAGGCTGGGGCCAGGTCACAGATCTCCTCATGCCCCTTACACATTTCCTTCAGGGCATCACATGTCTCTAGTGGCTAGGTCTGGAGCATTTTGGAGAACTCATGGCCCCTCTTTCATGGGGGTTGGCACCATTCCAAAGCTATGCCTTGCCAGACTCTATTAATTTTATCAGTCAAAGGAGAAGGAAGCATTATTGGTGGCAGACACATGTAGGTGTGGGGAGGGCCTGGCTTAGTGACACTTCAGGAGACCCAGCCCTGCACATCTCAGCCTCCTGGCATTTATTCCAGGAGAACCAAGTGATGACAGATGTCCTGGAGGGGCAGCGGGACAGTGGGGAAGTGGGAGAGCTCTGTCCCATAACCACCTCCAGCTACCTCCCAAACATGACATGGTCATAAAGAGTTATTCACTTTGTTTACAGACCTACACTGCCCAATACAGTAGCCACTAGTGACCATTGAACTTAAAATAAAATTAAATTAAAATGTTATTGCCTTAGTTACACAAGCCACATCTCAGGTGTTCAGGGGCCACACATGGCTTGTGGCTACTGTACTGGACAGTACTTTATATAGAACATCTCTGAAGATTCTATTGGACAGTGCAGCTCGAGATACTTGGATAACATACCTTGGTCTATAGAAGGAACACCCCAGTAGAGGAAGATTAAAAAAAAAAAAAAAGCCAGCCCATGCCAATGCCCCTTCAGTTCTGGTTCCAGACTAGAGTTCTGAGGCTGGCCAGTGCAGACATTTAGGACTCCCTTCCTCCCAGCCATCCCCATGTGTGTTTTATCTTCCCTGCTAGACCGCGGGCTCCTTGGAAGCGGTGTCTGTATCTGACTAACGTTATATTACCACATAATCAACCTGACACTTGACAGGCCTCAGTGAACATATGACTAAGTAAAATTATGTTCTTAATCCCTTCAGTATTATCAAAAAAAAAATAGCTATATTCAATACAGTGATAAAGATTTAGTTTGTTTTTTGGTCAAGAGGAATGAAAGTTAAAATGGCTCCTGGTTAAGTGAGAGTTAAAATGGCTCCTGGCCCACGTTAAGTGTTCCTCCTCCTGGGAAAGGAGGCTCTGACTCTTGGGGCCCCACAATGGACGATGGGGTAAGGAGCTTAGGGGGCTGAGCCCAGTGCCCCAGCAGGTTCACAGATATGGGCACGGCCTTGACTTGGGGATTAGCTCCACCTCTGGCACAAAGTCCTGGGATCGAGTCTGGACTCGTAATTCCAGGCCAGAGGCAATGTGGTGTGGTAGACGAGGAGGCCGAAAGCACAGGTCTGGGCTCCAATACTCAGTAGCCGCTTTGTGACTTAGCGTGTTCAGGACAGTCCAGGCTGGTAATCACGACCCGTGTCCTCCCCAATGCACGGACAGCACTGAAACAAGGTTCAAGGAGAAGAAGCCCTAGACAGAAGCTTCATAGCTTAAATAATGGATGCCCGTGTGGGGATGGGGGTCCAGAGGGTTACCATTGGCATGTTTTGTCAGATCATCAGGACATACATGCTGGAAACCTTTTCTGAAAATGCCATTTTTGCCACTGGCCAACTATGTTTGCGTTTGCTGACCAGGCGCCCAGTTCAACCCCACCTCTACGGAAGTTGTGCAACAGCCACAAAACTCTCAGCAAGTCAGCAGTAACAAGAGAGTTTCAGGAAGAGGGTTTTATTTGTTTTACTTAAAAAAGATTGCTTCTCCTTTAGGATGTCGGTAGGAGATAATCGTTTCCATTTTCCTCTAGTATCATCACAAAAGCTAGGTAGATAAGGAGGAGAGAGAAAGAGGAAACATGAATGAACTCACACTAAGAGCACTTGCGTGACAGGCATTGTGCATGCATTATCTTGCTTAATCCTAACAACTTTTGAGGTAGGTGTTTTTATACCCATTTTACAAGTGAAGAAACCAAGGCTCAAAGAGCTTAAATTCCTGCCCCAGGTGACAGAGCTAGCAAGTGATGCAAACCCAGGTCTTTCTGACCTAAAAGGCCCAACAGGTCCCACTGTCCATGTTGCCTCCCAGCTAATCAGAGAGTAATGGAGCCAGGCAGGTAGGGATTTGTGTTTTCCACCTGCAACCACAGGCTTCTCTACTATGCTATGGGTGGTCAAGGACTGCTTTATGCTCTATAACTCATCTTAAAGGCCTACTTTAAGTTATGATTCAAGCCGGTTCTCTACCGGGCATGCCATAATTTGTGTTTATGATGAGGCTGAAGATTCCCTGTTCCCTTTAGAAATGTCTAGGTAATTTTGGAAGGCTTTCTGGTCTGAGATAATCTCATTCAAATATTGTAATCCTATTTTGGATTACAAAAACTTTGCTGGTAATTCTATGTAGTTATGGCAACAAAGGAATGTTCATGTGCCCAAAGAGCCCAGCTAACCTTTCCATTATCTAGTTAACCTCGGACGACCTCTCTTTGGTGCTGTCCCTCAGTATTTGGAGACAGACAATACACAGACCCAGCAATATTTTCCTTTCCTTTTCAGGTTAAAATCCCTTCTACTGATGCTTCACAGTCTGAGAATTTCATTAATTCAATCATTTTCTCTCTTCCAGGAGTTTCTCAGGGAGCACATGGTCTATTGCTCTGTCCTCACTGAACCCACACCTTGGACAACAATGGGGTTCCATGTGCCCCAGTGCAGCTTGAAAACCCAGCTTTTAACGCTCAGTGGTGGGGCAGAGTGAGGTCAGGCACACATCTGGTAACTCAGTCATCGTGGGCAGCTCACCTTACCTCGATAATTCTAATACTCATCCATGAAATGAGAATAAAGGTCTCAGTTTTGCCCACTTCTCAGGGCGGTAAGATGATGATTTGAAGGGACACTAATTGTTATGGATCGAATTGTGTCCCCCACCAAGTTCATATGCTGAAGTCCTAGCCTCTAGACCTCAGAGACCTTACTTAGAAACAGGGTTGTTGCAGGTGTAATTAGTTAAGATAGGGTCATACTGGAATAGGGTGAGCTCCTAATCTAACACAACCGATGTGTTTATGAAAGGGGGAAATTTGAACACAGATGTGCACACAGGGAGAACATCATGCATCACGAAGGCAAGATAAGAGTGATGAGCCAAAGAACACCAAAGATCACCAGCCACCACTAGCCTCTTGAGAAGCCTGGAACAGACTCTTTTGTCACAGCCCTCAGAAGGAAGTACCCCTGTCAACGCTTGACCCTTAAGCTTCTAATGTCTAAAACCATGAGATACATTTCTGTTGTTGAAGTCATGCAGTTTGCTGTGTGGTGTTACCGCACTGCTGGGAAGTGAAAAAACTGATGATGTTTGGGTTTGGTGACTGAGTAGTAAGAGCCAGGTGAAATACAGGAGACCTAATGCCCTCAACAAATACTGGCCTAAAGACCCTGGGCAACTTATCTAACTTGTCTGGACCTCAGTTTCTCTTGTGAAGTGGGAATTTCTTAGTGTTTATATTGTATTTTCTGCAGGGGTTGAGTGGGGTAAAATACTTGAAAACAGTTTGCAAACTGTAAAATTTTATACAACTATTAATTTGGGGAGAGGGAAGTGTTCCTCTTTGGTTTGGTGATGGTAAGAGGGAAGGGATATCTAGATATGGGATTAAGATATGTGTTCTGCATTTTTTGGAAACCAGATAAGTACTTGAGTGATTTTGTGAAGTAAACAAAATGTCTTCATCAGCCGTAGAGGTGACCCTTGATTCATTCTCCCTGATGTGATTTGGCACCTGGAGCCCAGGAGTTGAAACAGGGGTGGTCCTGCTGGGCCAGCCCGTGCGGGGTCCACTAGTCTGCTTCTGCTTCCGGCTCCTTCCCACCGGCCTCCCACCCCCCACAGCCTCTCTCACGCCAGAAGAAAACTCAAGATGCTCTTCTCTGGCTCTTTACTCAGCCCCCCTGCAGCACAGATGTGGGTCTCAGACGCTTCTGGAGTAAACTGACACCGAGTTTATTGAGCTTGTCTCTGTCTCTGAAAAAAATTGCCGCATTTTCTGAATTGCCTTCTCAGTCTCACGCTTCTTTGTTATGGATGATAATCCTGTCCTTCCAGAACCCATCAGTCATTTCGGGGAGGCCTTTTAAACCTCATGAGCACCTATGCTGGCACATTCACGAGCACGTGTGTGTGCATGTGTTTGTCCTTCATGTCATTGTGTCCATCTGCCCCAGCAAAGGGTCAGCCTCATGATGTCGGGGCCCTGTGTCTCTCCTGTTCAAGCCAGCACCTGGCACATGGTGGGGACTGACTGAATGAACGAATAAATGAATGAGGGCTATGTGAGAGAGTCAGCATGGTCTCCTATTAAACACTGAAGGCTGATTACCTTAAAGCTGCATTTTAATTTTAACATCTGGCAATGACATTTCCCGGCTGTGTGAAAGGAAGGAAGGAGCCATTTAGAGAAGTAGCAGTCTTTGAATCTGTAGAATAGAAATCATGCTAACCTCCCTACTTAGCTGACAGAAATACTGGGAATTCCAAATTGGTAGAGACGGTGTGGTGGTTAGTTTTATGTGCCAGCTCGGGCAGGCTATCATACTCAGTTACGAATCAAACACTAACCTAGATGTTGCAGTCCATGGGGTAATTTCTCCACCTACAAACAGTTGATACTCAGTAGAGGAGATTACTTTTTGAAATGTGGGTGAGCCTCACCAAATCCGTTGAAAGGTTGTTAGAAGCAAAAACCAAAGTTGCCTGGAAAAGAAGAAATTCTGTCTCAAGAGTGCAGCTTGAGTTTCCAGCCTGCTGGCCTGGCCAACAGATTTTGGACTCGTCGGCCCTCATGATCGCAGTAGCCAACTCCTTGAAATAAATCATATGTGTGATCATAAATACATATATATCAGTCAGTGTTTTCTAGAGCATATATATGTGTGTGTGTAAATATATATATATATATATATATATATATATATTTTTTTTTTGTCTTTGAAAACCACGGAGTGATATAGATGAGATAGTCCATCAGTGTGGACGGTTATAAGATGAACGAGAGAGCAGGCAGGGAGGAAGGCTGAGCATCCCAGGAGCCCATCTCTCCATCTGTGTCAGTAATGAGCATGGCTGCAGCACTTGCGGCAAGAAGAGAGGTGTCCCAGCTGGTTTAATGCTGCCACCTCCCCAGGTCCTGGCCGGGGCGGGGCTGGCACACACACTCTCAGGGGGGCTGGCTGTGTAGGCAGCGGGTTTGAACAAACAGGGCCCCAGGTGTGGAGGAGAGGGCATGGGGGCAGCCCCAACTGGCAGCTTCTGGCACCCCCCCTCGGAGAGAAGCCTGGGAGCTGTCTGTGTGGGCGTTCTCCTGACTGACACTATCCTAATTAGTACGGTCCCCTCCGGCACTGGGGCTTCTTTCATTAATGCCTTCATTTAAAAGGTCTCCCCTAATCAGTCAGCTGTGGAATGTGCTTTCAGAAAGAAGGTTCTTTGGACTCTCAGACAGCCTCACCCGGGAGAAAGGGGGAAGCCTCGGGTGACACATGCAGGGTCAGTGGGTCGTCTTGAAATCTTCTTGTAGATACTGCTTGTCCTGAACCAGTCCCTCCCACTCCCCCTGCACCCTTCCTCCAACCCCAGAGGCATTTTAAGTGACAAAACCTAAAGGCTCTGTGGCATTTTGGACTCCCATTGTATTCTCAAACAGAAACAAAATTTGCAAAAGTTTCTAGCCAACTCAGTAATGATCTCATCTGGGACAGGAATGGTTTCTCGTGCTCCTACACCATAATAATAAGAGCCATGTTAATTACCCCACCATGTTTGTGTATCAGCTTGTCATTTAAAGTGTGCATTCACATCCATTGTTGGCCCAGCACCTTCTCTGTGCCAGTCACTGGGTTTGGCACCAGGGAGTCTAACATGGCTAAAATATGATTCAAATTTCAAATAAATGTCCCAAATAAAATTTGAAAGCAGGATTGTCAACAATGGACATTTAAAACACTGGGGCGCCAGGGTGGCTCAGTCAGTTGAGTGTCCGGCTTCGGCTCAGGTCACGATCTCACGGTTTGTGAGTTCGAGCCCCGCGTCGGGCTCTGTGCTGACAGCTCGGAGCCTGGAGACTGTTTCCGATTCTGTGTCTCCCTCTCTCTCTGCTCCTCCCCTGCTCGTGCCCTCTCTCTGTTTCTCTCTCTCAAAAATAAATAAACATTAAAAAAAATTTTTTTTAAACATTATGTGGGAAGGGACCCTGTGGGAAGATCTAGAAGGGAGTAGCCAACTGCCTGGCTATTTACAAAGGTTCTTTAGAGAACGTGCGATTAGGCTAGGTCCTGTGGGAGAGAAAATCGTGTGCCTTTTTGTGATGGAGGCTGGACACATGGAAAGCTGTAGTAGAGAGAGCCCTGGACTAGAGGCTGGAGGCCTGGCTTTTGATCTCGCTAGCCTGAAATCTCAGCACTTGACCTTGGCAAGTTATTTCCCCTTCTGAACCTCAGGTTCCTCACTTGTCAAGTTAGCTCAGGTCTCTTTTTTTGATATTGAAAGCTTCTTTCCCGATATAGGCAGACACCTACCAAAGATGTGAAATTGGCAGAAGCAGAGCTATTCTTATCAAAGCGGGGGGATGGAACAGGATTATAGCAGCTCTGCCCCCCACTTTCCCCACAAAGGCACCCCAGAAACATCTTTCTTTTACTCTTGTGCTCCAAGTAGCACAGTATGAAAACCATAGGACCGAGTGGCCTCAGAAGTTCTCCGCTGTGACAGCCAATGTTTCCATGAAATTCACTAAGCAATCTGATTTTTTGTAATGGTAACAGCTACCTAACATTTATTGAATGCTGTTTGCCAGGCTTTATGCCAAGCGCTTCTTACAACAGCCCCATGAGATAGGTACTGTTGTCCTCACTCTTTTAGAGATGAAAAAATAATGAAACATAAGAAGGTAGTAACTCACCCAGGGCCATGCAATGATTAAGTGGCATAGGCAAAGATTTAAACCCAGACAGCTCGGCTCCAAAGCCCACGATAATAACCATTATGCCATCCTGCTTTCTAACGGCCACACAAATGCGTTCCTTGACATTTGCTTAAATAGCTCAGGCTGCAGCTTAAGCTCATTTAGTCTTAAGCCCATAACAGAAATATCCAATTGAGGAATTAAATGTCATCTTGTAACCTAATTGTTGTCCTATAGAACGAAGTTATCATAGTTTTCCTGAATCTATCCGGGCGATATTTTTCTGCTTTACTGAATTTTCTTTCTTCCTGGTCCCTGCGTATGGGAAAGGCCATAGGAACAACAGCCGACCCCCATCTTTATGATACTCTCCATTGGGCCACCATTAACAAATTTCTCAGTTTCCCCAGGTCTAAGCAACAGCCACAGTAAAGTTTGCAGTGTCCTGGGATCCCACAGGGCTGGGCAGGGATGCTGCTTTCTGGAGAATTAGAGAAGTTCTAGGAAAGGGACATGGGTAAGCCCACTGTAAAGTCCCATTGTCAGGCCTCAGCTGAGACCCCACCTCTCGTCACCAGTCTTGTACTCCTGTTCCTTCAGGGTCTGTCCTGTTTCCCTCAGTCTCCCCAGGACACTGCTTGTCTCTCAACCTGAGGAGTGGACCCTCTCTGCTCTGAGGCTCCTCACCTTCCTGCGCCTCCTCAGGCATCTCTCAGAGCTCTTCCCCATTCTTTCCTCCTCTTTCTTTTCCTTGACTTCCAACTTGTGATGGAGAAGTGCCCATCTCCCTTCCCGTGTAGTCCTGCCCACCCTCTCCATCTCTCTCCAAGCACTTGGCTTCACCCCCTCAGATGCCAAGTCTCTTCCCACTCTGCCCCCTCAACCAACAAAAATGACAGGTCTCGCTCATTTCAGACAGACCTTCCCCTTGACCCAGCCACTGGGTCGAGGCAGGGTGATGCTGTTGTTTTCACATGTGTTTTCAGAATCCTAATGTGTGCAGCAAATACAAGGCAGAATGGTCAGGTAGGTGAATGTGTATGAGCATATATGTACGTGTGTATATGCGTGTGTGCAAGGGTCAGTGTGTACCTCGACCTGACTAAAATGAGCAGTTCTTTTCCCTGAAAACATCTCCCTCTCCTCAGGATTGGGTTTTCAGCAGGTGTAGTTTGTAATACGATTGTGACCCTATGGACAGTTGATTGGTACAGAGACAGACACTTAACCCCAGAAGAGCCCATTAGAACCTTCCCCCTGAGTCTTAGATTCCAGTTTCAGCTTGACTTGATCCTTGGGATAGGCAGCCTCCAAGATGGGCTATCCCATAGCAAGATGATCCCATCTCTTGGTATTCATGTCTTTCTGTGACCCCCAACCTTCACTGTGAACTGAATTAGGGAGGGGCTTCTAATAGGTAGAATGTGGCTGAAGTTATAAGAGGGAACTTCCTAGATTAGGTTGCAAAAAGAATGTGGTTTCCACTATGGGAGCTCTCTCTGGGTCTCATTCTCTCTCTCTCTTTCTCTCTCTCTCCTTTGTTCTCTCTGATCATTCATGCTGAAGGAAGAAGTTACTATGTTGTGAGCAGCCTCATAAAGAGGTGTATGCCTTAGCAAGGAACTGAAGTTCTCAGTCCAACAGCCCATCAGGAACTGAAGCCTGCTAACAATTATATGAATGAGTCTGGAATTGGATCTTCCAAAGCCTACCAACAGCCATGTGAGTGAACATGGAAACAGATTCTGAGCTCCCTGCCCAACCAGTTGTATCTTCAAATGATACCTTGTACTTAGCCAACATCTTAGTGGCAGTCTCATTAGAGACTTTGAACCAGTGACACCCAGCTAAGCTATGCCAGGATGCCTGGCACATAGGAGCTATGAACGAAGAAGAAGAAGAAGAAGAAGAAGAAGAAGAAGAAGAAGGGGAAGGGGAAGGGGAAGGAGAAGGAGAAGTTACAAAGTTATTGAGTCACAAAGTGTTGAGATAATTTGTTCTGTCACAGTAAATAACTAACACAACCCTTGACTAGAAACGTGTAAGCTATAGAGCTCTAGGTAACCATGTTACTACGTGGTCTGGGAAGCAGACACAACCAGTCCTCAGTGAGAAAGAAGGTGAAGTGGATGTGAAAAGATTCCTTGGGGCGTTCAATGCCTTGGTTCTGGCTTATTTGTGTGACCTAGTTTATCTTTGCCTTTGAAAATTTGTTGCTCATTATAAAAATCACCCTTTGTCTGCCTTTTGCATTTGTGACCACATGAGAGGGCTCTGATGGACACAGCCTATTTCCTCTGCCTCCAATGCTCAGTTCCCGTTCCCCTCTCCAAGCCATCCTGCAGGGTGAATCCAGGAACTCTCTCTGGAGCCTTCCCTGACCAGACCTTCCTCTCCTCTCCAGATAGTCAGGCATGCTTCTCTGTATGCTTCCTTAGTCCTCTGAGCATGTTTGAAGCATTTATCACAATTCCGAGACTATGTGTATATCTGCCTGGGTTCCCAATCTTATAATTGGGACAAGACAGAGTGAGACTGTTTCATTCGCCTCTCATAAAGTTCATCTCTCATGTAAGGTGTTCTCTAACACCTTATAAATGAGTTTTTAAGCCAATAAAACAGAGCAGTATTCATGCCAAGACAGCTTTACTCCTATAAAGTGGATTTGCTACTGATGAGTTCCCAAGGCTAGTCAGAGATTTAGGGAGGAATTCAAGCAGATACACAAAAAGCTTGTCCATGTTATAACTTGATATATTTTGAAAATCCGGTACTGAAGAAGTGCACGTGTGCATGTAAATTCCAATAGAGAAAAGAACTAAATTTTTGGAAGGTTTTATGAAAGTATCATTCAAGCTAGGCCTTGACTCATAAAGATTTTGACAAGTAAAATCTTGTTTTAGGGGACAGATAAGGTCCTCCAGCAGACAGCACAGCTTAAGCAAAGGCATTGACACATAAAAGTGCCTGGAGTATTAGAGGAATAGCAGATCGTGCATGGCCTGAAGAGTTTGTGGAACACGTAACAGGAAAGAAGGCTAGAAAGCTAGACTGAGGCCAGGCAGCGGAGGGTCTCAAACACCTTTCTCTGTGTTTACTCTGTGTTCTCATGTGAAGTGGAGCTTTATGGAACACAGGGACTAAGGGGTGGCATCCAGAGAGCTGGGTTTTAGAAAAAGAACTCTGTAGGATAGATTAGATAGAGCCCTGGAAGCAGATAGAGGTAGAGAGGCCCATTCAATGGTAGGTCTGGCAGTGTCAGCAGGAATGGAGGTAAGAGGAAGACTGAAGTGATTTGAGAAGCAAATATCCTGTGTCATTGGAGGTCTTCCCTAAATTTGGAGGGCTTAGACTCTAGGGTGATGATTCTACCCAAGAGGGTCGCCTGTTGGAGGGCAATTCCTAGCTGGTATGGAGCACAAGCCAAAGAGGATACTATCCTTGGTCCCAGAAGTCCATTCATAGGGAGTGGTCAAATGAATCATGAAGCATGAACCCAGTAGAATGTTATATAGGCACTACACAGTGTGAAGGCCACAGGCTATGGAAGAATGGAGTGGGAGATTCATGAGACAGAGAGATCAGAAGTGGATAACTTTGAAAGATTGAAGGAGGCAAGAAGTTGGAGAAACAAAGGGAGAAGGTGATGTGGATTAAAGATGGACCCACATGGGTAAGTGTGTCACAAATCTTCCGGAGACAGCACTTATAACCATTGGGCGGCACATGAGGGGAGGTGCTTTGGCCATCTTATAGTGCAAGGCTCACACACTAAAAGCTGAAGAAGGAATCAGTGGGAAAAATGTCCCAGGTGTGTGTCTGCTTTGATAATAGAAGGATTGTGGAGATATGGGATTCAGAGATGAGCAGTTCCCATTCAGTCCTGTCCAGAGATCTGCCTACCTTGAGCTTTACACTCCAGTCATAATGAACTGCTTGTATTTTTCCAAGTACACCAGACATTATGCCTCTATGCCTTTGCATATGTGGAAGTCATTCAGACTGTTTTTCCCCATGTTAATGTGAAAAAAAAACCCTCCAATTTACGCTTCAAAACCAACAGTAAGAAGGAAGAGAGAAGGAAGGAAGGAGGGAAGGAGGGAAGAAGGGAAGGAAGGAAGAAGGGAAGGAAGGGAGGAAGGAAGAAAAGAGGGAGGAGGAAGGAAGAAAGGAAGGAAGGAAGGAAGAAAGGAAGGAAGGAAGGAAGGAGGGAGGGAGGGAAGGAAAGAGGCAAGGAAGGAAGAAAAGAGGGAGGGGGAAGGAAGGGAGGCAGGAAGGAAGGAAAGGAGGGAGGGAGAAAGGAACAAAGGAAGGAAGGAAGGAAGGAAGGAAGGAAGGAAGGACATAAAAGCATCCCCTGCTATTCTAGTATAAAATCTAGTCTCACTTCTACATCCTTATAAGGGAGATTTTTCCTAAAAAAACAATGGGAAGACATAATGTAGCATCACCATTGTATTGTGATAATACAACCTTGTAAGTATCATTTAATGTATTTATGAACTGGACGGAGCCTCTCACATCTCTCTCTCTCACACACACACACACACGCACACACACACACACTGTAAATATTTTTTTCTGTATGAATTTAGAGACAGAAACAGTAAGAAGCAATGGGCTGGGAATGATTTTTAAGCACATGGCATAGGCAAGTGAGATAGGGGAGCAAGATAGCAGAGCCAGACTTGCAGATTGGTAATCGCTGATGTAATCTTTAGAAGTGTATATCTTACAGAGAAAGAGTGGTAAGTAGAAAGGAAAAATCAAGCTAGTTAAAACAGTGTACACAGGGAATTGTTCGGTTGGTTGCTTTGGCTTTTACTCACAGCACGGATTCAGATATGAGCTCACAAGGTCAGGAAGAAAATCAATCAGTAAAAGGCAAATGCCACGAGTCAATAATCTATAAGAGAAGAAGTTTGAGGCACTGAAAACCATTTGAAAAATATTTAATATTACACATAATTTAGAAACTCCAAATGAAACCATAGCGCATCAATTTTAGTGTTTATGTCGATAAAGATTTTCTTTTCTTTTTTTTTTAATTTTTTTTTTTTAACATTTATTTATTTTTGAGACAGAGAGAGACAGAGCATTAACAGGGGAGGGGCAGAGAGAGAGGGAGACACAGAATCTGAAACAGGCTCCAGGCTCTGAGCTGTCAGCACAGAGCCTGACGCGGGGCTCGAACTCACGGACCGTGAGATCATGACCTGAGCCAAAGTCGGACGCCCAACCAACCAAGCCACCCAGGCGCCCCGATAAAGATTTTCAAAACTGGTAATACTCAGTCTCATACAGTCCCGGTGATGATTTAATAAAATCCTTTCTGGAGGGCAGTTTGAGAGTCCACATCAAGTGGTTACAGGCTAACTGTAGCCTCTGATCCAATAACACTATTGCTTAAGAATTCATAATGGGAATATAAATAGAGGTGTGGATAATAATTTATTTGCAGTGATGTTTATCACAGCACTGCTGATGAGCCAAACTTGGAAACAACACAAGTGCAACACAAATAAGAAGATGATTAAATACATAAAGGATTGAAAATAAAAGTTTGTCTTTACAGATTATGGTAATTAGGTAGCCTTGAATGATTGGAGAATTGTTTGAGCCACAGTAATGAAAAGAGTGGGTTCACAGCATTTGTCTCTTGGGATTTTTAAAATGTCATTTCACTGCACTGTGCCCTCCATCATTTCCGATGAGAGAATTGTTGTCATTCAAATCATTAGTTCTCTATTTATAGCATGTTGCTTTTTCCTCTGGGTGCTTGCAGAAACTTTACTGTGATGTATCTGAGCATGCGATTTCTTTGAGTTTATCCCTTTGGGCTTCAAAATGCTTCTTGAATCTCTTTGAGTCTATATATTTTTTGTTGATATTGTAAAAGTTTTAATCACTATTTCTTCAAAAATTTGGTCTGCGTCACTCTTTTTTTCTCCTTTTGGGACTCTGACAAGACGATTAGTAAATCTTTTGGCATTGTCCCAGAGGTCCCAGAGGTGGTTTGTTATTTTTCAGTCTTTTTCCCTCTGTTGTTCAAATTGGACAATTTCTATTGATCGATCTTAAAGTTCAATGACCTTTTTTCTCTGTCATCTCTATTCTGCTATCGAATACATTCAGCGTATTTTCTATTTTGGTTGTTGTATTTTTTAGCCCTAAAATTTCCATTGGGTTCTTCTTAATAATCTTTTATTTCTCTGCTTCAGTTTTTTTTTTTCTTTCCTTTTATTTCAAGAGTGATGGCCCTCACTTCTTGGGGCATTGTTAAAATTTCTTCTTTTATTATTATTTTTATTTGACAGGGAGAGAGAATGTACAAGGTGGGGAGAAGGGCAGAGGGAGAGAGAGAATCTTAAGCAGGCTCCATGCTCAGCATGGAGTTGGACACGGGCTTTGTCCCATGACCCTTGGATCATGACCTAAGGCAAAATCAAGAGTCAGCCACTCAGCTGACTGAGCCACCCAGGGACCCCTTAAAATAACTTCTTTAATGTCTGATAATTCCAACACTGGTGTCTCTCAAGTTAGCATCTGTTGAATGTTTTTTTCCTTACAAGTCGTTGAAATTTTCTGGGTCCTTCGTATGTTAAGTAATTTTGGATTGGGTCCTGGACATGTAGAGTATCATGTTGTGAGACATGTGGTCTTAAGTCCTGTGAGAACTATTGAATGCTGATTATTTTTTGTAAGCAGCCAATTGATTGAGTCCGGTTTTGTGTCGGCTGACATTCTGGGGTCTGTGGTTCAAATATCAGTTAATTCCCTTGTCAAAGCCATTGCAGTGCTGCTTGCGTTTGTCCTGTGTGCCGCCCAGTGACCAGTATGGGGTCTGAGCAGTGCTCTATTTTGGAGATCAGTTCTCAACGTCTGTTTAAGTTCAGATGTAAGGTAAGGGTCAGCCTCGGAGTTGATACACGTCTTCCGAAGATTATTTTCCCCCAGCTTCCCCTTGCTGTACAATCTCCCGGGAGCTTTCCAGCTCTGAGAATCCCCGCCTCTTGTCTTCTGGCTGGCAAGCTTTGAATTACCTACCCTGCCGTGGGGTTTTTGCTGTGTACTCCCAGGTCAAGGGGTGAGAGGATCGAGAGGGGAAAGAGAAGCAAGGAGGATCCCTCCCGTGCTCTTGGCTAGGAGTTTTAGGCATCTGCTCTATTGGCATTGTCATCACTTCTGCTATTGGCACCGCTATTGCTGCCCCTGTGGCCACCATGGGCTTGCTTCAGGGCTTGGGAAAGAGAGGAAGAAAAACAAAACAAGCACCACCACCACCACCAAAGAGAATTTACACACTCCCTCTGTCCTTTAGGGTTCCAGTTTCCTGCTCCGTGGACCAGAAAGAGCGGGTTTCACTAACAGCTCTTTCCGTTTGCACCTGGCATGCATGTCTGGGTTTAGAGCTACCAAGGCCATTGTCATCTCAGTGCTGCTTCCCGTTCCCCACACTGCCTGCTAGTATTAACCTTTCAGAGTCCTCAGGTAGACGCTGCACGCGTATTCTCTACTATTGTTAGTTATGTTCAGCGGGAAACACTGGGAAATGTACCCCGACTTCATCTTACACAAAACTGGAACTCGTTTCTTCAAGATTACACTCATGTATCTACTGGCTGCTATTTATTTATACATACTGTGTGCTAAATTCTGAATTTACGTGGCTGCGTATTTACCTGTTTATCCCTAGCAGCCTAGCACCAAGTTTGGCACATAACATGTGCTTTTAAAAGTTCATACTCTAAGAGACTCTTTTTTTTTTTTTTTAATTTTTTACATCTTTTTTATGTGCATTCATTTTTGAGAGACAGAGACTTGATGGGTATTGAGGAGGGCACCTTTTGGGATGAGCACTGGGTGTTGTATGGAAACCAATTTGACAGTAAATTTCATATATTAAAAAAAATAATAAATAAATAAATAAACATTAAATGCTAAAAAAAAAAAAAAGAGACAGAGAGACAGAGACAGACACAAGTGGGGGAGGGAGGGGCAGAGAGAGAGGGAGACAGAGAATCTGAAGCAGACTCCGGGTTCTGAGCTGGCTGTCAGCACAGAGAGGTACGTGGGGCTCGAACCCATGAGTCATGAGATCATGACCTAAGTCGAAGTCCGACGCTCAACCGCCTGAGCCATCCAGGTGCCCCCGTAAGAGAGTCTTAAATACAGAGAACAAACTGAGGGTTGCTGGAGGGGAGGGGGGTAGGGGAATGGGTTAAATGGGTAATGGGCATTAAGGAGGGCACTTTTTGGGATGAGCTTTGGATGTCATATGTAAGAGAGAAATCACTGAATTCTACTCTGGAAACCATGACAACACTGTATGTTAACTAACTTGAATTTAAATTAAAAAAAGGAAAGACATATGAATGGCCAATACACGCCTGAAAAAAAAGATGTTCACTTGAATTTCTCTCCAACTTTCCTGCTCTTGTCCTTAAAGGCTACAGGTTTTCAGTTACTCTTTTTTCTTTTTTCAAAGTTTATTTATCTTGAGAGAGGCAGAGTGAGGGAGGGAGGGGCAGAGGGAGAGGGGGAGAGAGAGAATCACAAGCTGGCCCTGCACTGTCAGCACAGAGCCTGGTGCGGGGCTCGATCCCACAAACCATGAGATCATGAGCTGAGCTGAAGTCAAGAGTCAGATGCTTCCTCGACTGAGTCACCCAGGAGCCCCAGGTTTTCAGTTATTCCTAGTACCCTATTTGTAGGAAGTTGTTTGTTCTATCATACCGCTCTGGCTAAAGCAAATTGTGACCAGATGCCCAAATGCACCCCCTCAGGCACCGTACTTTGTGCCTGGAAATAATTTAAACAGAGGATACAACTCCTCCACTCAGTGTCCTCTAGACTTGTAGGATGGCAAAAGTAATATCCATTTACCAATATTACTGGTCTCCTCCATGTAGCAGCTTTCTCTGATGGGTAACAAAATATGGCCTTTGATCCAAAGTAGCCCAAACACTTACATAGATGGAATTTTTAAAAAGCATTCCTGCATCCCCAAACATCAAAATAAATAACTATAAATGTGAGTCATGTGTTAAGTCATCCATTAGTGGAAGTTAGAATGAAGCCAAACTAATAAAATCAAAATAATACAGTCATTAAAAGAAGCAGTGAAAAGTAGCATGTGAACGAAGAATTTTGCAAGGAGGGGACTGGTGGAAAGACGCCCACTCCTGGAGATTTTTCCTCTTCTTGTAGAAGACATTAAGGAGAACTTAGTAGAAGAATAATGATAAAGTTATTCTCTTTGTTTTTCTTTTCCCTAGAACCCCCTCCTCCAAGCAAAGAAAATAAACAGATAAATGATACCCAACTAATGACCACCCTGTAGGCTGTTTGCAATGAGTTCGGGGAAATGTTGTAAAATAAATATTAAAACCTTTGTAGCTGTTTGCAAGTCTGGTGGCCAATCCTCAGGAAACTAATTATTTAAATGCTTAGGTAGCAGGATGTGGGGTTTTAGGGATTTTCCCCCTCTTTTGTGCTTCTGGCTATGATTTGTGATGTGGAAACAAGAAGCCTTTTTATTTAAGTTATTATTTTTTTTTTTTTACCATTCTGCCTTCCCAGCAAGACACTGAATGAACCTAATGCAAGACCTAAGGATGCCTCATTACAAGGAGTATTAAAGAGCCTTGCAGAATTGTTAGAACAGCTAATGGAGATCATACTGGAAGGAGAGTAATTATTTCTCCCTGAAAACAAAACAAAACAAAGCCCTAGGATTTTTTTCTTGGCATTTTTTGAGTCAGAAACGTCCGTAGAGATACAGTTAGGCTGTTTCTACCTGTTTTTGGACCCTCACAAGACTGTGGAGGCAATAATGGGATTCTCAGGCTTTTGTCCTCTTTGGTATCTGCTTTAATAATTCTTTCAATTACAAAAACAATATAAGATAACTATCCTAACGAGACAATGCAAAATATATGAAGAAAAGGCTTAAAATATTTTTCAACCCGTTCTCACCATCATCTCAAACTATTTTCTATATTTTAAATAACCTCAAAGAAGTTATGCATTTACTTATAATGAGGAGGCAAAAGCTGTCTGAAATACCAAATTTCTTTGCTTTTGACTGGAGTTACATCAAATTCACACAGTTCTATTGTCTAGGCAGATGGGGATCCCACGTTCTGATCGGCAGTTCTGCATGCTATTGATGGAAAGCCTAATTTTTACTTAATTGATAGTTTGGTAACAAAGTATGAGCCCCTGTGAGACCAGTAAAAGGTATCTTTGCAGGCAAAAAGATCCAGAATGTACCATCACTTGCTGTCTGGTCCAGTTACTATGGCAATGTCTAAACCATTTACTTTCAGCCTCCTGACATGGGTTCTGACTCACACACATCAGCTTCTCCTTCAGAAGGTGGCCCAGTCTGGGAACACAGCTGACAGAGGTAACGGGTTATTGATTTTCATATTGCCATTGAGTAATGATCATATTTGCCTGTATCCTCATTCTTGGGGCAACTGTGACAAAGTAAATTTCTGGATTTAATGGGCTCCCATAGTTATTATCAAGGTGACATTTATGCTTCTGGAGACTGTCAATTCCCGAGTAATGAAATTAAGAACCATCGACCATTAACCTGGGAGTAGTCTCAACAGTCGTCATTTGGATTCTTCCACCTCTGGGCTCCCAGCTCAAGGCCAGCTGAGTTGAGAAATGGGGAGATCCTGCATCATTGTCTTACTTGCTGCACCTGCTGCTCCATAGTTAAAAAGAAGAATACTAACATCTTTCTTGTAGGATTGGCTCCTTATCAAGTGAAAAAAAGGCACATTGGTTTGGTAAATATCTTTTTTACCCCTGGGGGTCAGAATCCCTCACCATGCCTGTAGCTTCCTGTATATCTTAGACCTTCTGTGATTTGAAATTAGCAGAAGAGAAAATTCTGCATTCGTTTCTTTTCAGAGGGAGACACCTGGATCCAGGTGGAAACTAGAATTCGCCCACGAAATAGTCATAGGTATATGACACAATAAAAAGTTTTGTGAGCAAAACTTTGGGGAAACGTTGAGATAAGCCAAGTGCCATGACTCCCTTTACTTTAGGAATTCGAAGAGTCTTTTTTGCAAATGGCTTTGTATCACCAAAAGGGGTAATATTGAATGAAGTTTTTTCCACCAAACTTATTTGACTCCAGAAATATTTTTACATCCAGAATATCTTGTTGGACTGGAAATGCTAGAAAAAGCCTTTGGAAAGGATGGTTATATGAAACCCACTTAGCTTGATCTGTGCTTGTTCCCCTTGAATGTGATTGTCCTGTACAAGCTGGGCCTTGCTTTCATCTGCACTGATGAATATTACACACAACACTACGTGGATCCTATATGCTGTATGAATCTGAGTAGCAACTTTCCCACAGGTGACCATCTGGCCTCTGCTTGAATACCTCCAATAAGGAGGCTCCCTGCCTTCCAAGGAAGCCTCTTCCATTTTGCACATCTCTCGTGATTAGAAGGGCCTTCTTTATCTTAAATGCTCACCTCTCTGCTAGTGACTTTTGTCTATTCATCACAGTTCTGCTTTCTGAGGCCATTTAGGACATATCTAAGATACTCAATGCATTGTCAAACTTCTAAAACTTCATATTTCCCCTTCCTTTTCTTTTTTTCTGCCTCAGCATACCTGCAAACAGGCTATGAGCACCCTACCCAGGTGACCAGCTGTACCAGTGTAATAAGGTTGGCCCTTTACACAAAGTCCCCTACACAGCCCTCTCCAGCTGTGATCTAATAACGTTCAAACTCACCACGGAAGCCCCTTTGCACCTTTTCTGAGTACACCACCTAGACCCCAATAAAGGCACTAACCCGCTGGACCTCGCTGTCTCTTGGCTCCCTATCTGCTTGGTTGAGCTGGCTCCCTTAGACCTCCTCTTGTGTGGCCCCTCATGGTTCATGGTGACCCTAACTCTCCAGGACCTGTGAGTTTAACAAACTTTGTTTTCTTGTGTCTGTCTCGTGTCTCTTGTGGCTGCACCTGATTGACCCTCACAAAATGCAGAACATTCAGCCAGTTTAAGTTTAAAGTTTGTTATTATAGAATACAGCTAAGCTTACTGTCCCATACAAGGGTTGGCTCCTTTCTCTCTACTCCCACTCCATTTACGCTGGGTTCTAAGCTGTTAATGCTCAGGATGTTTAAGCCATCTCTCCAAGGAGTAGACTCAATTGCGTTCTTTTCTTACTTAAAGAACTTCTTGTATGAGGCATGTTTCCTAGTGCTAAAAATAAAGAAAACTATTAAACATGGTCTTGCCCTCACAAAATCTGACAGTCTAGCAGGTAGACAGGCCTGCAAAGAGATAATAATAATAATAATAAGATGTGACATAATGATACTTGAGGTGCTATGGGAACACAGAGGAGGGAGCCACTATGTGTGCTTGGAATATCAAAGAAGGGGAAGATTCGTAGATGGGAAGATATTTGATCTGTTTCTGGAAAGATAAGAAAGAGTTTCCCAGGTTGGTAAGGTGTGGAATGGGTATTTTAGAAAAAGATAACATCATGTAAAAATATATGAGCTGTATTTGGAGAGCCAAGCATTTGGTATGTCCAGAATGTAGGCTTCTTTGGGGCACGATGATAAAAGAGGTAGGGCGAAAGATAAATAAGATAGCCTTTGACCTCCATGACTTCCTGAGAGAAATGACAGAACAATAATTGTTGGAAGGAGTCATCAAGTACATGGGGGAGGGATTAATTTTGGAAATAAGGGGTGAGGTTTTGAGGAGAGTAGAAAAAGTGTGAAGAAAAAGCTATGAAGGTTGAAAGGAGCCAATCTGAAAAGGCTACAAACTGTATTATTGCAATTATATGATATGGAAAAGACAAAACTATGGAGACGGTAAAGACATGAGTGGTTGCCATGGGTTGGGGATGAATAGGCAGAGCACGGAGGATTTTTAGGGCAGTGAAAACACATTATATGATGCTATAATGAAGGATACATGACATACATTTATGCAAACCCATAGTAGGTACAGCACCAAGAGTAAACCCTGATGTAAACACTATGGGCCTCTAGTGATTATGATGTGTCAATGTAGGTTCATCAGTTATAGCAAATATACCACTCTGGTGGGGGATATTGACAATGGGGGAGGCTGGGCATGTGTGGGGGAAGGAGGCATAAAAAGATCTCTATGCTTTCCTCTCAATTTTGTCAGGAACCTAAAATTGCTCTAAAGTAAACAAGCCCTGGAGGTCTAGGTGGCTCAGTTGGTTAAGCGTTCAACTCTTGACTTTGGCTCAGGTCATAATCTTGCAGTTCATGAGATCGAGCCCCATGTTGAGCTCTGTGCTGACAATGCAGAGCCTGCTTGGGATTCTCTCTTCCTCTCTCTCTGCCCCTCTCCCACTCAGAATAAATAAATAAACTTAAAAAAATAAAATAAGCAAGTCTTAATAAGCATTAAAAAAAAAAAAAAAACTATGGGGCGCCTGGGTGGCTCAGTCGGTTGAACATCCGACTTCAGCTCGGGTCACGCTCTCATGGTTCATGAGTTCAAGCCCCACGTCGGGCTCTGTGCTGACAGCTCAGAGCCTAGAGCCTGCTTTCAATTCTGTGTCTCCCTCTCTCCCTGTCCCTCTCCCCGTCACACTCTGTCTCTTTCTCTCAAAAATAAACGTTAAAAAAATTTTTTTTTAAATAAATAAAAAAATTTAAAAAAACTATGAAGATTTAAACAAAACGTATGAGATGATGAAAAGGTTTGCTCAGTAGTAATGAGGAAACAGCATCAATTTGTACTGGAGCCAAAGACTAGATTTCTGTGATTCTCTCTAGTAGTGGTATCAGTTTAGATTCAAAAGTAGAGAGGGCATGCAGGAAGTGCTTTGAGGTTAAGACAGAAACCATGAGAGGCCAAAGTCAAAGTAAGACAATGGGTGCAAAAATATATCATCTGCAAAGTATTTCACGCGTCCAAAGAGCATCGAAAATCAGTACTGCTATGACGCTATGACTTGTGCTCGTAAAGTAAAACATCAGAAAAATTCTAGGGCATGACAATAACATCATTAAGTGGTTGGCCAAGGGATCCAGGCTCAGTGGGAGGACGGTGAGGCCAGAACTGGACTGGGTAGACTGGAAGGGGTGGACGAGTAGAAATTACAATGAGAAAGAAGGGCATCTTAAGGAAGAACGTGCTCTGGTATCAGTCAGGGTAAGGCAGGCTATCACAACACCCTGATCACAGCGTCTTAACACAATCAAAGGTCTATTTCTCACTCGGAGAAATCTGGTGCTGATGTGCAGTGCGGCAGATTTCCTCTAGGTGACAACTCAGAGACCTAGGATCCTTCTCTTCAGTAGTTTTTGGAGATCTCAGCTTCTAGCTGAGTGATTGGCAAGAGAAAACAATGCAGATCATGGATTACATTTGAGGCATTGGTTAGAAGTGGTGTGCATCACTTTTGCCTGCATTGGATTGGCCATAGGTTGCTTCAAGACCATTCTAGACATATTGCAATTGGGAAATATGGTCCTTCTATATGCCCAGGGAGAAATAAAATGGTTTCTTGAAAATGGAACATTGCCTCTGTAACCAAGAGTCACTGCCCTCACAATCTAACCAAAGGAAGAGACAACCATTGTTCTTTCAATGATATAGTCATGTAGTGTGAACTGGGTTCTATGCAGTCACATAAGGAGAGATTAATTACTGCTGGGCGGATACAACAAAGCATTCCTGAAAGGCTGAATTTTAACCTGAGCCCTGAAGAATGTTTGGAGGCCATCTTACAGAGAAGACAGGAAAAAAATTCCAGGTGGAAAGAGGGCTCATTAGTCAAAACTCAGAACTTTGGAAGATCATGGCATGTCTAGATACATGGAGGTGGCTGCAAGGAGACCTGCAGGATGGAACTTCTGGAAGAAGAAAGCTCAGTGTAAAGAATGTGGGGTTAAGGTGAGGGTAAAGTAGGTGATTGACATGACCAAACTAAATTTGAGAATGCTAGCTCAAGAAGGAATGTGGAAGTTTGTTTGGAAGGAGCCATGGTCAGGAGGTGATCAACAGGCTGAATCAACAGAATGGGCTTCTCACCTCCGTCCCCCAATCACAGGCCTGAGGCTGTTGACCGTGCACTGAGAGAACTCCCTCTTTCTCCGCCTTCTAAAACTCATAACCCATTCTCGTACCTGCTCTGCTACTCCTAAGGAACATGGGCCTAATTTCATTTTTTTATTTAAAAAAAAATTTTTTTAATGTTTATTTATTTTTGAGACAGAGAGAGACAGAGCATGAACGGGGGAGGGTCAGAGAGAGAGGGAGACACAGAATCGGAAGCAGGCTCCAGGCTCTGAGCTGTCAGCACAGAGCCTGATGCAGGGCTCGAACTCATGGACTGTGAGATCATGACCTGAGCTGAAGTCGGACGCTCAACCGACTGAGCCACCCAGGCGCCCCTAATTTCATTTTTTTAAACTTGCAAAGTTGTTGGTTAGTTAAATATTATTTTTTTCTGGTTAGAAGGACTATAAAGATTGAAAATAATGGTGGGATTTCAGGCACCAGACAAGCTGAAAAGTACATTAACTTTGAATACAACACTCTTTTATGTTTTCCCGAATAAGGCCACCTATATGAGATGTCTCCTTGATTTCTAGTGCTATCAACAAACTGGACGGACCAACGAATTCAATTAAGCAGATGGGTTTGCTAGAAAAATTAAAGAAATAGCTATCCCCTCTTCTGAACACCACCATTTCTGTGTCCAGCCCTGACTCATGAGCAGTGATGGCTTGTTTTATTGGACTGCACCATTCCTGGTTATCAATTAGGAACTGTTGTCTTTTTTGAACAGTGTCAGTTTGGACTACAGTGTCATATCTTTCCCTCCCAAATGTCTCTCATAGAAGTTTGAGCAGTCTACATTGTCAATAACGAAGCTGGAAAATTACTAGCAACACTGGAGAAAAGGGGAGCAAATAGCAAGATCAATGAGAATTAACTGAGCCACAATATGGTGCTTTTCATTGGTTGTCAATTAAACTGCCAGACTTAATTGCTGCTGTGTTTAAAAATACATATTTCTGATAAGTAATGACACAGATACATACACTAATAAATGTGAAGCTCAGAATTTTCTTTTGTGGCTTCGTATTTGTTCTCCAGTTCTCAGCTCTTTAACCTCTTCCATCCCTTGCAGATAAGCATTGCCGTCTATTGTCTAAGGGGCATGTCGTGCAGCCTCCAAACAGAATTGTTAGTCAGACCTTCCTGTAGGAAGGGCTTTTGGACCCCCAATCATGGACTTGGGGTCCTTGTGTGGACAGCTCGAACTGACTCCAAGTTATGAGCTATCTGCTACACATCAAGCATGATCATAACACTTGAGAACCTGGAGGGTTTTAGCCTTCTTTCTTCTGCCTATTGCACCACATATGGGGAGAGAATAAAGTTCTGTAGAACCTATTCAACAAACATTTGTTGAATGTCTGTTATGTGCATTCAAGATAAGGTGGGAAGATAAACAGAACCTGTCTCTACAGGAGGAGTTTACAGTCTAGCAGGGAGATAAACACAAAGACTCCTGACAGAGATTTGGGGTAGTGTGGAAGAATAGGGCAGAGGCTACCGAGTTAGGAGACATTTGAGAAGATAGACTGAACAGGATTATGATCTATGGTTTTAGGCTAAAAAGGTATTAAATAGTGACTGTGGGTAGGCGCTAAGCCCTTTGCATGCAAAATCTCCACAACAAGTTTATGATATGGGTATTAATATCCTCACTTACAAATGGTAAGATTAAAGCTTAGAAAGGATAGGCAGCTTTGCCAAGCTGAAAAGGAGATAGAATTGACATTGAAATCCAGTTATGTCTAATTCTACAGCCTGTTCTCCTAACCACAATGCTGTGCTGCCTCCTGTGATACTGGGGTGAGAGAAAAGGGATAAAGATGAGATGTTTGAAGTAGAAGGGATGAAAACAATGTTGGTATATTTCCTGAGCTGTGAAGCTCAGGCAGAGAAACCTCTCTACTCAGTTTTTATTACTGAGTTAATTTGAGGCTGAGACAACGTACAGAAACGGTGACCTATTTCACCTGGATTCAGACACCTGTCCTTAGATAGGTTTTCACACATTTCAGGATAGGAAACATTTACACAAATAACTATGACACAGAACAAAAAGTGAGAAAGTGAGAAAGTGATGGGATTTTGGAAAATGGAGATGGTTCGGAGCGAAAGGCATCAGGTAGCCCTTGATGAGCCTTCATGGAATTTGGACAGAGGCCATAACCCCACCAGGTGAAGAAGGCCAAGTTAAGATAAAGGAATGGAGCAGACAAGAGTATGCTTGGGGAGCAGTGGATAGATTACACTGGGAAGACTCACATGTTATGCTACTTTATTGATGGAAAATGACAATTTCACTCCTCAGATAAGTGTAGTGGAAAAGAGAATTCAGAAGACAAAGTCTTACCCTTAAGGATTGTTTTCAGTTTAAATTAAAACTGAATTAGGAATCAGGAATTTTTCTGTGTAGTTGGTTGTAGTCCTACCTTTTTCGGCCTGCTTTTGTTCACTGTCCAGTTTCTATTCTAGGATGCCTGATACATTTCTTGGGCTCCATTGTCTAATATGAGACAACAGAATCCTATTTTTGGCCTATCCAGGAGGTTTGGTGTATGAGGTGGGCACCCATCTATTTGCTGGGAGTCAAGATTATCCTGAAGTGACGGTCTTTCAGGGGCCTAAAGGATCAAATACATTTCTCATCTTGAGAAATTTGATTCATTCCCGCAAGTGAAGAAGAAGCCCACAGAAGAGTTCATTCCACACGTTTATGCAACCATAGGTTCTGTCCTAGGGATACAGAGATGAGTCACGCATGTGAAGGCCTCACCATTGGGATGAGAAGTCAGGTGTTCGAAACCAACCCATGCAATCCAGGTAAACATACTGCTGTGAAGACACAGTGAAAGGACTTGTTAGTTTCAGCTGGACGCCATGGTTTCGCAGAAGGCTTAACAGAAGAAACGATACTTGGATCTTGAAGAAGAGGCTGGAGTGCATGACCCAGAGCGCACGATGTCCAGGGGGCTCAGGAGAGGGCGCTGCACACTCCCTGGTGTAACCTGGGGGTCCTTCTTGGAAAGGCCCTGAGCAGAGATGTCACTGAGCTGTGACATCTCCGCATTAACTTCTTCTGGTGTTATAAAACATTGATTGCTTTAACAAAACTATTCCGTTGGCTTATCTTTTAAGACCTTTCCTTGCGGAGAATTTTAGACCCACACAAAAAAAGACAAAAGAGTACCCGCCATCCAACTTTGACAACTATCAACCCGTGGCCAATTTTGTTTGTTTTCACTCTTCCACTCAGTCCTCCCTTCCACGTGATTTTAAATAAATTCCAGACATCAGAATATTTTGCCCATTAACATTTCAGTATACATTTCTAAAAGATAAAGATTCTTCTCTTAAATCAGTATTTTCTATAGCTTAATTTGTATCAAAGCAATTTAAATTTCCTTTTTGTTTCTATTTTGATTATGTAAGAAACACATGTGCACTCTAGACAAATCAGAATAATCAGAGGAACAAAAAGAATAAGAATCTAATAATCACCCGAATCCCCATCACTAAGAGACAACTGTTGTTTTCATTTTGTTAGATAAATTTTCAGACATTTTGCTTACATATAAATTAAAATGAGTTGATACTTTTCATTGTATGTTATAACCTGGTTTTTTTCCTCTTAACAATATAATTATACAGACACACACATAAATACATATACAATATCATTATACAGACACACATATAAATACATTCTATCATTGGGAATTTGTTTGTTTCCTAAATTTCTCAGCCTTGACTTTTTCTCTGCCATGTTTCTTGGCATCCCATGTTCCTTCCAGGCTCTGAACTTAACATATTTCCCTGCTCTCCTCATTCTGTGCTTATTTATTTGGAAAAATCTCCTGATTCGTAATATAGACAGTTGCTTCTATAATTTTTAATTCTGAACACTTTACAAGAAGTATTTGCTATTTAAGTAAAGCAGTTTATGTTATATTTTAACTTTTTTCCCCCAAAGTTCCTGCTAAAAACTAGATTGTATTCATACAGAGAAAAGAGTCGCCAACTAATTTTTCATAAATTACATTTGTGGCCAACTGACCACAGTGGTACACACAGAAGGGCTTCGTTATTTAGCATTTTCATTGCGCTTTTAGTCTTGAGAGAACTGGACTAATATGGAAAAATTTGTAAATACGTATGATATAAATTAATATGGCATCCACAAAATTTGTTCTTTCTTCATAATTACGTTTAGAAGGGAACTGTTTTACTACTCTGAATTTATGTGCACTTTGGAAAACAGCTTTACTGAAGTATAATTAACGTGCAAAAAATTAAACCCATTTAAAGTATAAATTGTACGAGTTTTGACAGATGGGCACTCTAGTGAAATCATCACTACTGTGAAGATACAGGACACTCCCATTACCCCAACTTTCCTCGGCCCCTGCTGTTCTGTGTTTTGTTTTGTTTTGTTTTGTTTTGTGTTTCTGAGAAAAAGACTCTTTTAAAGCAGTTTTAGCGTTTACAGAAAAACTGAAAGTACAGAGAGATCTTCCAAATACCCCCTACCCCAACACAAGCATTGCCTCCCACATCAACAGCCCCCACCATAGGGGTCCATTTGTTACAACTGATGACTCTACATTGACACATCATTTTTACCCCAAGTCCATAGTTGACATAAGGGTTCAGTCTTGCTGTTCGTCCTTCTATGGGTTTCTACAAATATGCAATGGCCTGTATCCATTATTATGGTATCACACAGAGTATTTTCACTACACTAAAAGTCTTTTGTGTTTGGCCTATTCATTCCCCCGTTTTCACCCCAAACCCTAGAAACCCTGATCTTTTTTACTGTCTCCACAGTTTTGCCTTTTCCAGAATGTCATATCGATGGAATCATACAGTAGACATAGCATTTCCAGATGAGTTTCTTTCACTTAATAATATGCACTTAAGTTTTCTCTATGTCTTTTCATAACTTGATACCTCATTTCTTTTTAGTGCTAAATAATATTCCATTTTCTGGATGTACCGCACTTTATTTGTCCTTTCATCTTCTATAGGACCTCTTGGTTGCTTCCAACTTTTGGTAATTATGAATAAAGCTGCTGTAAATATCCACATGCAGTTCTTTTTGTGGACTAACCTTTCTGCTTCCTTGGGTAAATATGAGAAAGCATTCCCACCAGCAATGAATGAGAGAGCCTACAGATCCTATAGATCCTATAGAGCAATGCTCTATATGCTCACCAGCATTTGGTACTATAAATGCTCCAGATTTTGGCCATTCTAATAGGTGCAGGGTAGAATTTCCCCATAATTTGCATTTGATAACTTATGGTGTGGAGTATTTTTTCATATGCTTATTTTCCTTCTGTATACTTCGTTTTTTTTTAATTTTTTAATGTTTATTTATTATTGAGAGACAGGGAGACACAGAGCGTGAGCAGGGGAGGGGTAGAGAGAGGGGAAGACACAGAATCGAAAGCAGGTCCAGGCTCTGAGCTGTCAGCACAGAGCCTGACGCAGGGCTCAAATGCACGAACCGTGAGATCGTGACCTGAGCTGAAGTCAGTCGCCTAACCAACTGAGCCCCCCGGGCGCCCCTGTATATCTTCTTTAGAGAGGTATCTGTAAATGTCTTTGTATATTCTGGATAAGAGTCCTTTTAACATGTGTCTTTTGCAAATATTTTCCCCAGTCTGTGACTTGTCTTCTCATTCTCTTGACATTGTCTTTCTCAAAACAGAAGTTTTTAATTTTAATGAAACCCAGCTTATTTCTTTTATGGGTTGTGACTTTGGTATTATATCTAAAAAGTCATTATGCCTGAGATCATTTTAGGGTTTTTTTTTTAAGATGAAATTTATTGTTAAATTGGTTTCCATACAGCAACATCCAATACTCATCCCAACAGGTGTCCTCCTCAATGCCTATCACCCACTTTCCCCTCCCTTCCATCCCCATCAACCCTCAGTTTATTCTCAGTTTTTAGGAGTCTCTTATGGTTTGGCTCCCTCCCTCTCTTAACGTTTTTTTTTCCTTCCCCTCCCCCATGGTCTTCTGTTAAGTTTCTCAGGATCCACATAAGAGTGAAAACACATGGTATCTGTCTTTCTCTGTATGGCTTATTTCACTTAGCATAACACCCTCCAGTTCCATCCACGTTGCTGCAAAAGGCCCTGTTTCATTCTTTCTCATTGCCACGTAGTATTCCATTGTGTATATAAACCACAATTTCTTTATCCATTCATTAGGCTTTCTTTTATATTATTTTCTGGGAGTTTCTCAGTTTTGTATTTTATACCAAAGTCTATGATCCAGTTTGAGTTAATTTGTGAAGGGTGTAAGCTCTGTGTCTAAACTCAGTTTTTTTGCATGTGGACGTCCATTTGTTCCAGCACCATCTCTTGAAGAGATTTTGTTGCTGCATCGTATTGCTTTTCCTCCTTTGTCAAAGATAGTTGACTCTCTTTACGTAGATCTATTTCTGGGCTCTCTATTCTGTCCCATTGGTCCATTTGTGTATTCTTTTACCATACCATACTATCTTGATCGCTGTAGCTCCATAGTAAGTCTTGAAGTTGGGTAGTGTCATTCCTCCAACTTTGTTCTCTTCCAAAGTCATGTTGTCTGTCTTGGGTCTTTTTCCTCTCTACATATAAACTTCAGAGTCAGCTTGCTCATAGCCACAGAATAATTGGCTGGGATTTTGATCGGGATTGTATTGAACCTATAGATTAAGTTGGGAAATGCTATTTTTAGTTTAAAAATATCGTAATTCAAAGAAATTTTAGGCCTAGAGGAAAAGTTGTAAGATTTTTTAATAGACTCTCATATACACTGCAACTAGATTTAACCATTCACCTATTGTTAACATTTTGTCACATCTGCTTGCCCTCTCTCCCTCATCTGTCTATGCCCAGATACATCAGCATGTATTTTCAAAGGAAATATTTTAATTATCAACATTATATTTAATATGCCATTCATATTAAGTTTTATTGACACTCTCAACATTGGACTTTATAGCAACCTTTCTTCCCCCTAAGCCAGGATTCAATCCAGAATCCCATTTTACATATTACATTCAGCCTTGTCTCTTTAGTTGCCTTTATTTGGAAGTTCCTTTCTTGTCCTTTATTGTTCATGGCATTAACATTTTAAAAAGTACAGGCGCATTGTATTGTAGAATGTCCTTCAATTTATGCTTGTCTGATTATTACCCGTGATTTGAATTTATTAGATGTTTTTAGAAAGAATAATATATGAATGATGTTTTACCTTTCTGAGGGCATCATCTTAGGAGACAACTGATGTCAGCTTATCCCAGTGTTGGTGATGTTGGCTTTGTTCCCTTGGCAAAGGCAGTATCTGCCAGATTTCCCTACTGTAGAGGCTCACTTGTTTCCTTTGTAATTACTGAGTAGCCTATAAGTAGATACTTTGAAATGGCAGACACATTCTTATCCTGAATAAAATTTTACCTATTGATGAAATGGGTAAAAGGATGATTCTTGCTTGAGCCAATTATTAGTATCATGATTACAAAACAGTGGTTTTACACTTCTTCCATTCCTTCTATATTTATTGGCATTCTACTTAGAAAAAGTTTTCCTTCTCCCTCCTTTTATTTATTTGTTACTTTCTTGGTTTATTGATTTGTGCATTTCTATGAACTTGTAGATTCCTTTTCACTGAAAGTGTTATAACCCATTCTTGTCATTACTCATTCTGACGATCATTCTTGGGCACTTTCATTATTCTCTGGAATAATGTTCCTGGATCATCTTGTACTTTTCTTGCTCCAACCCTAGTTTCAAATAATTCTCCAAGGATCCCTGGTTCTTTGCAGTGTTGGTAAATAGTATTTAGAAATCAAGACTTGAGTACTAGGTGAATTTTGTGTCTTAACATCATCACAGTATCATTATAATACCTAACATATAATAATCCCTAATGTTATCACACATCCAGAGTTCAATGATCCAATTGTCTCATAAATTTTATGAATATTTTCTCAGCCTACACAGTGTGCAGATTTATAGGCCTTTTACGTCTTTTTACTTTGTAGATTTATTCTCTATTTCTCTTGGTGTTTTTGCCATTTATTTGTTGGAAAAATCAAGTTGCTTCTTGAGTACTCTGGATTTTTCTGGTCATATTCCTCTGGTATAGTTAATCCTGTCCCTCTGTTCTCTATATTTCCTGTAAATTGGTGGTTGACTCTTAGACCTTTGACCAGATTTGAATTCTCCCTCTCTTTCTCTTTCTCCTCTTCTCCCTCTCTTCTCCTCCCCAATCCCCTTCCCTTTGGGCAAGACCACTACATAGGTGGAATTATGTTCTATCTGGAGATGCATAATGCTGATTATCCCTCTGTGACATTAGCAGTACTGATAATCAGTTAACTTGTTAGCAGTGACAAGATGATGATAGTCTATCATGCGTTCTTTATTTATTATCTGTAATTCTGCTGTAAAAAAAAAAAACAACCCTACTCTTCGATTGTCTAGTGGAAAGGTTATTTAGGAAAGCAAGATAAATGCTTGCATTTTTCCCATCACCAGTTTTCAACATAATGAATTTCTTCCCTAGCACCCTCCAATGTTAAAACAACAACAACAACAACAACGAGTTTTCCTTTCTGGCAGTGTTATGAATGTATAGATTTAAGCATATTTGATATGTTTCAACCTATTGTAGTTATTATTTGCACTGATGTTCAAGTTGTTCCATTTTTGATCAGTGGAAGCATGATCATGCATATTGATACTTGAGTCCTTTGAAACAGCCTTTATAGGTTATGAAATCTTTTTTTGCTATCTGGTATGGCATGCTGTTCCAGACTCATCTTTTTCTTTTTGTTTATGTTTATTTTATTTATTTTGAGAGACACAGAGAGAGAGTGCGTCTAAGTGGAGGATGGGCAGAGAGAGAGGGAGAGCAAGAATCCCAGGCAGGCTCCAGTCTGGCAGCACAGAGCCTGACATGGGTCTCAGTCCCATGAACCGTGAGACCATGACCTGAGCCAGAATCAGAAGTAAGACGCTTAAGCAACTGAGCTGCCCAGGCACCCCTAGACTCGTCTTTGTATTTCCTGGCTCAGTCCTAGAGACTGAGAACAGTCTGGGACTGAGACTGAATTGCAGTCTGGGAACCAAAGATGTCTGTTGTTACTGGTTTGATCATTGTTTGTAGGTCTTTCAAGTGGACAGAGATGTGTTAACTTCAAAAAAGATAAAATACCTCATAAATTCAGGATAATAATTCCAATTCAGATACTGAACTATAGGATATTTTACTTAACTTCTTTAAGCTTACATCTATATTTAATTTACTCCATGAAGGGAATTTTACTGCTCAAAGATACCAAAGATGATAGTATTAAAATATCAAATAATGATTCATTTGCCTTATCCCACGTTATACACAAAGCACTATTAGAATCACAATATCAGCCATACTACCAATAATATGATTATTGAAAGGAGTTCAAAACATTTTACATGGTTACTTGTATCCTTAGATTATATCCTCATAGGAAATGTAGAAATTTATGTTGTATAGTACCTCGAAGTAACTTCTGTCTGTATAATTATGTCATCAATAGATATAGAGTAGGTTCATTTATTGTATTATTTTCAAAGTATTGTTCTTGACTTCAAATTTAAGCTTTAAAATTTTATTTGAAATCTTCAAAATACTATATTAAACTCTTTACTGTAAGAAAAAAGTAAAAAAAGAAAAGAAAAAGAAAGAAATAAAGAAAGTTCATTTAGATACTATTTTTTAGGGTCCTTTTCAGAGAGAGAGGGAGTGACACCAGGTGAAGGAGTCACATAACATCCTCTTAACGCAATGTCTTATCATCAGATTTTTATTGGGTAAGAACATAAATGGTAGGGTTTCACCTAAGAAGATAAAGAAATGCCTTCCCAATAAATATTTTTCCACCCTAGAGGTTAATCACTTCTCCTGGAGATGAAATAGAGCTTTGCTTTATCTTTTATGATAGAAGTGAAAGTACTGAAATCCTTAAAATTCAACACACTATTTTCATTTTTATTCTGCTGAGCTAGAGAAATAAAAGCAGGTATGTGGAACAGTCACAGCTGGGTTTTATCTTAGGGTTAACAATATCCAGGACATCAGTCTGGAATTAGACACCTGTTATTCATGAATAATTTTTTTCAGAGCCTTCATGTTTCTTGTTTTTAGTACAGGACTAAGAGTCCGAATGCAGTGTTGTAAAGATCAAATGATATATAAGATGTAAAGGCAATGTGTAAAATAAATTGCTATACAAGAATGAATATCTTTATTATTTAGATCAATGTTATTAAGGTCCAGATATGTAGCTTCTGGGAAGCAAAGAGTCCTTATGGTTTGGTGGAAAAGTGGCCATTTGATTAAAATCTGATCTTTCCTGCCTTTTCTATCCTATTAGGGGCATTTGATTTCATTGAAAGCAGTGATATTCACCTGAAATCCTTCAAAAATTCTCTATTTCCTATGAATCAAGTTTAATAAACGTCTCATTTTGCCAAATCAAGACTTTTACAATACTGCCCCAAATTCTTTTTCAGGACCTACATTTCCCTATTTTCATTATTATTTCTGTTAACACGTAAGAAAAATTCATTTAGAGTTTGAGAAAGAGTTTCCATAAAGTATAAAGGCTCACATAGAGCTGGGGTTTTTTTGCATCCCCACCAACCACTGGAGATACTTTGAAATATATTGATTGTTAATAGGACCTTCAAAAAGGCCATGCCTTAGTAGCAGGGCTAAATTAGCCCAAGAGTAAAGGCCATTCTGGACTCACTATAACAAAACTGAAAAGTAAGCCTCAAAATAATCAAATCAAACTGCAAGTGTCTTAACTGTATGCCATAACACTCTTTAAAGGAATCCAACTAAACACAACAAAAAATCAAGACAATGAATCCATGGATCTAGTACTAATGAAAACTTTCCAGGCATGCAAAGAAATATGAAAATAAGACCCAAAATAAGGAAAAATAAATACATTACTAGAAACACACTCAGAAATGACAGCTACTATGGAGATAGCTGATAAGGAACTTGAAACGGCTATTATAAATATTCACAAAGAGGTAAAGTAAAACACAAACGTGATAAGAAAAAAACTTGGAGGTATTAATATTAAAAAAATATCTACATGGAACTTGTGGAGATGAAAAATACTTCAAAAATGAAAAATACACTAAATGAGATTTACAACAGATTAGACAGTGCAGAAGGAAAAAATGGTGAACTTGGAAACATAGCAATAAATTTTATCCGAAATGAATAGCACATAGAAAAAAAAAAGACTGAAACAAGTAAACAGAGCCTCAGTGAGTGTGGGACAATATCAAGTTGTCTAACATACAGAAATTGAAGTTACAGACAGAGAAGAGAAAGATGAAGCCAGAAAAAAAAATTTGAAGAAAGAATAGCTAAAGAATTTTTCCAAATTTGATAAACACTGTAAACCCACAGATCGAAGACCTTTGATAAACTCCAAGCAGAGTAAATATTGAACATGCCCTCACACACACACACACACACACACACACACACAAATGACAAACCATAGTCAAATTGGTGGACACCAGAGAAAAAGAAAAAAAAAATCTTAGCAATCAGAGAATAAAGACACATTTTACTGAGAGTAGAGAGGATAAGAATGATAGACTTATCTTTAGAAATGATGCAAGCCAGGAGGCAATGGAATGGGGGAAAGTGATCAACCTAGACTTCTATACCCAGAAATGAAAACAAAAACAGTTTCAGCTAATGGAAGTTGAGAGGATGTGTCACCAGCAGATCCACACCACAAGAAATGTTAAGAGAAATCCTTAAGGTAAAAGAAAAATGACTCCTTAGCCTAGATCACTCCTCCCTTTGTATGATTCTGTAATTTCCTCTACTGGATCCACTAATCTATGTCTTATATTAATGGTTCTATATAATTTCTGCCATGAGATATAGGATATATTGCAGACCTAGCCACTTAACTTGAGGTCAGGTTGGTTAATAAATAAAGATTATAAATATAATATAATTAAATATAGTAAGTGTTAATAACCTGCATCTGGGTGTTTTTCCCTTCAAAGTCCTACAGATATATGTAACCCTCCAGAGGCCATCCTCAGTGTCAACTTGTTTAACCCTTTCTCATAGGCAGGTCACTCTTCTGTCCACATATGCTTCCCTTTTAGATCTCTACTCTGTAGAAACAGTTTTTGGCTATTGATGCCTGCTTCTAGATTCAGAACCCAGCACATCTGAGTCTCACATCCTCTTTTCTATCTCTCCCCTGTAACAGCTTCTTTTCTTGGCTTCCCTTCTAACTGAAAGGCACCAATGTTTATCCAGCCACTGCAAAGTCAGCGTGACTCTCTCAATTCCACTCGGTCACTAAGCACTTCCAAACTTGTCTTGAGTCTGTCAACTTCTCTCCTGCCTTGTTGCTATCTACCGTAGTCTAAATCCCCACCATTCCTCACCTGGACCTCAGCAGTGCCTCCTGGTTTTCCACGTTCACACTGAAGCCAGACTGACTATCTAAAGCTCAGTCTGATGATGCCACTCCCCTGATTAATATATGTCTATTATTTTAATATATGTCTATTATTGTAAAGTCTAAGCCTCTTAAACCTCTATGATGTTTAATAATCCAGTTTTGCCTATTGCTGTAGCATCATCTTTCATCATTTGCTGCTTCCAACTTGTATTGCACCCACTAAACAACCAACGGTTCTTGAGTGTTCCATGTTTTCTTTTGCTTTCAGGACTTCGTGGACATTAGTCTGTCTTCCTCAAATGTTTTCTCCCTTCTTCCATATCATCTGTCATCACCTCCCTAGTGAAGGCCTTCCTGACATCTCAAGCCTGGAGTAGATACTCCTCCCCTGTGCCTAAGCCTTTGGCAGTGCTAATCACATTAAGTTATAATTGCTCATTTATTTCTGCCTCCTCAAATGAGACGGTGAGCAACTTGAGGATGGGGACTGTCCATTGCCTAGTGCACTACCAGATACACGTTGGGGGCTCCAAGGGATTTGTTGACTAAATGGTAGCTATTAATTATTGATTTGATGTCATTATTAATTCTTCTAACCCCACCACACCTATCATAGTGCCTGACACATATAATAATTCAGCACATTTCACTATATTAAATAGACATTTATATTTATTATGCATCTGATATATTTCAAGGCCCTTTTGTAAATGTGATTTAATTTAATCTTATCAACATTTTCACCATGAAGTATGTTTCATTACCCTCAACTAAAAGATTAAAAAACTAAGACTCAGAAACTTTAAATAGCTTCCTCAGGGTCAAATTAATGTCAATAATGGTTTCCCAGTTTAGTTTCTATTTCTAGTTGAATATATAAGTCCAAGAATAATACGCAACTTCCTTACTCTCTTTGCAATCTTACCTTTATCAGATTTATGTAAAGAAAAATAACCTAATGTCTTTGCTACACATTTCCCCAGGAAAAAGGAAGAGAAAAGGCAAGGAGCAAAGGAGCCTAACACTATGGAAACAAAGAACATTTATTTCCAGCGAATATCTGTGAAGTTTATCAAAATGAAATGAATTTTGAGAGAAGGCAAATTACAGTACTTGTATGATCAAATCCTTATCTGCAGGCATTTTATGGGCCTGAGAGTTGACAAGGAAAATTGATATAATATCACAGAATCTATAGTCAGTGCATCAGACTGGAAAAAAGGATGAAATGGATGATGATCATGACTCTGTCTCCTGATTGAAATATAGAATGCTTATGTTTTCACAGTCAAGTTAGATAGATGAGTTTGTATAGATGGATTAAATGGCCTGTTGATCTGGTATTGTTGGAAAGGGGCAGTGAAAGCATCTCCGAATAAGTACTTTTCATAAATACCTAAAACATTATTTGAAATCCGTTATGAGGGAATCCAGTCAAACATCCCTTTGGGCAGAGGTTTCATGGGAAATCCTGATATAAGAGCTCCAGAAGGCCATGCGATGGACAGAAAAGCACTCTGACTTTTGAGGTCTGCCCTCTCCCTCTGCTGATAACTTTTTCTATGACTCTTGCAACATAACCAGCCGGGCTGCTTTTTCCTCTGTAAAAGGAAGAGTGGGAGCCCATGACCTCTATGTTGCATCAGCGTTTCCATCACTGTGGATCTAGGGGTGATCGGTCGCAGTAGGCGGACCTATTTCTGGTTCCTCTCTTCCTGGAGAGGTCACTGGGTGACGAGGAGATGGTAGCAGACTTGCGGAAATTATATAAATCAGGAAAATCCTAATTATCCCTACTTATCCCACCCCCCTTTTTGGCATTGTCATGGGTGTTTGTTGAGGGTATGTTGCTAGCTAGAGAGCAATCCTTCTCTTCCATGAGCCATGGTTTCGCCATCTTTAAAATGCAATTCATGATATGTACTTCTTAGTCTTCATTGTGGGCTTCTTTTGCGTCTCCTTAAATTATAGGCGAAATTTCAATGGGTGATACGCTTACAACGGTGTTGAACAGAATGCCTGGCACAATATAGGGGAGGTAGGAAGTCACTTTCCCAACCTTACTTTTGCTTTTCCAGAGTGAGCTGCAGACCTAGTAAAACCAACATACCCATCCTTATACCAACCTTGTCCCATACAAATGTGTAGCACCTGACTTTTGATGGTTCCTCATGCCTGGAGACGTACATCAATTATATTTTCCTGAGGCAACCACCTCTCACTAAACATGGCTCCTTCTGCAGAACCTGATTTCTCTTACATGTGTGGAAGTGAAGCAGCGTCTAATTAGAGATAGGTTGCCTTAATGAAAAGTTGTGTCTCATTACGACTCTCATCTTTGAATTCCCTGCCCTGATTTGAAGAAACCCACTTTGCCAAGGCTCCCTTTGGTGCTTCCTGCCACCAAGAAATCGGAAATGGCTAGGGTTAGAGGGCCTGACAATGGTGTCAGTGGCTGTGTCTGATTTCATGTGACAGTTAATTATAACATTCATTCAGGAAAGAAAAAAAAAAAAAAGCTTGTTGTCATAGTGATCGCTGACTTTCCAAGCAGGATGCGTACCCCCAGCTGGAACATCTGCTTACACAGAGCCAAATTTCAATTTGTTGTGTTCACTGTAGGAATAATTGAGAGCGTACTTCAGGGAGAAAAAAATTTGATATGGACAGAGTTTCCTGTGCTTACACCATATCGCAACCTCTCTGTACAACTATAATTTTCCCTCTGATTTCCATTTCCTTTTCCAAGAATGCTATTTTTTAGGGACTTGTCTCTACTCCAGGGACTAGTGGTGATGCTGGCTCCTGGTATCCAGAAGGTCTTGAAGGCACTGAGGCCACTAAGGGGAATGCTGTCTAGGTAACCAAGCCTGGGGGCCACTAGGGCTCTATCACTTGTACAGTTAAGAAAGACCCAGCTACAGCCCTTGACTCAAATGTGTGAATTGAAAAAGTGGGGAAGAGAGGATATTGGGTTTCCTCACCCTTCTGCTTGTCATGACGTCTTCAGTTTGCCAATCTCAAAAGTCCAGCAGATAGGCCATGACGTAAGCTCAAGCTTATTGTCTAATCTTTATTATGGAGTACAACAGCTTTTCATATACCCTGTCTTGTGTTCACACTGGAGGAGCTGGGGAAGTCAAGAGGAGGAGGAGATAACGGTTATCAGGCAATATCTACGAGCCAAGTACTACCCTAGGCACTTTTATACCCATTTTCCTCACCATGTACAAAAAGGAATCACTCATTTTTCCAACAGTTACGTGGCCAGTAAGGGGAAAAGACCAGAATAGCCCCATAAGCTCTGAAAATCATCTCCTTACCATGATCCCCAAGGGCAGAAGTGGCCCTATTTAGTCGTCTCTCTGCCTGCCTCTTCCTTATCTCCACTATCACCTTGAGACTCTTAGAAGCAAATAAATTTCCGGTGTAAGACACAGTACCAAACCAGGGAGAAAATGGAGAGGGGGCAGTTATCAGAACAGAGGACTAATTGTGGGCTGTCAGATGACTCTGCCCACAAAGACTTCTGTTGGTAGGGTATAAAAGAAAAATGCTGGGCTGAAAGGCTGTGAATAGGAGTTTTGGCTTTGGCTTTTATATTTGCTGGCTCTGTGACCTGAAGCAAGCTGTTTCCTCTCTGAGCTACAATTTCTCTCTCTTATAAGTTACAGGGGTGGGACTAGGTCGGTGACTCTCAGCTGCAGAAGTGGATAAAATATATCACATATGGGGATCATAAAAGAGAATCTGGAGAAGACAGTACAGTGTTACAGTCTCGCTAGACCCCTTCATAAAGGAGACAAAGCAAATGACTAATATAACAAAACCGAAATCTCACAGAAGTCATGTACAACCTGTCCCCACAAACTCCAGATACAGGCAGAATATATTAAAAACTGTAGGAGAACATGAAGGCAAAACAAAGAAACTTATAAATGCCTAGAGAGCCAGAGGAGCCCCACCTAGCCAATAACCACTCACTGAGAGCTTGACTGCTCATTTGGTTGAAACGGTTGAAACTAGAAGCATGTTTTGTGGCTCAGATTTACAAGAGAAAACAAGGAGCTCACAGGAAACTCAAATATACCAGAGTCCTCTGGGACCTATAAGCTACTGAAACTAACCAACCAAATACTCCTTCCAGGATAAAGTCCAGAATGGAAGAAGAAGAGTAGAATCCACATTGAGCAGGACAAGGACAGTGGGACAAAGAAGTAAGGAGGTTCAGATAGAACCCAAAGAGGGGGTAAAGTCAGTAGATCTTAGAAAATATGACTTTTCTACCCAAACTTCCCATTCCCCAAAACAAAAGTAGAAGATACTCTGAAGCTAGGAAGCGAGAAAGACCCTCCCGACCTCTTTCTCTTTCTAAGAGTATGGTACTGTGATTTCCATTTCAGTAGCCATTAGCCGTATCTAGCTATTTTAACCAACTAAAATTTAAAAAAAAAATAATAAAATTTAGCTCTCTGTCATGCTGACCATATTCTAATTTCTTACTAGTCATTTGTGGTTACTATGTTATACAGAGCAGGACATTTCCATCACTGCAAAAGTTATATTGGATAGTGCTGGCCATCTAACATGTAATGTAAGTCAAGAGAATGAATATAGTCAAATCCCACCCGAAGTTATTATAAGATAAAAGAGAATAAGGAGGAAAATAATGTACCTATAGAAAAAGGGATTGGCAAACTTACTGCTTAAAGATAGTAACCTAAAATAGATTATAAATATGTTACACAGATCATAAGAATTTTGGTTTTATGTGCCATATAATCTCTGATACAAGTATCCAATTCTGCCAATGTAGAGCAAAATCGGCCACAGACAGTAAATCAACAGAGAGATGTGGCTCTGATTTAAATTAAACTGTTTACCAAAATGGGTGGTGAGCTGGATTTGGCCTACTGGCCATACTTTGCCCACCCCGGCTATAGACAATGAAGTTATGCCAACAAGATGCCCACAAAGCAAAGGAAAATGGTAATTTTATATACCATTTACTTATATACAATATAAATAAAACCAATGAAATAAATAATTAATAAGAGTTTCAAAAAAGAAGACAGTAAGCCAACAGAAATAAGTACAAGTCAATGACAGAAAATGAAAAACCAATATAAGTAATAAAAAAAGGTAAAACCTGGCTCTGTGGAAAAGAAAAATCAACAAGATGTTTAAACCACTAGCTAAGCCAATATTTCCTAAAAGAGTAAATTATAAATATATAAAATTAGAAATGATTTAAAAATCATTTTTAAAAAACAGAAGAAATTTTAAAACTATGAGGCTAATCTGTACATCTATGCAGAAATATTTGAAAACTCTGATGAAATAGTTTTCTATAAAGTATGAGTTATGAAATTTTACTCCAGCAGCGATGGAAAGTCTTAAAAGATCAATTACTACAAAAAAAAAAAAAAATAGTGCTAATATTTAAAGTACAGAAAAGCACCAGGACTAGGTTGTTTCTATTTCTGTAAATAAACTGTATTCTCCTTAAGGGTATCTTCCCCTCCTTTGTACACCCCTCAAAATTCTACAGGGGCACCTAGGTGGCTCAGTAGGTTAAGCGTCCAACTTCGGCTCAGGTCATGATCTCACACGTCGTGAGTTCGAGCCCCGCCTAGGGATCTGTGACGACAGCTCGGAGCCTGGCGCCTGCTTCGGATTCTGTGTCTCCCTCTCTCTCTGTTCCTCCCCTGCTCCTACTCTATCTCTCTCTCTCAAATATAAACATTCAAAAAAAATTTTTTTTTTCAAATTCTGGAAAGGGTTCTTAAATATAATGACCTCCATGTATCAACATTCTGAAATGTATATACTTGTACACTTATTAGGTACTTCGGTGAAATTGATACTGGGGGGGGCACACAGAAATGGTGGTGGGGTGGGGGCTGTCACGTGGTAGCAGAAGGCTGTATCAGCAAGGCAGTAGAAGCCTTCAACCAGCAAAAGTAGCATAAGACAGAAACGATCTACGGGACAGATCTGTGTTTGAATCGTGATTCCTTCAGTTTATGGCTTTATGACTTTGGGAAAGTTATTTAATTTCTCCAAACATTATTTTCCTCATAGCTAAAATGCAAATAGTAAAACTTACCTTCCGTATGCAGTAGGTATGAGGACGAAATGAGATAAAGTTTATAAAATGCTTGGCTTGCAGGATCATGGAGGAACCACTCAGTGAATGGTAGCTATTGTCATCTCGACAGGGGCGAGAGTGTCCTTGATATTTTTGCCAGGTCTACAAAGTGGGAAAGCAAATTGAAATGTGCATTTTTTTTGTTTTTTTTTTTAATTTTTTTTAATGTTTTATTTATTTTTGACAGAGAGAGAGAGAGAGAGAGCATGAGGTGGGGAGAGGCAGAGAGAGAGGGAGACACAGAATCCGAAACAGGCTCCAGGCTCTGAGATGTCAGCACAGAGCCCGACGCGGGGCTCGAACTCACGGACTGCGAGATCATGACCTGAGCCGAAGTTGGACGCTCAACCGACTGAGCCACCCAGGCGCCCCTGAAATGTGCATTTGATCTCAAAATTCAATCCCTTTGAGTCAGAGGAACTATTGTGATGTGAATCCTTCTGTTCCTGCCCCCAATCTTCCCAATTCAAGATATCTGCCTCAAACAACATTGGGTAAAACTGGTGTGTTGGAAACGTGTATGCTGTTTTGCTCTATTCTCAAACCCCATTTAAACAACAGTAAAGGGATAGATTTGTTTTTTAATTTTTTAATGTTTGTTTGTAATTTTTGAGAGACAACGTGAGCGGGGGAGGGGCAGAGAGAGAGGGAGACACAGAATCTGAAACAGGCTCCAGGCTCTGAGCTGTCAGCACAGAGTCCAACATGGGGCTCGAACACACAGATGGTGAGATCATGACCTGAGCCGAAGTCAGACGCTTAACTAAGACACACCCAGGCACCCCAAGAGATAGATTTTAAAAGGCAAACATCTGGAGTGCCTGGGTGGCTCAGCTGGTTAAGTGTCTGACTTTGGCTCAGGCCATGATCTCACAGTCTGGGAGTTCAAGCCCCTCTTCAGGCTCTATGCTGACAGCTCAGAGCCTGGAGCCTGCTTCAGATTCTGTGCGTCTCTCTCTCTTTGCCCCTCCCCCCCCTCAAAAACAAATAAACATTTACAAAAAAAAAGCAAACATTCACAAAGTTGTGAAAAGAGACAAAGTTGCCAAGAACAAAATTCTAGAAAGTGAAATGCAAATGAATGTGTGCCAACTAATTTAGTAGCCCAGGAGAAGCTAAACCTTAAACCAATGCTGGTAAAAGTTGAAAAATAACCTGTTTATATGTAGAACCTCTCAAGAACTTATGAATTCACATAAAGTACCTCAGGACTTGGAAGTGAACAGGCTTGTGTAAAAGTCTGCTTATGACTCACTTAGATATCTAGATCCCCTCCCCCACACTTTATAGCCAGGCAGATACCCACCCCCACTTTGGTAGAAGCCTGGAAATGTATTCTCTGCCAGGATACAACAGATATACCCTGGACTGGGGGACACTAGGCACCATTGAGAGTAGGGTACCTTTCTGAAAATGGATAAGAATACATATGTACCCTAAATGGTGACATATGCAGCCAGCTCTGCCCACAGAGCACCAAGAAAACACGGTATTCTTCAGTGTAAGACTGGATTCTTCCCTTGAAATATGATTAGCCTAAGAGGAAAAATTTACAGATACTGATATAAAATGGCTCAAACTTACCATTAGAGCCCATGGGCAACAAGTCACACCCATGAGTCCAGAGCTTCCAATAAACTTTTCTTGTGACCTAGACTAGTTCGATTGTATGGTGCCCAGAGGATGACCATCTATCTCTAACTTAAAATACAGAGAATAAAACACACACAACAGGAACCTTAGAGAAGACAGATACCATTCAGGGAGCAGATACCCTGAAGGGGAAAAAAAATGTAATTACACACACACACACACACACACACACACAGACTTCAGAGCATCAAGAGGTGGTATTGCATCCATGAGAAAAGAGAGGACACTGTTAAAAAAAAAAAAAAAAAAAGCATCCTAAGAGACAAATAAAGGAGCACTTGGAAATTGAAAATATGACAGCAGATATATAAAAATTCAATAGAAGAGAAAGAAGCCAGGATGAAAATGTATACTATAAAACAGAACAAAATGACAAGTAGGAAAATAGAAAGAAAAGGAGAGAAAATAAAAGGATCAGTCCTTGAGGTCCAATGTCTAAATAATAGGGTTTCCAAAGGAAGAGAAGAGAGGGAATGGAAGGAAAAAACACCAACCAAGTAAGTCAGGACAAATTTCCAGAACTGAATGACATCAGTTCCCAGATTGCAAGGACTTGCAAAATACCCAGTACAATGGATAAAAATACTATAATAGAGGAAGAGGGAGGGACACAGAGAGAAAGAGGAAGAGAGAGGGAGAGAGAGGAAGGAAGAAAAGGAGGAGAAGGGGATGGGAGGATAGGGGAGGGTAGAATAATTGCAATAATATAGAAAGTGTCATGAATTTGAATAGTTTCTGTCAACAGCCATGCCAGAAGCTAGAAGATCATGGAAGGGAGGCTTCAAGAGTCTGAATGGAGTGATTCCTAAGTTAGAATATCTCACCCATCCAAACCATCTGTCAGGTATGAGAGTAAAATAAAGACATCTTCAGAAATGCAAGTTCTCAAAATTCTACCTTTCCAAACTCTTTTTTTTTTTTAATTTTTTTAATGTTTATTTATTTTTGAGAGAGAGAGAGACAGGACAGAGCATGAGTGGGGGAGGGGCAGAGAGAGATGGAGACACAGAATCCGAAGCAGGCTACAGGCTCTGAGCTGTCAGCACAGAGCCTGATGAGTGGCTCGAACTCACGAACCATGAGATCATGACCTGAGCCGAAGTCAGCTGCTTAACCGACCGAACCACCCAGGCGCCCCTACCTTTCCATACTTTTTTTCAGAGAGCTGTGCTTTACCAAACGATGCACTTCCCTTAAACGAGGAAGAAAACAAACAAAACAGAGGATATGGCTGTAGAAACAGAAGAGCCAACACGCAAAAGGCAGGAAAGGAGTCTTAATGATGACTGAAAAGTCAGATCCTAAGTTGCTACTGTGCCTTCGGCCCAAAGGTCAAAAAATCAGCAGGTTGGAGCACAAGGCCTAAGAAGGAATTCTTCAAAAAGAACAGATGGGATAACTGATGTTTCTGAGCATTTTGAGATGAGCTGGGATGACTGGGCAGAGGTTTGGATGAATTGGTGTTACCTACGAAGAAGAATAAACAAATTTAAAAAAAATACGAGTTATCATTAGTTCTAAAGAAAACAAAAAGCGATTTGGAAAGGGAAAGTGCTCGGTGAATGCTGCAGGACTCAGCTGCGAACAATGCCCATGTAGTTGTGATAATACACCCAGAACACTAGCCTGGCCCAAATCAGATGGGACTGTCATGAGAAGATTAGGGTAGGCTAGAAGGATGTGAATATGTAATCACGGAAGGGGGTGGGTGTAGAAAAATCAAGAAGCAGCAATATCTGGAACAAAACAAAACAAAACAAACCTAGCTGAGATAGTTGACAGTGGTCTCCTCTGGGAAGGGGTCTCTAGGGGGCAAGCAACAAGGGAACTACTCCTTTCTGAAACAAATCTTGTGGAATCATAGGCTCTAAAAGTAAACGTGCAACTTTGATGAAAACGAGTACACAAATATACTAAAAAGCAGAAGGTAACCTTCTCAAATAGTCCATGAGCCCTCCGCCTGTGCACTTCTCAGATTCTGCAAGGTTTCTGGGCGCACTGAGATACAGTGTATGTATTTTTCTCACCCACCATGGGGACAACGTGAGACAGGATGTGTTTGGGACTGAGGTTGCCCCCCCTCACCCTGTAATAGCGACCAATATTCAAGAATAATTACAGGTTGTACAAATGCAAATCCTACACGACTTTTCTAAGTAACTTTTCCTTATTGTTTAGGCTGGGATTCCTAGATAGCTGCATCTGGGGGGAATGGGTGGGAACAGAAGATTAGCAGCAGACAGGGAGTAGTCTGGAGAAGCACCCAGACATCTGACCAGATGGCAGTTAGCAAGGCTGGGACAGCCAGTGGTCCTAAATGTACCTAACAGCAATAATACCTATTCTCATGAGTGTAGAACTTCCAGTTTATGAAAAACGCACATCCTTAAAAAAAAAAAAAAATGCCTGCCATAATTTAGGACAACAGCATTGTTTCTACTTAACAGGACAGCTAAAGTGTAGGCAGGCATTCAAGGTCCACAGCCCCCTCTGGGTTCCTAGCCAACAGCCAACATCAACTGCAAGCCTTGTGAATGAATCACCTCGGATGTCCAGCCCATTCAAGCCAGGTACTTCCAGACCCAGCTGCTATCTGTCACCCCATGGAAGTCCCCCAAGTGAGAATCACTCAGTGGAGCCTGGTCAAAGGACCATGAAATGTAATCGTACATTTTTGTTGTAAACCACTAAGATTTGGGCTGGGTCGTGCAGCAATGAATAAGCTAGAAAATCTACTCCAGCCCCTTCATTTTCCCAATAGAAAAATAAAATCCTAGAACAGGGGGTGGCTTGGCCAAGGTCTCAGAGAAGAGAAGACTCAGGCCTTCAGACCTTCAGGCCATGGTTCCACACCAAGGCCACTGAATCTATACTAGATGCTGCCAATGTCTTCCTCTCCTTCCTCCTTGTAACTTTTTATGTCGATATTTTCAACTTATGGAAAAGTTTCAAGAATCGTACAAGAAACTCCCATATACTGTTCACCCCCCATGCACCGACTATTTGTGTCTTACCTTATTGGTCGATGTTCTTTTATTTTTTTTTTTTCAAGTTTTATTTATTCTTGAGAGAGAGAGAGAGAGTGAGCACGAGCAGGGGAGGGGCAGAGAGAGAGGGAGACACAGAATCCGAAGCAGGCAGGCTGTGAGCTGTCAGCACAGAGCCCGACGCGGGGCCCGAACTCACAGACGGTGAGAGCATGACCTGAGCTGAAGTCGGACGCCCAATCGACTGAGCCACCCAGACGCCCCTGCCAGTGTTCTTTTAAAAAGAACATTTCCCCCCCGAGAGGCTGCCCACACACCTGATTCCTGCTGAGTGGTTAGTCACTGCTCAGGGCAACCGGAGGAACAGGCACCTGAAGATGAGAGGGGTGGAGGGAGAAATGCTTGGGAGAAAAGAGGTATGTGAGTCAAGGAGAAGAAGGGGCAAAAGGGAGATCAGAATCCCACAGGACCAGTTTGTCCTCCATCAAGACATTCCCCAGAAGCAGTTCCCTAAACGGGACTGACACCCGTTCCTATTGAATTAGAAGTGTGAAGGCCCAAGTCAGAATCTTGCCACTAGCTACGTGACCTGGGGCAAGTTTCCTTCCGCCTCTGAGCTCTGGTTTTACCTTCCTGTATAAACCAGATTCAATAAGCCGATGCGTGTGAAAGGGCTTTGTGAATGAGGCGGAGGAAAGGAATTTAAACCACTTTTATGTCTGATAGAATCCCTTGGTGAGCTTTCTAAAAATCCTAATGCTACGGCCCCATCTGCAGAAATCCCTATTTTTAAATTTTTTTTTTAATTTATTTTTGAGAGAGAGAGAGAGAGAGCGAGAGAGAGTGAGAGAGTGGGGGGAGGAGCAGAGAGAGAGGGAGACACAGAAACCAAAGCAGGCTCCAGGCTCTGAGCTGTCAGCACAGGGCCTGATGCGGGGCTCGAACCCACAAACTGTGAAATCATGATCTGAGCTGAAGTCAGACGCTTAACCGGCTGAGCCATCCAGACACCCCCCCCTTTTTTTTTAATTTTTTTAATGTTTATTTATTTTTGAGAGAGAGAGAGACAGAGCACGAGCAGGGGAGGGGCAGAGAGAGAGGGAGGCACAGAATCGGAAGCAGTCTCCAGGCTGTGAACTGTCAGTAGGGAGCCTGATGTGGGACTCGAACTCACAGACTTTGAGATCAAGACCTGAGCTGAAGTCAGCCGCTTCACTGACTGGGCCACCCAGGCGCCCCCAGAAATTCCTATTTTTCAAATGGTCTGGGGTCCAGGCACTATAGTTTTTAGAATATCTTGTCTAATTTTTAATAAGCTGCCAAGGTTGAGAATCACTGTGATAGACAACAATGCCACCATGGCTCAGGGGCTGCTTGAACTCCTGGAACCCTCTAGACCAGATGTCCTCTGTCTTGGCTCCTTTCCCACATCTGCTACATCTCTCGGCACCAAAATAAAACCTCATCGTTAGGAGTATCCTCCATTTTAAGCCTGGGGTGCTTCGCCTTTATTTAAATCATCTCATTTCTGCATTGTCCCTTTCTGCATTCCATATGATCCGTACTGGTAGGACTGCTTGCTGAATGAGCTTCGTAGATACCCAATCCCTGGGTTACTAGCCAGAGGTTTTGTTTCCACCGCAGTGTTCTGCAGCTGTCTTCTTCGCTTCTAGTTTTTTAAACCCCTAATTGCTGGCAGGCAGTTCTATGTAATTTGGGATTAGCAGGAATCAGGACTCATATGCAAATACCTTTGAAAAGAAGTGTGGGAGGGATTTTATATTCCTTGGTGGTCTTAGCAAGGCAAAAGAAGAATTTCCCAGATAGAGTATAACTTAGTTAATTACAAAAATATCTTTTATGGTGCATTTAGTCCCCCCTCCCCCCTGCCCTTTTTTTTTTTTTTTTTTTTTTTTGCTACAGATATTCCAGAAATGGGCTACTTCCTTTATTTTGAAGCTTAAATTCTTCCATCCCTCCTTCCCTCTTTTACTTCCCCCTCTTCCTCTCCTCTTTCTTCCTTCTTCCCTTCCTCCTTCCCTCCTCTCTCTGTTAAAGAAAAAAAAAAAAATTACTCCTGACACTTGTTAAAGACAATAAGGCAGACTTTATTCAAGGGGTGGGGGTGGGGGTGTGTGTGGACTATCACAAGAGTTGTGGGGACCACTGCAATGGGGCTCCACTCTGAATACAAGGAAAAGTGGGAATTTACAGCCAAGAAGCAAGCTGGGGGTGAGTGATGGAAAATTACTAAGAGAAAACATCAAGGGTAGGAGAAACTCTGCTGTCGGGCCAGGGGATCACCCAGGGAGGGTAAAGGAGGAAGAGGCTGATTAGATATGAAGGACAGTCAGCTACGGAGGGTGGGAGATTCTGGCTAAATCAACTTAGCAGTATTCTTGCTAAAATTGAGCCATGTAAAGATGATCACAGAAACCTCAAGTCGGGGTCTAGCTGAGAGGAGAATGCAGGGGAGCCTGAGCAGAGTTTGGTCAAGGAGAGAATGCTAGTCACCTCCTCTCCCCCTTCCCCTAATTCCCTAGTAAAGAGAGACAACAAAACACAATTTCAAATATGGTGTAATAGAGTTACACAAACTTCTGTGGAAGCATTCCCCTTTATTTGGGATAGATATAGGAGAGGATATTTTAGCTGAATTTGGAAAGATGGGCTTGAGATTTCTTCATACAGAGACTGGGGGGAGGATATCCTGGGGAAAGGAACAGCAGAAAGCCCAGGGCAGGAACCAACAGGGTATGTTAGGAGAATTGCCTTGGAAGTTCAGAGAACAGGAGTGTTTTCTTGGAAAAGAGAGATGATGAATGAGGGATTGTTGTCTAGAACTGGCTGGTCCAAGAAATTCTAAAGGGAAACACCTTTGGTCCGAGGTCTGGTTGGTGTCCTATTTCTCAGATGCCCAAACTCTATTTTCTTAGCATCTATAGAGGCAATCAGATTTGAACTTGTCTGACCCCACCTCTTACTGTGCACTCCTATGTCCACTGTATTCTGGGCACACAGCCCTCCTTTCTGTTCCTGACTATAAATTCATTCCTGCCTCAGGGCCTTTGCTCTTGCCTGAAATCCCCAGATCTGCATCTGGTTGCCTTTTTTTTATATTCAGGTCTCAATGCAAATAGCACCCCTTGTCTTCATACTCTCAGGAGGGGGGCGAAGGAAGAGTGAGCACTTTTGTGCCATGTGGGTAGGAGAGCAACATAGGGTTAGAGGAGTCAGACAGGAGGGGAGGGGAGAGTACAAGCCTGGGTACTTCATTAGTTGGTTTTTCTGACAAAGCTGAAGGGCGTTAGGAGTGTCTTTTTTTTGGTATATTTCAAAGGTAAGTAAATTCTACTAATGAAGGCAACTTCCAAACCCCATTTTCTTTGGTTAAAAAGAAAATTAATTTAAAAAAAAATCTGTTAAAAAAGAAAAAAAAAAGCAAATAATCTGAGGAATGGTTTTATTTTATCTTGCTTCCAAGGAAGGAAAGAAGACTTTGCATCAGCTAAAGACAGAATCATCTGTTTCTGGGCCTTGAGTGTTCATGAGTGAATCCTGTAGCTAAAGGCAGATTTCCATTCCGGCCTCCGAGACTACCCTAATTACCTGGCAGAAATCACGGAAGGTGATGCCAAGTGGCATTTGAGCCTGTCATTTTCTTTTACTGTTTGGGGGATTCAGATATTTTTCAGTCTAATGTGGCAAAATATTCAATCAGCTTAAATTATGCATGCACTCCAGATCAAGCCAGCTAGATGTTGGGAGCAATTCAATATATTTCTTTTTTTTTTTTTTTTTTTGAACTTAGGAGATGAAAAGTCAGCAGGATAAAAGTTTAGAGGAGCTATATACAAATTAACTTTGTAACATGTGGAAAACAAGCCTAGAAGTGACAAAACTTTCTCTAGGATCACCAGGCAATTTGCATTAGTAACCTTCTGGCAATACTGAAACAGTTTTAATTTCCAATGCCCATCTTGAGTTTCTGGGTCTTCTTCATTTTTCAAAATAGAGGTCAGACAACATGTTACATTTGCCCCTTTCTTTGCGATTGTGACCACATTGCACCTTCTCTGTATCACCGCACTCATTTTCAGGAGAGAAAACTTTGTCCGGGTCAAGTTGACCATGTAGAGGCGGGTTCTGCGTTTCTGGTTACCTTAAGTGGTATAAGCGATGACTTTTGGGAATTCAGGAAACATTAATGAAACATCAACTATGTGGCAGGAACCGAGCCAGGGTCATCATGAATGGCACACTGGTGCCGCAGACAAGCCATTCCTAAACTCCTGGCATGTAGCTCAGTAACTGATGACAGGTGGAATAGGGTAAGGGTCATGGAGGCAAAGCAAAGTCAGAGCTCATGGTGGGGTCATGGGGAAAGGAGATTCCCTCCGAGTCAAGGATCCAAGGAGAAGTAGAGATTGTTAAGGATGTGTCAGATTTCCATATATGTGTGTGTGCAGAGCGTGTTCTAGACAGCAGAAACAGCTCGAACAAAGATACGGAGTTGTCGCAAATCAAGTGTGCTATGGCAACAGTGAGACGCCAGCACGGTTGGAGACCAGAAAGCTTATGGGGCAGGGAGAAGAGGCATTGAATGAGTGGAACACCATAAACCTCAAAAAGACGATGAAGAACTTTGGATGACACACTGAGGGATTTGGTCAATATTTAGCGGGCAAGAGAGAGCCACGTAAGGCTTCTGAGCGAAGGCATGACAGACAGAACCGCTCTGGAAGATGATTTGAACGGCAGTGTCACAAGGGCAGAGGCAGTCGGAATGGCATAGAGGAGTGACGTGCTTTATTGCTGACCCATTTTCATTTGGCCGGCCCCATAAGTGGGGGACACTGGGAACACAGAGATGCGTGATCAAGTTGTCTCATTTCAAGAAGTTCACAGAGGACTAATGCCGTATCCAACCGGACTTGCTTCCAAAGACTCCTGCTCATATAACCGAGGACTTTCTGGCTGTGTCTCCATAGCGAATAACTAATCCTCAGACAAGAAGGGAAAAGTTCTGGCAGTCAGCCAGAAATGAAATTTGCCAAAGCCAGATAGTTTGGTATTTCGAAAAGTGCAAATAGGAGACTATTGTTTTCAATTTACGTATTTGCTGAAAGCAAACACATGCCAAAACCCAGTCTTTAAAATGTGACATCGCCTTTATCTCCACTAATTTGGATTCAGGAAATCTGGGTACCGACCTTGAGATTTACCTGTATCTGGACTTTATGTTCCTCATTTGGAAATTAGTGATAACACTCAGTCTTTCTGCTTCAAATGAGATAATGAATATTAAAGTATTGTGTCAACCATGGATATTAAAGAATTATTATAAATGGTCAAATTTGGGGTAAAATCAAAATTCCACTGTAAGATGCCTACGGCAGGTGATGAATTGAGTTCCCCCACATCCTTCTCACACCGTTCAAAAGCTCAGAACTTGATTCTTGTAATGACCCTATATTCCAATATAAGAATTCCACCACAATTCCAACAGGTTGTATCTCCCCAGATTGTAAATTCCACACTGGTTAAGGAACAATGCGGGCCATCAACACATCAAGTGACACCTGGAACATATGCGGGTACAGAGTAGGCACTCAGTAGAGACTGGCTGAATGAACCAAAATAATTAATGGTTATGAGTGCTTTTCCCTTCGTATTGGATGCAGTCCTTTTCTTTCTGGCCTTTAATCATTGACCATCCTACACTTACATGATCTTTTTTTATTCATTAAAAAATTATAAATATCGGGGTGCCTGGGTGGCTCAGTTGGTTGAGCTTTTCACTTCAGCCTAGGTCATGATCTCACCATTCCCGAGTTCGAGCCCCACGTCGGCCTCTGTGCTGACAGCTCGGAGCTTGGATCCTGTTTCAGATTCTGTGTCTCCCACTCTCTCTCTGCCCCTCCCCTGCTCATGCTCTGTCTCTCTCTCTCTCTCTCGCTCTCAAAAATAAATAAATAATAAAAAATTGTAAATACTATGCACTGGATATGATGTTAAGTACAGAAGACAAAATGATGAGAAAAAAATGACTTGGTTCTTGCTTTTATGGAGTTTACAATTTTAAATTTTTTTTTTAACGTTTATTTATTTTTGAGACAGAGAGAGAGACAGAGCATGAACGGGGGAGGAGCAGAGAGAGAGGGAGACACAGAATCGGAAGCAGGCTCCAGGCTTCGAGCCATCAGCCCAGAGCCTGACTCGGGGCTCGAACTCACGGACTGCAAGATCGCGAGATCGTGACCTGAGCTGAAGTCGGACACTTAACCGACTGAGCCACCCAGGCGCCCCATGGGGTTTATAATTTAATACATTTTTATCATCATCAACTTCACAGATCCTATCTTTACCAAACGAATTCTATACACTGTTATTTATAATAACATTATTTAAAATTAAATGAAATGTATTGGGACCATTTGAAACCTCTTGGGGTATCTCAAGCCCAAATGGAAAAGAACTCTGTTATAAATATTGACAACAGTATTTTTTTAATTTATAGTACAACAATAACCAACATTTATGCCACTGATCTTTAAAACATAATTCATCGAAGAAGTTTTTTTTTTTTTTTAACAAATGTAAATTACTGATAGAGTATTGAATGGCTGGACTAACATGGAAAGCTGAATTTTTGAAATTCAGCTTGTTTTTAAAATTAAATTAGGTTATTGGGGCGCCGTGAGTTCGAGCCCCACATCGGGCTCTGTGCTGACAGCTCAGAGCCTGGAGCCTGTTTCAGATTCTGTGTCTCCCTCTCTCTGGCCCTCCCCTGTTCATGCTCTGTCTCTCCCTGTCTCAAAAATAAATAAAACGTTAAGAAAAAAAAAATTAAAAAAAAATTAAATTAGGTTAATCAACCAATGAGTGAGCATGCACATATTTACATGCACACGTATGTGCTGTGTGACCAGAGAACCAATTTACAAACTGGTCACTCGTCAACAAAATATTTTATATATTAAAGAAAAAATAAGATAGAGAGTTCCAGAAAATGACAAGGTACAAATTTATTAAAATCATCAATCAGCAAAGTCTAAAAGAAAATTTTGAGATAAAATTATCATTGAAAGTATTCCTGCTTCCAGTGGTCTATTTTCATCTTTTTCCAAAAATTTGTTTCTAACTTATTGGTACTGTGATCAGAGAATATAGTCTCAAACTCCTTACATTTTACTGAGACTTCTCTGATCTAAAATGAAGCTATATTTCGGCAAAGATTCCATGTGGGCTCAAAAATGATGTGCATTCTCTCATTGCTGGATGCTGTATATGTTTTCAGGTGATTACAAGTTTAGAATTATCTTCATAGAGAATTGAAGTTTTTATTAATATTTAATAAACCTTTTCATTGCTAGTAATATTTTTAACATAAAGTCTACCATGTTTGACTTTTCCTTAGAATTTCTTTTTCCATCTGTTTATTTAAACATCTTAATGCCTTTACGGTTGCATTGTTTCTTTTGTATATACCATATAGCTAAGTTTGTTTTAAATCCCATCTAAAAACCCCCGTCTTCCAACTGGAGTTCAGCTCACCCACATTGATTGAGATAAATGACCTGTTTGAATTCATTTCTTTCATCTTATTTCATGCTTTCGACTTTTCTGCTTTTTTGTAAAAGGGATTTATTTGCTTATTTTGAGAGAGAAAAAGAGAGGGAGGGAGAGAGAGAATCCCCAACAGGCTCTGTACCGTCAGTGCAGAACCCAACGCAGGCTCAATCTCACAAACGGTGAGATCACGACCTGAGCCTCGATCAAGAGTCCGGCTCTTAACCGACTTAGCCACCCAGGTGCCCCCATACACTTTTCCATTTTTAAAATGTTTCTTTTTTAGTCTATCTTTTTTTTTTTCCATCCTTTAGATTGACTCTGTCCCCTAATCCTATCCTCTACCAGTTGAGATGTTTTACATCCCACTTTTCTGGCTACCCTTAAAAATGTTAACATACCCATTTTTAACTCAAAGTACAAAGTATTTTTCTTCCTCCTGAACAAGAGAAGGAAATTCAAATGACTTGAGGCAATCGGTCTCCTCATCCCACATGCCATTGTTGTCCAGGATATGAACTATATTGTTAATTTCTTTTACAGTCATTATCTGTTTGGTTTTACCCACAAGTCCACAGTTCTATATTTGGTATTCCTTTGTACCAAAGGAATGTACCAATATTCCTTTGGTATATTTGGTATTCCTTTCACTTCTCAGATTCTTCTGGAATCCTTTCCTTTTTCTGAAGAATATCAACCTGACATTGGTTTTTTGTTTGTTTGTTTTGTTTTGTTTTGTTTGTTTGTTTTTTAGTGAGAGTTTTTGTTGGTCTGAAAATGTTTCTATTTCTTTGTTGTTCTTGATAGATGATATCACAGCCTCTACAATGCGACTGTGACAATTTTTTCATTTAGCACTTTATGAAGCACTAGCTTCGAGTGTTGCAGTTGAGGAGTAAATTACCGGTTTTGCAGAAAATCTTTTTTCTCGACTACTTCTAGGCTTTCTTTTTGTGTTCAGACTTCTACAGTGTCTCCACAATGGGTCTCAATGTGAATTCCTTTTCATTTATTCTGCTTGGGGTTCACCACTCATTCCAAATCTGAGCATTGGTATCTTCCATTAATCCTAGAAAATCTCAGCCATTACCTCCTCAAATATTTTCTCTCTTTCATTCTATCCTTCTGAAATTCTGATTAGTATCTTGGAGATTTATACTCTATTACCTGTGTATCTAAACTTCTTAATGTGTCCATTTTTGTCTCTCTATTCTTTTTTCTATATAATTTCTTTAGATTTATCTTAGAGATCAACAACTCTTTTGCTGTGCCTAATATACTATTTAATCCATCCATTAACCTTCTAATGCTGATTTATATATTTTTGATATATAAAAATTCTAAAGGTGGGTCCTCCTTGAACTCTGCCCGGTCAAATTTTACAATCTTCATTTGTCTTATTCCAATGCCCCCTTTTACTACTTCAGGCACAGTAATTATATTTATTTTATATTCCACTTCTGGAATTCCAATATCAGCCATAATCATGGGTTGGAAATCCTTGGAGGCCAGAGTTTTAAGTGTATTTCTCCAGAGAAGACTGTATTTGCTCCTTCCAGTCATCAAGAGGCATTGCACCCCAGGACTACTTTGAAGTTAATTTTTAGTTTGGGTTTTGGTACCATACAAGTAGGGTAAATTCTGGCTTCAAATTCCCAAACTCTATCCAGGTTTAGGAATTCTCAAATGAAACTTTTCTCTTTCTTTCTTTCTTTCTTTCTTTCTTTCTTTCTTTCTTTCTCTTTCTTTCTTTCTTTCTTCCTCTTTCTTTCTTTCTTTCTTTCTTTCTTCTTTCCTTCCTCTCTCTTTCTTTCTCTCTGTCTCTGCTCTCTTTCCCTCCCTCCCTCTCTTCCTTCCTTTTCTTCTCTCTTCTCCCCTCCCCTCCCCTTGTCTCATCTTTTCTTTTCTTTTCTTTTCTTTTCTTTTCTTTCTTTTCTTTTCTTTTCCTTTCCTTTCCTTTTATTTTATTTTCTTCCTACTCCACCCACAATCGGAGTAAAATCTAATATTGGTCATTTTCTTCCTCTGTGAGTTGTGGCATTTTCTCCTTAAGGAAATCCAGCTCTATGTGGTAGTCTGTAACCCATCCCCACTCTGCCCAAGTGCAGACTTTGTCTCCAGTTAGAAGCTAGACACTAGGCCACCCCTAATCAGAGCTCATGCAAGGGCAAACTATCCCTAGGGATCCATACTTTTCTTTTTGTCTGGCTCCCTCACTTTCCCCTCAGCTCATCCGTGCATTGACAAAACATGTGATTCTCATATTTTAGGTGTGTTATATAATGAAAGGTTTACCTAAGAATCTCTTTTACCATCTTTCTGCTCAACTTTTTCCTTAAAACCTTCTTCTCCTTTTGTTCCTCTCTCTGCAAACAAAGCCACCATAAAGGAAGAACAAAATGTTAAATAAATCGTGTTTATTATAACACTATTAATTTGTCATTTTTGGGGGCAGCAATTATGTACTTTATGGATGTTTTTCAGTTAATGTTCCATCCTAAGCTAACACTATTTTTTGAATGTCCACCGACATGTGTTTACCTTGCCAACTGTTTTCTTTGCTTAACCTCAGGGAGTTCACAGCGTGATGCCATGTACCTAAAAGGTATTTGCTGTTGTCAGGAAGGGGAAAATTTCTCCTTATCCCTCTTGGTTCTTTTGGCTGGTCCAGGAGTTAAATTGACATAAGACAATTAACAAGGGAGAAAAAAAACAAAACAAAACACGAATTTAATTACGTATGTATGGAGGTGTCACAGATATAGGACCTAAGAATTGACCAAAGCAGGAAGTTTATGTACCTTTTAGACAAAGAAACAATAAATTTATGGAGAACTGACCGGACAAAGAAACTTAGGCTTGGGTGCTAATTAGTGAAGAGGCTAATCAGAGTTTGTTTACATAGCTTTCTTGGCCATAAATTCTCTATCTCTGGCAATAAGGATGTCTCTCTACATCCTAGTACAGGGACAATAACTTTCACAGGGGATATTTATTTCCTGCTTCCAGGGAGACAGGCAGGAGAGTCAGAGCATCCTTCTTGAACCTGCTGTTTCTTAAGTAACTTTAATTCAAAATAATTAGTATGCCATTTTGGCATATTTTGGAGGGGTCTCCCCTGAGCCCCATCACTGTTAAAGACAAACGACAGCATTCGATGGTCAATATGAAGCCTGGAGATATACACAGCCGTTCTTAAACCCAGTTCTAAATTCTATATCCTTACGACTTCAAGATGTGTTTGCTACCATCATTTTTCTATTTGCTAGACAATCCTAAATATCGATTAGGTGCTGGAGAATAAGATGGGGACCTAGAGAGGGAACCAACAAGCATGAAGGGAAAAGCTGCTCTTCATGGGAATCTTGCTTTGTGTTGGGAGGACCAGAAATGAATAGTAAGTAGTCTCTGCTCTTAAGTAATTTACACACATAAGAGCTAGAAAACATGGTTTTTCTTGGAATGCAGGGACTCGGGTTGCCCTAGAGGCAACTAGTTAACTGTCCCAACTAGTTTCCTTAGGGTGCCTATGCACTAGTTGAGAGAAAACTACCTGTGAAAACATAAAGAATTCTATTGCTGGGGGTCCAAGTGGGATGTAGAAAGGAGAAAGTGTACCCCTCTTTGTAGAAGAGAACTTTGGGTATGGAAAGTAAGTGGGGAAGGTAAAGAGGTAAGCAGGTGGTGGTGGTGAAGGGAGCAGTTTCCTAAGCATCTTTTGCCACCTGACCCGTGGCGACATCATGGGAAACCTGAGCAACCTGAGGATGTGATGGACACAGAACCACAACGGGTGACCAGTAAGGGTGCAGTTCTCCAGCATCCTGGTCTACAGAAGACCAGTTGCAGAGGTGGGGGCAGCAAAGAGGATGGGGCCCCCCCAGACCAATGATGGTGGAGAGCATGTAGAAGGCAGCATCCAGAGCTGAAATATCCGGAAAAGTAGCAGACACGCCGCTAGAAGCTAATGTGTGAGAGTTGACCCCCTTCAGTTGCTCAAAGTCATAAGATCAGAGAAGGTCTGAGACCTGCCATAGGACAAGTAGGAATCCAAAACCAACCCTGAAGGGAAGGACCATTATCCAGATTTCCTGTCACCAGAGAAGTCACCGTTCATACCTTCCATCTATTGTCTTCAATGTAATTCTTCTGCTTAAAAAGCTACGGGCTGTGGTAAGGGCAAATACACGTTAAAAGCAATAGTCTATGTTTTCCATGTTGAAAAAGAAATGAAAAGATTTCCCTCCCTTCCTTTTGCTTAGAGCATTTACCTTAGAAACTTTGTAGTTCTAAGTCCTCGTTCATCATTTTGACATGCACTCCTTTAAAAACTAGATAGACCTTGGGGCAGCTGGGTGGCTCAGTCGGTCAAGCGTCCGACGTCGGCTCAGGTCATGACCTCGTGGTTCATGAGTTCGAGCCCCACGTCAGGCTCTGTGCTGATGCCTCAGAGCCTGGAGCCTGCTTCGGATTCTGTGTCTCCCTCTCTCTCTGCTCCTCCCCTGCTCATGCTCTGTCTCTGTCTCTGAAAAATAAATAAATGCTAAAAAAAATAGTTTAAAAATAAATAAAATGTTGAAGACTAGATAGACCTGTTGTCAGTTTTATGACACTCTGGAGTGTCTGGGTCAAGGGCCTGGGAACCATCTTTGTGAAATACAATCATCAGCGGAGGTAGCTCCCTGTTTCCCAGTTCCCACAGGAGGGTAAGAGGCTGATTTCAGTGGGTACCTTGCTCCAATTTGAAAAGCTACCGCTTGTCGTAAAGATACGAAAAGTTTGTTTCTCTTCCAGGTAAAGCCAATTTGCTGACATGGGTGGTTTCCCACTTCCCAGGGTAAAGTTAGACAAAAGGTGCTGTCGAGTCCTCTAACACCAGTCCTCTAACACCAGTCATCGGTGACCTTGAGAACATGTGTCTAATGACTTGTATCCTGTACCTTGCTGTATAAGGGAGTGAGACTCTTTTATGTCTTTGCAATCACTTGGCAGATTCCCTGTGATGTGCATCACATGGTTTAATGCTTAGTCAGTAGTTAAAGTGGATGCTTTCTCTAATGTCCCTTGTGGAGAGATTTTCTGGGTTGGGAAGGGGTTTTGTTTTTCATTATATTTTCCCAACACTTTTAAGCAGAGTAACACCCAACTACACTTCTTAAATGTGTCTAGACTTGTTGGTTTCCTCGACTGAGCTCCTTAACAGTCATGCCCTGGATTAGCAAAGCCCCCCAGGAGCATGGAGATGCCTGAGATAGATGCCTGACACAGGCTGAGGCACAGATGGAGTTTAAGCCGATACCCAGATTGCATCCCATTACTCGTGCACATAGGTGCATTCAATGAAAACTTATTTTTTCATGTACCTGACGGTGTGCTAAAAGTCAAATATGGTCCAGGCTACAGCTGTGTTAATTCTTTTTTTATTATTATTTTTAAAAAAGCCTTTTAACGTTTATTTATTATTGAGAGAGAGAGAGAGAGAGAGAGACAGAGCACGAGCGGGGGGAGGGGCAGAGAGAGGGGGAGGCACGGAATCCAAAGCAGGCTCCAGGCTTCCAGCTGTCAGCACAGAGCCCGATGCCGGGGCTCGGGCTCACAAACCGTGAGATCATGACCTGAGCCAAAGTCAGTCACTCAACCAGCTGAGCCACTCAGGCGCCCCATACAGCTGTGTTAATTCTTTTTTTTTTTTTTAATTTTTTTTTTAACGTTTATTTATTTTTGAGACAGAGAGAGACAGAGCATGAACGGGGGAGGGTCAGCAAGAGGGAGACACAGAATCTGAAACAGGCTCCAGGCTCTGAGCGGTCAGCACAGAGCCCGACACGGGGCTCGAACTCACGGACCGCGAGATCATGACCTGAGCCAAAGTCAGTCACTCTACCGACTGAGCCACCCAGGCGCCCCATACAGCTGTGTTAATTCTTAACCCTAGCATGTATTTTTTTTCTTTTGCTATTTAACAAAGACCATATCTCTATTTATGTCCATGTGATGTATACAGGCAAATACAAGTTAAACAGATTAACCATCAACGGCATCATTTCTTTATATTTGTACAGTGATTTTTTTTTTTCCTTTTATCACATGTATGTGTCAACAAAAATTTCTGGGATGCAAAGATTTGGTCAGAGGCAAGGAAAAGCTTTCTTGCCACGGAGTTTGCAAACCACAGAGACATAGCTTTCGGCAACAAACCAAAAGTATGCTCTGAAGGGGAAGGATTGAGCTCGGAGGTAAATAGGCAAAACCACACAAGCTCCGCGTCCCTTAAGGAGACTTCTCAGACACAAGTTCCAAACTGCAAGTTTCAGGAGCAGAGTGGCAAGTGGGATACAGCTCACTGTTTCCGGTAGCAGTTTGAGGATGTTTCAACTGCTGGAAAGCATAACAGGATGTGTTGCAGGGGTCTTTTTGCAAATTTTGCTGAATTTTGTGCAAGCGTGTCATCTCAGGCTTTGCTGACTGGTTTCATTCCTCATGGTCATTTGGCCCGATTAAAAATTTCAGTTTCTCGGGGCGCCTGGGTGGCTCGATCGGTTAAGTGACTTCACCTAAGGTCATGATCTCGCACTCTGTGAGTTTGAACCCCGCGTGGGGCTCTGTGCCGACAGCTCAGAGCCTGGAGCCTGCTTCGGATTCTGTCTCCCTCTCTCTCTGCCCCTCTCCCACTTGTGCTCTCTCTCTCTCTCTCTCTCTCTCTCAAAAATAAAAATTAAAAATGAAATTTAGTTTCTCTCCCTTGACATAGAGAATCCATCTTGTCTATCAGTGGTTGCTCTCTAATTATTCGGGTCTTTTGCCCTCATACTCATATACGTGGTCTCATTTGAGTTTTACAGATGTCCTGTAGGCAAGGTGGGTGCTGCTTTCTCATACCTCGGGTGCACACACAGTTGCAAAGAGCATAGCTTTCTTAAGGATGAACGGGGAGTTAAAAATCCACCATGCCGGGCTCCCAGTTCCAGCCCAGAGTTCATTCCCCGCAGCCAGTAGCTTCCAAGTTTTGAGGTTTGCCTCAGGAGCAGCTCTTTAAAAGTTAGGCGCAGCTCCCTGACGAATGTCTGTGTGTCTCGATAATGACAGATGTGAAGAATGGAAAATCCCAGGGCAGTGAGCTGTTTACAAGATGAAGCCCAGTCTCCGCTGGTAAGCACGATGGGTTTCTCAGGTGGTTCGGCAGTGGCGAGATAGGATCCAAGGTGACACTTACATGATTCTTTTCTCTTGGCGGAGACATTGGGAAGAGGTTAAAAAGCTGGAGGAAGATTTGTTATTCGAAGAGGAGACTTTTCTTGAGAATCTGGCATCCGACGTTGTTTTGCTAGGCTTCCAGGAAATTAATCGTCGGGCTGCATTCCAGCCTTGGGACCCGGGCTGGTAGCAGCTGTTGGCTATTTGGTCTGTCGATTAAAGATACTGCCATTAGAAACCTTTTGCAAATTAAGACAAACACCAGGTTTGTTCCTGTTCTGCTGGGGGAAATACTTTTGCCTTTTCGGCTAAAGCTAATTATCCCCACTTGAGAAAATTACCATCCACGCGCATGATCTGCCTGAGGTCTCTGCGCACTGTCTTCAGAATTGTCTGTTCTTACCTGGAAAGACTCAACAGCTACACCGCATGGATAGACCAACACACGATAGAACAACTTGCCCCTTTTTGTGTGTGTCTGCACTCAGACATCAGGATTACTGCACTGTGTTATGCTAACGGTCTGTCCCAGAGCTTTTGTAAAATTGCTTCTCTGGGTGGTGGTTTGGAGCCACACTGCAGACATGGGTAGACATAGTTGGCAGAGTTGATCATCTAAATCAAGGAGATCGTTTTTGCTCTGTTCAAAAGTACTCCAGAACCGAACCTTAAAATGAGAATTGGCAGAGTAGGATCATCCAAGAAGGTCATAAAATTTTGAACCAAAAAAAACAAAAAACAAAAAAAAACAGTTTCGTAAGATTACAGGCTGTTTTGGCTTGCTGAGTGTTTCTTAACTGCAGGCGCTGGGTCCTATTCGTCTCTGTATGCTCAACCCTGTTATTGGCACACAATAGGCCTCAACATATGTTCCTGGTTGAATGTTTACTGAGCTGGAAACGTGTTCATGGAAGCTGGTAGCAGAGAGACAGAGAGAGAGACCCTCAGGAAGACTAAGACCACTGTCAAGCTCTTAGAAACATGCTTGGAATTTCATCTCTGTTTTGACTGTGACTTTCCAGAGTGAGTGGTGAATGCCCAGAGGTCAGGCCTGATGGTGATTGGAGAATAGAATGAGAGAACACAGAATGCAGCAGGTCTTAGAGATGGGATGGAAATTACTATTACTGATGCTCCCTCCAACCTGCAACAGCTCCTGAAACCTTTTTCTCAGACCCAGGGGGAAAGGTGATCTGTTTTAGCAATGATGGTCATTCATACCCTCATGTGAATCTTGGAGACCTTCGACTCTCTTACTCTTTCAGCCAGTTTGACCAGAGAACTGTGCTAATGATGCAAGGCTCACATGCTTGCACAGCAGGCCCTGCCCAGGAAAAACAATTTCCTGGCAAAGCTGCCTAGAGCCCTCTCTAGCAGCCCTTCTAGGCTGTTACCTTGGGTCTCAAAGAGGCACGCTATGGAAATGTGCAAGGAAACCCATCACCACTTTTGAAAACAATGCACGCATTCAGTGCAGCCCCCTTAGGTTGTGGGTGCACTGGGAGAGGGATCAAAAGATGGGCAAGGAGCTGATAGCCCTAGTGGGGGAGGGTACGAGACATGTGCCTAATAAACACAAGACAGGATGGAAACCAATGAACTCTATGAGAAATATACTAAAAAAATGACTGTGAAATCATAGCAGAGAGAGAGGGTACCTCTGAGGATTCTTAGAGGATATCATATTTTGGATAGGCTTTAAATGATAGCTGGAATTTGGACAGGCAGCTTTGGGAGCGAGAGACGAGGAGTTTCCAGACAGAGGAAAGATAATGAGTGAAGTTACTGAAGTGAGAAAGCTCTGACTGTGCTTGGGGATAAGCGAGTGGCTCCATTTGGCTGGAACAGACGTAGGAGGAGAAGGGTACCGAAAGACAAGATTGGAGAATTGTAAGCACCAGACGTGGGCAGCCAGGCCTTATTTGGAGCCAGAATGAAAGGCACATATGGGCATAGTGGCAGGTCATCATTTCTATCCATAGACACAAGATTATCGGAACTTGTAAGGAGTTCTCAGCACTCTACCAACAAGATTCTCACCAGCCTCTCCGATCCTTTGCAAAGAAGAGCAGAGACTGTGATTACACTGTTCTCGTTTCAGATGGAAAAGAAGCAAGGTAACATTGGGACGTGGAACATTAGATGCCAGCTAAATTATCAGAGCAGGGCTTTGCAGTCAGACTGCAAAGTAGCTCCATTCCAAATCGTATCTTGTTTTCAGGAAAGTGTAGCCTTCTTGTTCCGATCTCCAGACCAGACAAGCAACCACTCTGTTCCCAGCATACCACCAACTTTGGAATTCAAGTCCAATGGCTGACCATTTCAGGATACGTTCCTGGGCGGTGAAATCAGGGCAGCCTGACTGAAGGCAGTGGTAGTGACGTTGGAGAACTTGGAGACTTTGTTGATGTGAAGGAGTGACAGGGTGCATGTTAGTTCAGGTCCGCCAGGAAGCAGATGTCAAGACAGAGAAGTGCGAGAGATGCATTGAGAGTAATGCCTGTGAAAGATAAAGAGGAGAGGGAGAGAAAGCAGATAGGGAGAGCTGACCATGCTGTAGGCCTGATATCTATGAAGGGAGAGGGAGAAGGAAAGATGATTAGGTAGGAGGAAACAGATTTGGGTGAAACTCTGAAAACATTTTGATCAACCCATTGGACAGCTCTGATCCCAGGATTATCTTGTGGGGAATCCCACATTGGGCAGACATGGTAAGGGTCATTCATTGACCACAGACTGCCAGAAAATGACCTCAGCTCAAACACTATGATGGACCTAAAGACACTTCAGGTGGAGGCTCTCTTCCATGGCTGCCACAGGAGGTGAAGGGAGAGGGGAGTCAATGAATCCAAGTCCCTTGGATGGTGGTTAGATATTCTTTAATAGTACAGACACCATTTGGAGAAATGGATGTGGTACAGCTTTCTTCTCCAATAGTCTCTAACACAAACTCTGCTTGGAGGAGGAGTGTGTGATAAAGTGACACTTTTAAGCCTAGGATTTCATATTCTTTCTTATACTCCGCTCAGGTATCATGTGTCACATTGCAGCCTACACTCTAAAACCACTGCTAAAGCTCCTTCTCGGATTATCTCTTCCATAAACCAATATGAACCAACCTAGGACTTAAAACATGGCTGATCGAATGCTGTTGATTCAAAGCCCTGTCCCTAATACATCATGACTTTGTCTTGGATTTTCTTCCCACCAATTTCTCAATGTCTTTTCCTCTTCTGTGCTTTTCTCACGGAGGATTCTGTCAACCTCACTGTTATAAAATTTTTAGTCTTCCTTCTTTTCCTCCCTTTTTAAAAAAATTATTTGCCACTTTATTGAGGTATAATAGATGTACAATAAACTGCACACATTTAAAGCATAAAAGGGGACACATTTGGACATATAGATATATCCTATAACCACATCACAATTAATATTACAAAGATTCTCATCTTTCCAAAAATTTTCCTCATGACATTTTGTAATATGTCTTTCTCTCTACTCTTACTTGCAGGAAGCCACTGATTAGCCTTCTGTAGATTAGTTCTCATATTTTAAGAATTTTTTACAAATGGAATCATGCACTGTGTACTCTTTTTTTGTCTGGCTTTTCATATTCAATATATTTTGAAAATTATCCGTGCTGCGGCATATATCAATAGTCTGTTCCTTTTTATTGCTGAATATTGTTCCATTGTATGGATTTGCCACAAATTGTTTATACTGCCTTGATATTAGACAGGTGGAGCCCAATTTTTGGCTGATACAAATAGCACTGCTATGAATATTCATATACAACTCCGATTGTGAATATATGCTTTCATTTCTTTTGAGGAAATGCTTAGGAGTGGAATGACTGGGTTTTATGGTAGGTGTGCGTTTAACTTTTTGAGTAAGTAGTTATAACATTTTATATTCCCACCAGCAATGTATGAGAGATAGGGTTGCTCCACATCTATATCAATATTTGGAATTATCTTTTGTATTATTTTTTTAATTTTTTGAGAGAGAGAGACAGAAAGGGAGAGAGAGAGGGAGAGAGTGCAAGCTGGGGAGAGGGGCAGAGTGAGACAGAGAGAATCTCAGGTACAGGCTCCACACTCATTACGGGACCTGACAAAAGACTCGATCCCACACCCCAGGATCATGACCTGAGCTAAAATCAAGAGTTCAGTGACCAACAGACTGAGCTCCCAGGTGCCCCTATTTTTTAAACATTTTTAGCCATTCTAGTCAATGTATAATTGTATCTCATTGTGATTATTTTAGAGTTTTTTTTTTTTTTTTTATTGATTGATTTTGAGAGAGAATGTGTGTGTGTGTGAGCAGGGGACGGGCAAAGAGACAGGAAGAGAGAGAATCTCAAGCAGGCTTCATGCTGTCATTGCAGAGCCTGATGGGGGGGCTCAACCTCACAAACCTCGAGATCATGTCCTGAACTGAAATCTAGAATTTCAGATGCTTAACAACTGACCCACCCGAGTGTCCCTGTCATTATTTTGCATTTAATAAGTCACTAGTGAAATTAGACATTTTTTTCATAAGTTTATAAACCATCTATATATCTTCTTCAGTGAGGTGCCAGTGGAAATTCTCTGCACATTTAAATAAATTAGGTTGTCTTCTCCTGTTTGAATTGTAACCCTTTTTTATATTTTCTGGATAAAAGCCTTTTGTCAGCTATATATTATGCAAATGTTATCTCCTAATCTGTGACTTCACTTTTATTCTCTTAACAATATCCTTTAAAGGATGGGACACCTGGGTGGCTCAGTGGGTTAAGCATCTGACTCTTGGTTTCAGCTCAGGTGGTGATTTTGCAGTTTGTGAGATCGAGCCCCGAGCTGGGCTCTGTGCTGACAGCACAAGCCTGCTTGGGGTTCTCTCTCACCCATTCTCTCTGTTCCTCCCCAACTCACACACACGCAGGACCAAGCGCTCTCTCAAAATAAGTAAATAAGCTTAAAAAAAAAACCCCACAATATCCTTCAAAGAGCAATCTTGATGACATTCGACATGCCTATGTTTTTATTTCATAATAAAGCATATTTTGTGCTTCCAGTGTACTATGTAAGAAGTTCTTAACTAACTTAAGGTCACTAAGACTTTTCCCTTCCAAATGTTTTATAGTTTTATCTCACAATTAAGTCTATATTTCATGTGAGTTAATTCTTTTCTATTGTGGTAAGAGTTGAAGTTAACTGGCCTTGCAAAGGGCTATCAAACTGTACCCCCGCATGTGTTGACAATGTATCCTTTCCTCTATGTAATTTCCTCTGCGTTTTTGTCAAAAATCCATTGACCACGTATCTACGTGTGGGTGGAATTCTATACTCTATTCTGTTGCATTAATAGGTTTCTCTAACTTTATGCCAATTCTGTACTGTCTTGATCATTATAGATTCGTAAGTTCTGGAATTGGGTGGTATTAAGGACTTTATGCTTGCTTTTCAAATTTGTTTTGGCCCTCGTAGGTCCTTTGAATTGCCATACAGATTTTAGAATCATCTTGAAATTTTATATTTGTATTAAAAAATGCTTACTGGGGTTTTAATTGGGATTGCATTGAATCTATAGAGCAGTTTAGGAAGAATTAACTTCTTTTTTTTTTAACGTTTTTTATTTTTGAGACAGAGAGAGACAGAGCATGAACAGGGGAGGGGCAGAGAGAGAGGGAGACACAGAATCGGAAGCAGGCTCCAGGCTCTGAGCCATCAGCCCAGAGCCTGACGCGGGGCTCGAACTCACAGAGCGCGAGATCGTGACCTGAGCTGAAGTCAGACGCTTAACCGACTGAGCCACCCAGGTGCCCCAGGAAGAATTAACTTCTTAAAAATATTGAGCCTTCCAATCTATGTGTGTGGTATATCCCATTCCATTAGGAGCTCTTTTACATGCCTCGTTGTTTTGTGGTTTTCAGTGTTTCCAGGTTTTCAGTAGTTTTCAGCTTTGCACATCTTTTGTCAAACTTATCCGTAACGACTTCATATTTTGAGGCTATGATAAGCTGCTGTTTTTAATTCTATTTTATGGTTGTCCATTGCTAACTTACAATTAATTTTTATTGCTTCTAAACCATTTTTATGAAGACAACACGTATTCTACAAATTTGATAAACTCAAGTTTGTCAAGAACTTACCAGTTCTTGTAGCTGTTTTGGAGATTCCTTAAGATCTTCTACAAATACATTATACCGTCTTCCAATAATGATAATTTTGCTTCTTCTTTTCTAATTTGTATGGAAATTTTTCCTCCTTTATTGCACTGGCTGGGACTTCCAGTACAACACTGAAGAAAAGCATTGAGAACAGGCGTTCTTGCTTTTTCTCTGATTCGATCTTCACTGTCAAATATGATCTTAGTCAAAAGCTTTTTATAAAGGCTCTTCATAAGTTTGAACAAGTTTCTTCTATTTCTAGGTTGCTAGGAGTTCTTAATCATGGATAGACATTAAATTCTGTCAAAGGCTTTTTCTGTGTCTGTTGAGATAATCATGCAGGTTTTCTTTTTTAGTCCATTAATACAGTAAATTCCACTGATTGGTTTTCAAATGTTATAGGAAACTTGTATTTCTGTGATAAACCTTACTTAATCATCATGTGTTGACCTCTTTCTATTCTGCTAAGTTTTGCTAAAATTTTGTTACGAATTTTTGTGTCAGGAGGGGTGTTTGTTTACCCTTTGTTTGTTTGTTTCTTTAATGTAATATCTCTGTCTAGTCTGGGTATCAAGGACAATGCTGGCTTCATGGAATGAGTTCCGAAGTGTTCTCCCTGCTTTTATTTTCTGGAAGATATGATGGAGAATTATCATCATTTCTTCTTTAATGCTTGGTAGAATCCACCATGAAACCATCTGGGCATGGTGATTTTTTTGGATGGTTATTATTGATTCAGTTTCTTTAATAAACCTGGATATACCTGGGTTTTCTTTTCTTTTTAGTGAACTTTGGTGGTTTGTGTTTTTCAAAGCATTTGTCCATTTCAAATAATGTGTCAAAGTCACTGGCCTAAAGTTGCTCATAGTATTTACTTTTTATCCTTTTCATGTCAATAAAATCTACAGTGATGCTCTTTTTTTCCCTTTCTTCCTACCTTTTCCTGATCAGTATGGCTAGAGGTTTACCACTTTTCGCACTTTCTCAAATCATTGATTCTATTATAATTCTGGTTTTCATTTCATATGCTTTCGCTTTTACTATTTCTTGTCTCTGGTTCATTTGGTCTTTTTAAGAAAATGTTGTTTCAGATGGGAGGACAAGCAGGTCTTGTGACTCTATCACAGCCCCAAACAAAGATCCTCTGTTCACATTGTGCTGAAATCATCATCTCTGCTTCCACTCTTTTTGCAAACACTAGAGATTTAATCAGTAATAATACTCTAAGTTGAAAGTGTGAGATATGTTGAGTGTGGGCAGATGCATTCTGCTGGGGTAAGAAGAGAGTTGAAAGTAGGTCCAAACAAAGAACCAGAGGAGTGATCAGAAATCTTAATTCACAAAAGAGAAGATGCTCAGAATAAGGGTCACAAACACAATTCTCCCTTATTTAAAGAACTGTTTTATGGAATAAGTGTTAGACTTCTTGGTGGTTTTGAGTATCATTGGATCAATGGGTCCAAGTGAGAGAAGCTATTTTTTGTCCCAGAGTGCCCCAGAGTGATTTTTGCCGAGATGGGTGTGAGGTCTCAGTTCCTGGAGGAAGTGAGCAGAATTAACATTTAAATACTTGTTGAACTTGTAATTTCCATCCCTGAGGTCAGACAGGCAGCTGTTCAATCCCACTGTCAACACACACCAATTGACTCGACTGTGACCAGTTAGGTAACCTGACTCCCAGCTTTCTCACATGTAAACGGCAGTAATAAACATGCCTGTTTTATAGGGTTATAAAAAATTACATGAGGTATTGTGTGAAAAAAATGTTTAGCACGGGATCTGGTATACAGGACGTACTCTCTATATTTTGATGTGTTTGTTTATTATTAGCATGTGCTGAAGTCATAGTTATACAACTTTGGAACTGGGGGAAGCCTTATAGGTCATTCAGGCCAAACGGATTACTTGATGGATGGGGAAGGTGAAGCAAGGAGAAGCGGCTTGCCCAATATCACACAGTTTGCCATTCGATCAAATCTGGAGCCCAGGTATGTAGACTCTCTGGTCCGTTGACCTTGCCTTTGCTCCACATCACATATGCACGATAGGAACTGGGGACAGGAAAGTCAGTTCGAGATTCTCATTTCCATTGGTGTGCTGTGTGATTCCTGGCTAGTCCTTTCTTCTCTCCAGATCTTAGTTTCTTCGTCCATAAAATGGGCACATCACCATACTTCTTTAAAAAAAAAAATTTTTTTAAGGTTTGTTTATTTTTGAGAGAGAGAGACGGAGTGCGAGTGGGGGAGGGGCAGCAAGAGAGAGGGAGGCCCAGAATCCGAAACAGGTTCCAGGCTCTGAGCTGTCAGCACAGAGCCTGATGTGGGACTTGAACCCACAAACCGCGAGATCCTGACCTGAGCCAAAGTCGGAGGCTTAACCAATGGAGCCAACCCAGGCGCCCCCCCCCCCCTTTTTTTGATGTTTAATTATTTTTGAGAGAGAGACAGACGAACAACACCATATTTCTAAAGGCCTTTCTAGGGTTCAGTGTTTTGTGTTTTAAACAAGTAATTTGAGCTAACGTGGAAGGAATTGGTATGTTGAAATTGTTTTCCTCAAGCAGGCATTTCCATTCTTTTGCTCCGGATGATGAAAAAAAAAGGTGCTTTTGTTTCATGTTACATTTTAAAAGGAAATCCATCGTTCATTTCTAATCTTGTTTGTTTGCAGCTGTGTTGAGTTAAATAGCACACTAGGCTTAAGGCAAGCCGGCCGGCTTCCTGGGAAAGCAGTATGAGGGTTGCTACTTTGTTTTCCTTATCTCCCTTGGGGTACTGATAACACAGCCTGCCTCCCGCCCTGTCCCTGTCATCAGCTTAGGGATTTGCAGAGACCACGCTGTTTCTCCAGCTCCAGGGACCCCCACCACCAACTTAGAGATAATTACTCATCCCGACTGTTCCCCAGTGGGTGGGAGGGCTGATTCCGCTTGCCTGCTTCATTCCTGCACAAAAGAGAAGCAATATTCTGAAAAGATATGTCAGTTAACGCTCCTGCCTCCCAACTTCTTTGGCTGCAGTGAAAGGGGGAAGTTTTTCCTTTTCTCGTGTTCATTTTGCAAGGTTTTCTTTGTTGTCACTGTAAATGGATACGTAGCCTGTCGAGACATGTGTCTTCCTTCCAGAAGGTACTTGCTGAGCACCCACTCTCTGCCCAGTGCCCTGTTGAGACTCTGTGCCCTGCCTCAAGGAGTGCAGAGACCGGAAAGGGTGGGAAAATGAGCAACTCTCGGGCTTAAGGTAGTATTTTAATGAATATAAATTGAGTGCTAAGAGAATATGGTGTAGGGAGATATGAACTCTGCCTGGAAGTCGGGAAAGGCTTCCTGGAAGTGGGGGAATTCATGACGGAAAGAAAGGTAGAAGACAAATGAGCAGAAAGGACGGTGTGGGCAACGAATTTCTTGACCAGATTTCATACCCTTTATTAGTTGAATGTCAACTCTGTAGCATGCCCTATGCTAATTAGATTTTGCAGGATTTACTTGAGAGAGGGAAAAGACTAATCTAGTGGTCAAAGACAGCATCCTTCCTGGACGAGGGCTGTTGCTCATTTTCAGTAAAGACATGGAAGCAGTCCTACCTAAGGTTTCCAGGGGCTCAGAGGAAGAGTAAAGAATGTGGGAGGCGTATCCTGCCTTTCTGAGTGCTGTCAGGGGATCTCGACCTCAACACCACTGACATTTTTGCCCACCTAACTAATTCTTTGTTATGGCAGACTGTCCTTCGAGTTATAGAATGTTTTGCAGCATCTCTGGCTTATACCCACTAGATGCCAGTGGCAATCTCTCCACGGTTAAGACAACTGGAAATTTCTACAGCTGTTGCCAAACGTCTCCTGGTAGGCAAAGTCACCCTGGCGGAGAACCACGGAGAGACGCAGTTTGATATGTTGGAGAGATCGTAAAAATCAGGAGCAAGAGAATTGAGTCTCTTCTTTGTGGTTCGGACGTCAGTTTCCCCATTTGAAAAAGAAAGGAATTGTACTGTATTCATTCATCCACCTGTGCATGTGTTCCTTCAACTCCATCGGCAAGTCGTAAGCGCTGCTGTGTGCCAGGCATCCTTGTGGGTGTTACAGATAGAGCGGTGAGTGGGAAAGACAAGATCCCTGCCCTCAAGTTGCTTACACTTAAGTCATAGGAGGCAAGCAATAAACACACAAGCATAAAAAATATAATAGAATCAGCAACAGGACCAGCACTAGGAAGAAAATAAAACAGAGCGATCTTCTACAAAGTGTCTGAAAGTAGGGAGGTGTTCTCTGTGGAATGATTCTCAGGTGGCATTTGAGCCGAGACCTGAGTGGCATTTGAGCGGAGCCATCCATGTGAAGCCCGGGGGAAAGAATGCTCTAGGCAGAGAGGACAGGACGCGCAAAAGCTGTGAGGTGGCTATGAGCTAGGCAGGTCCAGAGGGTGGTGAAGAGTAGGGAGAATGCCAGGAGGGGTCTGAAGGGTAGACGAGGGTCAGTTCCTACAGGGCTGTGTAGGCCAGCTAAAGGAGTCAGCACTATACTTGCTACAGGATGCTCTTGGGGTCAGGGTGGGGGGAGGGTTGTAGCAGGAGAATGATACAACCTGATTTATTTTCATAAAGCTCATTCTGGCTACTTTGGGGATAATGGATCTTAAGGGGATATGAATGGAAGCAGGAGGCCAAGGGCCGAGGTGGTTTCAGTAGGTCAGGAGAGAGGTGGGGATGGCTTAGCCTAGAGATATAGTAATGGAGATACAGAGAAGAAGGCAGAGTTTGGGGATATCTCTTGGAGGCAGAGCCAACCGGATTTGCTGGTGGATTGAATGTGAGGGCTAAGTGGGAATGGGTTGCAAGGAGAATGCCTGGGCTTTTGGCCAGAAGAACTGGGGCAGGGGTGGGGGGGGGGATCATTTTGCCATTTACTTATGGGAGGAAAATCGATTTGAGAGCGAAAAGCAATAGTTCGGGATGAGTCTAAAATAATTTCCAACCAGAAAATTCAATTCTATGATGGAATTTAGTATTGCCCTTCTTTTATTTTCTCCAGAGACCTCAGTCTACTTCTGAGTAGACACACATATATCACAGATGCACACATACAAAGCTATAGCAAAGGCAAATGAGTGAGACAATGGCATAGCAGGAAACCGGGTGGTTTCCAAACTATCTCATGCATGCAGAGATAGTCTCATGCCTGACAGGCAACAAGGGTCTTTGGAAAATCATGTCTGAGGAGATCTTGTCAATGGGAGGTTTTGCCATCAAGAAACCTAATGAGGCTTAAAGATGATAATTCATTAGCCGTCTTCAACATGCCCCACTCTGCTGCCTGGTAATTATTGAGTAGCTACGGACCAGCTCAGAAATATAGTGACAAGACCGTTTGCTCCATCCATCAAATCCCAAAGCTGTAATCATCTAATGAAGGCTACAAGAATCAAACAGTGGAAAATAATAGTAATACATTTGCTTCCCCCTGAGCCTTTTAGCCAGGTTTCCAGAGTCTATGGTGAATAGATTTACTGGAAAATTTGGTTCTCTCTATGGCACAAGGCTACGGTTGTCTAACAGCTACAGGACAAATGGTACCACTTGGACATGAGGTGGAAAAGCAGGTAGATATTTTCTTTTAGCCTAGAAGAAAGTAATCATTCGGCTTGGACCCTAGTAGGAAAGTAAGAAATTGAGAACAGGCATGGATCTTCCATGAGGCTTGGGGTTTTCAGGACTCTAAAATAAGAATGGGCTTCTCTCTACAGCTGGCATAAGGAAGACATCGCCAGAAGCCTTAGATCCATTCCATCGAGCACTGAAATGGAGAGACCACAGGGAATGGTGACAAGTGAAAACCACAAAACTCTCAGCACATATGGCTTTATCCACCCCCCACACCAAGAGTCTTGAACAAGCTTGAGCATGGCTTCTGTTAGCTTGAGGCCATATCCCTGGGATAACAACTCCAGTCCCCTTTAAATGGCCACCTGAGAAAGCTCAAAGCTGCCAAAAGAATTTACTATTTGTTCTAGCCAATACCTGACTCTAAGCCCCTGACCTCACTTTTCTTAGAGGATTTACGTTAGAAAACTTGCAATTGTGAATCCTTTCTTCGTCCCTTGAGACGTATCTTCTGCAATCCAGAAATAACTGTCCCGAGGACCTGGGAGCCATCCCTTGGAATACAATCAGCAAGAAGATAGAGCCAGGGCCTCCCCGTCTCTGTGGGTGGGCAGGAGCCAGCCTAACTTTGACAAAAGCCACAGAGGCCTCAGCACATGGGCCACCCGCCCTTAGCGTCCTTTGGTACTTCTCCTTCGGCACACCCCAGCGTTTAAAAAGCCTCCTGTTTCTTGTTCGGTGGGGTTGAGCTCAGTTTACACACTGAAGTCTCTCCCCTACCACAGTCAGCTCCAATAAAGTCCGTCTTGCCGTTTTTAACAAGGGTCCTGTGTGAAGTTTTTCTTTTACTCAAGCTCAGGTTCCGGGACTTGAAAGACACAGGAGCAAGTCTGGGCTCACACTCTTCTACTGACGTCGCTATAAAGGACTCCTTTGCCTGAAGCTTTAACTTTGTAAGTGCAAAATGAGGATACTAAAATATATTTCACGTTTCTAAGTGGTTGCGATCATAGAACTGCATAATGCTTTAGAAATGCTCCAGTGCTAGAAAATATGAGAGGTTTTTATAGTGGATACATTTTAGATCAGGGCAATCTTTGAAAAGAAGGTACTGCTGACTCACAACTAGCCAATGACAGGGAACATCCTGTGCCGGGCCCCTAATTTATTTTCTTCTCTCTTCTTCCTCGTAAGTCAAGCACCGAAACCCAAGATTTATACCACCCTTGAAAATATACCGGTCTTGGGTTTAGGAACTACATTTTTGCGACTGTATTTTTTTGCAGTTGTGTGTCTTTACTAAGTGCCAATATGGTACCCGGTAGGGACAACCCACTGACTTGATGGCAGCCATTTCTGCACTGGCAGAGGCGAGTTGGTGAGTGCCTGACAGGTCACCCCACAAAAGGTGATAAAAAAGAGGCCCAGACTGAGGTCAAGTCAGGAGAATGGTGTCTGCAATCCCTCCCTGCCAGAGATTAGCCGTCTTCCCTTCTATGATGCTAGAGCTGTTGTGTAGGTGAGCAGTGACCTTCTAAGCGTGAGCTCCAGTCCCTGCCTTCTTGCCCTTGTGCACTGGTGGGCATTGAAACCCCTACCTCTCTTCCCTGAGTCAAGCGTAGAGACCAGGAGAGGCCAAGAGAAGTTTCTGCTCCTGGGGTTTGGGAGGTACCATGCCGGGGTGGGCGCTAGCCTGGCATGCTCCCTCACTTAAGTTACAGTCCTGACCTGCTTTCTGCGATGCTTGCTCAGTTAACACGAATAGACTTTTCTGCCCCAATTTCCATCCGAGGCTGCCGGTGTATAAATCCTAGCCATTTTGACTAAGCCTAGACACTCTGCCTGTGTCTTGCCATTCCCCTCTTCTTGGGGCACCAGATCCTGTCCGTCTCTCCTCCCCACCCCCAGTTAGTCCGGGGGTTCTGCTCAAACAAGCAGTTCATGGGGACTATGCCACCCTGCTGCTGTACTTACCAGAGATCACCTCACTTTTGCCTGCAGGCTCCTACTTCACGCCCTACCTGTCAGGCTGGATCCCTGTTCTGGATCCACCAGCTCAGCTGAGCTGGGTGTTGACATTCCTGCAGAGGACACAGTTTGAGCTCTCAGCCACACGGTCCCAGTCAGCTTGCACGTCAGAGAAGTTCCCATAGTGCTGGCCCTGCTCTGTGTTCTCCGCCGTTAGCTTCTCACAGTGGCTTCGAGGGGAGATCTCAAAAGATCTTACATAAAGTCTGGCTTTGGGCAACTTTTTCTGGCACTTCTTCTGACTGACTCTGACACACAAATCCCCCCCCCCCCCCCCCATTGCTTTTCAAACAGCCGCCTCTTCTCTGACGAAGACAAAGTGTCTTGATTTTGCCAACCCACATCTCCGCTCCTACTTCCCTCCTAAGCATGGGAGAATTTTAATTTGAAGGGCAATTCAATACATTATCAGTTCTGAGACCTCCTGTCGTCAGGGTTCCAGTAGCTTGTATTGTATTTAAAGTACTTGATGGAATGCTAATTTGATCTTGGCCAATCCTTTTATTGGACAGAGCTGAGCAACTTCAGTGAGTTTAACACTTAAATATATCCTTCGAAGTCCTGACGAAAACAAAGGCCTGTGCTGGGATTGCAAAGAACCACAGTGCCATCTGAATGAATGACTTTGAGATGAAGGGCCTTCCTTCAGAGCCTCAACTGGAAGAGGTACCCTGTGGGTGTTTAATCTTCATGGGGAGCAGGTGGTGCTGCAATTCAGATTTCAGTCCTTCCTCTTTTTTGTGAGCAATGCAGTACTTAAGGTAAACGCATCAATAATTAAGCTTAGCGCCTTTAAGTTTTTCTAACTATGACAAGGGATGATGATAACAGCTGGGGGAGTACGGTCCCATGATTGAGTCACCAGGCAACTCTTTACCCTCTCCCGGCCTCAATTCACTCATATGTCCAATAGAGGTATTGGGTAATATCTTTCAAGTCGTTCCCACTCTACGATTTTGGCGGGGGGGGGAGTCCATTGGCCTCATTACTCAGCATTGTTGAAACTTGAGTTTAAATCCAAGCCAGAGTTTGCGTCTGTCTTCAGATCACTCTTGGCTACAAATTTTCTAAATTCCAAACTCTCTATTCACTCATAAAAATTATTAGACTCCTCATATGCATAAGACTAAATTTGTTGCAGTTGGTGGAAAGTTGTTGTGGAGTCGAATGTAATTATCTTCTGGGATCTGTTGCTTTGGGTCCCCCCAAGACTGAGCCAGCTCCCCCCTTCACAGAACAAACCTTCAGACCCGAATACAATATTGTTCCTCCTTCAGAGAGATCCGCAAGAAGCAGAGGGCAAGGGAGACGATTTCCACCTTGAACTCTGACCTGCACGGATGGGTTTCCATTCTTCTTGATATGAAAGAGACTTTGGAAGTCCTCTGATCCATTCTACCCCCTTATTTTACAGTAAGGAAACCAAGACTCAGAAAGGAGAAGTAAAGTAGTTAGAACATTGCTGGTTAGAACCGAAGCATACAGAGAACTGACTCTGCCACTTGTTAGTTGTGTGACACCATCAAATTACTTAATATTGGATGCCGCAATTTCCTCATTTACAAAGAGGTTATAATAAGCACCAATTTCATAGAGTTTTGCAAAGGATCGATGATAAAATGTAAACAAACATGTAGCGGAGTGCCTAGCATAACTTAAACACTCAATAAATGTCAAATGTATTTATCCCAGTGCTTTGGGACCAACCTCCTCATCTTCTGCTCTCTTTGATTATACAATCAGAGCTTTTATTTTATGGCTCTAGAGAAAAGCTAAGTGAAAAATGACAGTGTCTTCAGTGTCAAGAATGGTTGATTTTCTTGAGACGAAACAGCTAAAAACAAAAAATAAGGTGAGACTGATGGCTAGACTTTGATGTAAATAAACAGTCTGAGCGTGAAGATTGCTGGTAACTGGCTCCTAATTACAGAGGTTGCTGGAGGAGACATCGGGATAATCTTACAGAAACAGTTACGGAGGGTAGAAGAGGGCTGTGCTAAATGAGGCATAGGATGTGCAGGGTGTGGAGACAGATGGTGGTCCTGGCATGTGATTAGGAAGGGGAGTGGTAAGGGAGGTGTCTGCCATAGTCAGGCAATGGTGGTGACATTGGGCAGCAGTCTCAGGACGTCAGATGCAGACGTGAAAAGGGCACTGGAGCGAGAAGGCAGAGTTTCAGTCCGAAAGGCATTCAAGACCTCAAGGGTTGGTTTAGAAGTTCCGGTGGGGAAGTGCCTGATGGCTGTCGACTGAGGAAGGTCACCCTCCATGTCCAAGCATCGGAGAAATATCCCTGAAGCAGTAAGTGGGGAAAGGGACCGCCTACTTGAGTAGCTGGAGAAGTGCATCGAATCTTGTCCTTCAATCAGGGCTCATACATTATTGCCAGATCCCCTTCTTGTTCATCTGAGACAGAGAGATATTGGTATGCTTTCCATAGAGGCCAAGGGGGGCCCAGCCAGGGACCGAATTGATGGACCAATGATATGGCATGGGGCTTGGTCAGAAGATTAAGACAGAAATACACCAGTTAGGGGTCGTGGACATAAGCAGCTGTCTTGATGCTGGGTACCCTGCACTCTTGGCATGGGAAAGCTTAAGTCACCGCCCCCCACCCCCCTACAGTGATAGGATTGGTCTTTGGGGTCAAATATGAGACCATGTCAGTAGGGAGCTAGTGAAAATAGGGTGCGAGGAGGTACGGATAGCAGCTGCTAGGACCGGAGAAGTGGGGAGCAGTAGTCTGTTGAAACTCTTTCTGCACGTACCTTGCACACATCTCTGTTACAACGACCATAATAATCTACCCCATGACCATGACAATCTTCTGTCCGGTTCTCTAGACAACAAAATATTTAAGGCAGAGATTTCGAAAGACCGCAGTTAAGAGCATTCACTCTCAAGGAACACAGCATGGATTCACATTCCAGCTCTACCAGTCCCTGGCTGTGGGACCTCAGGCAAGTTTCTTGAACTTTCTATGTCTCAGTGTTCTCATCTGTGAAACGGGGATAATAACCTTCCTCACACTGGTGCAGAGACAATTACATTAGTTAATAAAGAAATGAGATGGCTCCTAGCATATGGTGAATGTTATGTAAGTATGAGTTAAATAAATAATTGTGTACCTTTGTCCCCAGCCCTTGGAATGGTGCTCATTTTCAGTGTTTGATGAATGATTGTTAAAGTGAAAAATTAAACGACAAGGCTGAACATTTTGCCAAGCGGTGGTTGGAACGCTAAAGTCCTGGAATACAATCTGTGACCTCACCTTAACCCAAGACACCAGCACTGTGGGGTGCTGAATTGGGTGAGATAATCCCAGCATCCAGCTATGGAGGCAGCAGAGTGGTCACCATGAATTAAGAGTGGTCACACAAGCATGTTTAATCCCATGAATTAATAATAATAATAATCCCGTGAATTATTCCATCCCATCAGGCCTCCACAGGAGACAATGGCTATTGGTCTCCCAGCTCCTACCCCACCCACCTTCTTTCTTTATGAGGCTCCAGGCGCAGGTACAGATAGAATGACAAGGGCCCCACGAGGAGAATATCTGCGTGCATAGCCTCTTGAGCACAGGAAGCGTGGCTTCTTGTCAAAATGTCACTTAGTTCCAGGAGACAAGGCCTCAGCTTTCCCTCTCTTTCAAACAGGATCATACCCCCCACTTCATGGGGCTCTGGTGAGGATAAGAAGAAACCGTATGGGAGAAAGTATATTGAAAGAGTATTTAATGTACAAATGCAGCGCACATAATTTAAAATTGCACTATTTACATAGCCAATAGGTAGTTTTCTTTTGTTTTGTTTTGTTTTGCTTTGCTTTGCTTTGTTTTGTTTTATGTTTGTAATCAGCACTCCTGCCCAACACACATCATGAATTATATTGTAGAGGGTTTGTATGAAACTAATAGACTTCAGTTGCTTTTTGAATCTGAGTACATACATCTAGGTATTAACTGAGTCAACATAAAGCACTTCTAAAGGTTTCTTACCCTGGTAAGTACTATGTAAGTAAAGGCTGATATGTATGCAGAAATGACAGTGTAGGGGAGAGTTCTGGACCACACAGAATGTTCTGTGGAAAGTTTTGTGGTTCCTACCCAGGACTCAAGATCTGGCTCTATATTTCTGTTTCCTTGTTATTAAAATGCTGATATTGATACTTATTCTGCCTACTTGATACATGGGGTAGGTGTTGAGAATCACAGTAGAGATGTTAGTTGGTGAATGAGCTTTATAAACTGTAGTGTACTGGATACATTTTAGACATTATTCATCTTGTGTGTGTCAGTGTTGATATGCTGCTTCGCCTGTTCATTTCTTTTCAAACATTTCTATTCCTTATTCTCTTCCTCTCTCCCTCTCTCCCCCTCCCCTCTTGCAGCTGGAACACAAAATATCAGTCAGGGTGATTAATCAGTTTCTAGCTACCTTTTATAGTATTTGCTGTAAAATGTACCTTATAACTACTAGGGCTTGGAAATATGTGATTGCACACACACACACACACACACATGCACATTGAAGCTCTGATACTTGCTGTCCAAAAGGAATCAAATATCCAGCCTGAGCACGAGCAAAACAATGAACTATTCGACCTGGAGTGGTCGTTCTGACCTGCAATGTATTGGACTTGATCAGCTGAGCTGGGAATAGGAGTTAGCCATTAATAGGATTAGAAAGATTATCTAAGACTTTGCTTCATAACCTGCATGTTGAAATCTGTATTGGTTTTTCAGACACTGAACCCACTGTGAACTTTTGCTGCCCGTCAGAGCGGCTTCCTCAAGTTTCTCTATTCAGAGAGGAGTCGAGTGGTATTTAAAACAGCAGTTTGCCCCCATTCTGGTTCCTTTTTCCAGGAGAAATGAATGGGATTCAAGGTTGAGTGGGAAAAACAAGATGGCGGCCATAAACTGTTGACACTAGTCAAGCTCTAACGCGCAGCATGACATTGAACGTACACTGGAACACCAGTCCTGACCCCAGGGCTGCCACTACCTAGCTGTGTGAACTTGGAAAAGCCACACGGGCTCTCTGAACCTCAGTTTCTTCATCTGCGAACTGGAAAGAATAGCACCAGCCCCACCTATTTCAAGTTTGCTCTGCATCTCGTATGTGATCCTGTCCTTTGTTAACCAGGCCATGCAGACAAACCCAAAGGACTATGAAAACACCTAGATCTTCTAATAAAGAAAGTGATGGCTTTATCCTGCTTGGGAAGGGGTGGGGGGGGGATATTTATAACGTAAAGTTCAGTTTTCAGAGAAATTGAAGGCAATTATTGATCAGTTTGGGTCTCGATATCAGCTAGAATCATTGCCGGAAAAGAGAAGCCCGCTTTCAACTTTTCCCAAACTTTGCTGGGGGATCAAAACCATGATTCCCTTTGAGATCTTTCATGCATTTCATATGTTGAGGATAGCTACAAGATAACAGATTTCTGGGGACACAATCATGAGCAACAAGGAAAGTTTCCTGAAACTTGAAAGTCCTTGTCCCCGGACTTTGACAGAGCTGTGGCAGTCCTGTGGGAGCATTTTCCTGACTCTGCCTGGTGTAGAAAGCGAACGGGCTGTGCAGGTTTATCCTGAGGTGGATTGGGGTTGACAAAACTGCCAAGAGTACTGGAATTCTGGCTGGTTCCTTCTTGTTTCCTGCCCTTTGTTTGAATCAGATGCCCAGGTCCTTCCCTCTGGAAAACTGAGTAAGAAAATGGCTTCCCTTCAGGATCCACAAAGTTTCCTTCCTTGGGCTTCCAGCTGTATAGCACTGCCCTTAAGAGACTTCCTCTCTAGCACTGCATTTGCTTCTTACTCCTCTGGTCCGGGTGCCACACTGACTACACTTGCTAAGCACGCACCTGCCAGGAGCCCACATTATCTAGGAGGGGCACACTTACGGCCATGTATGGCCTTCCGGCTGCAGTCACAATTGTCTCTACAGGCACGACTGGGATCACAGAAGGGTCTGATAGTCAGTGAGTATGTTGAATAATAAGCCACAGTTACTCTTCTTTCCCTTCAGCTTATTTTGGATTCCTTTCTCAGTCACCTCTCTCTGCCTCTCCTGCCTAAGCCCCAAGACAACCTCTAACAAGAAAATCTAACAGAATGGATGGTGCTTACTTTTGGAATCAGTTCTGCTTCATTGATCTATGTGTCTGTTTTTGTATCAGTATCATACCGTTTTGATGACTACAGCTTTATCATATAGCTTGAAATCTAGAGTCGTGGATGCCTCCAGTTTTGTTTTTTGTTTTCAGGATTGCTTTGGCTAATCAGAGTCTTTTCTGGTTCCATACAAATTTTAGGACTGTTTGATCTAGCTCTGTGAAGAATGCTGGTGGTATTTTGATAGGGATTGCATCAGATGTGTAGATTGCTTTGGGAAGTATAGATTTTTTTAAGTCTATTTATTTATTTTGAGAGAAAAAGAGAGAATGTAAGAGGGGTAGAGGAGAGAGAGGGAGAGAGAGAATCCCAACCAGGCTCCGCACGGTCAATGCACAGCCCGATGCAGGGCTCAAACTCACAAACAGTGAGATCATGACCTCAGCCAAAACCAAGAGTTGGATGTTTAACCAACCGAGTCACCCGGGCACCCCTGGAAGTATCGACATTTTAACAGCATTTGTTCTTCCAACCCATGAGCATGGAATGCTTTTCCATTTCTTCGTGTACTCTTCAATTTTTTTCATAAGTCTATCGTTTTCAGAGTACAGATCTTTTACCTAGGTATTTTATTGTTTTTGGTGCAATTGTAAATGAAATTGATTCCTTGATTTCTTTTTCTGCCGTTCCGCTCTTGGTGTATAGAAATGCCCCCGATTTCTTCACTTTGGTTTTATATCCTACGACTTTGCTAAATCCACGTATCAGTTCTAACAATTTTTTCGGTGGAATCTTTCGGGTTTTCTACATAGAGTCTCATGTCATCTGAAAATATTGAAAATCTTACTTCTTCCTTGCTGATTTGGATGCTCTTTATTTCTTTTTGTTGTCTGATTGCTGAGGCTAAGGCTTCGAGTACCATGTTAAATAGTAATGGTGAGAATGGACATCCTCGTCGTGTTCCTCAGCATAGGGAAAGGTTCCCAGTTTTTCCCCATCGAGGCTGAAAAACTGCATTTGAATCCTGACTCTACACATCACTAATGCTGTAACCAGAGACAATTCCCCCCAAGTTCCCAGGTCCCAGATTCGGCTCCCACAAAATGTCAATTGTAAAGATTAAATATGAAAACAGTAAAAACTCCTGACCCATGATAGGAACTCAATAAAGCTTAAAACAGCAATAATAAAGCGATCCTCCAGAATCCCATCTTTAGAGTCTAACAACGCCTTTCACATGCAGAAGTAGTAGGAGCAGCTCACCCACTGTCCATAAGAGATGAATTGATGCTTGCATCAGCCCTTTGCAAACAGACTGATCGATGGAGCCAGTGATCAGGAAAATTGAATTCCACTGAATACACATCGCTGTCTGCCTGGCATCATCATATTTCAATGAAGCAAAACTGTAAATAGTGGGAGGCATTTCTGATGAGCTATGTGTTTGGGAAGAGGGGATTTTGAAATGTCATTTTGAGCTCCAATTAATCAAATTTTGAGCAACTGCATTTGGAGAAACAAGTTCAATAGCATCTAAGTGGTGAATAAAAGAGAATTCAGTCTGAACCACAAAATAGCCACAGGCAGGATGAATTCCTTGGTGCTCCCATATTAATGTGCTTTCTGTATTGTGGATTCTCCAGACACTTTTTAGAGCATCCCATGTGCCAAGAATTGTGCTGGGCACTAGCAAAGTTCACAGGCGGTGGGGACAGACCCTACTATCAGAAAACTTCCAGTTCAGTGGGCAGAGAAGATGCCTAAATGGAATCCAGATAGCTGATGAGGCCACTGTGCCCCTTGGAGACCTGGCCAAACCTACCCTTAACCCATATTCCATGACCTGTGATACTCTCAAACCCTTCCTCAAGTTTCCATTAGAATCTTCTGCTTATTTCTTGTCTCTCTGTCCGTGCCACGTGGCCTGTCTTTCCCTCAATACCCTGGACTTAGGCCCATAGCAGTGCCCTGAGGAATCACCTCTTATGAAATATTTTGGAATGATCTACAGATTTTACTCAGGATTTGAAAGAAATCATGGTGCAGGTCACATCACAACGTGGAGGGCCTCCTTTCTTCTCTCTGGGGTATTAAACAATTGCCCTTACATTTAAGCAAGGTGGTTCTGACCTGTCTTATATCCCTCTCAGTATAAACTTCTACTCCAAGCACTCGTAATTTTTTCCAAATAAGTGCCGTTTCCTTCCCAGAAGAAGCTCTAATGACTACTGTCACCGTAACCTCCTCCCCTCTCATTATATAGATAGACTGTCATAACACACCGTCTCAATGCTATTCTCTCATAAGGGTCTTTCTACTGTGGCCTGTGAGAATCAAAGGTGGCCTCCTAGAATAGGAAGCCTTTGCATGAGCTCTGGCTAGATAAACAGGTGGGGTTTGGGAAAACTCTCCAGCGGAAGAAAATGACAAAGAAGTTTGAAAGACAGCGGCATGATTCTATCTGTTGCCCCCAGTCTCAAGGCAAAGTAGTGCCATCAGAGGTCTACAGTGTTGTTTCTTGCAAGTTTCAACAGAGAGGCGGGTGGGTAGGACATCAATGCCAAATAGAGCCAGGCCAGAGGCATCAGTGGATCAGGAAGAATGACGAGAAAACCAGGAAATCGGCTGAGTGAACCCAGCCAAAAATTTTGAAAGAAGGGAAACATCCAGATAGAAGGCATGGGATGGAAACCAGGTGGAGGAGATTTGAAAGGAAGGCAGGGCAGAGGATCAAGGGCAGTGGTTCTCAACGTAGCTATTCAGTGAAATCTCTGGGCGGACTTCCAAAAACCTCATGCTGAGAGCCACCCAGACATCTGACTTAGATGGTCCCGGTGCAGCCTGGACATCAGGGTGGCTGAAGGCCCTCCAAGTGATTGTAATAGTTAAGGGCCAAAGTTAAGAGCCACTGCTTTAGGGAATCTCACCCAAAGGTGTTGCCAATGACAGCAGCGGCTTATTGTGCTTGGGGATGGAAGTGAGGCTAAGGAAGAAGGGTGGTTGGAAATCTTTAGAATGGAAGCCTGACCAGGACTGTTGTGAGAGCCATGAACCAGGAGAAGTCAGATTTTAAACTTAAAATGTAACCCAGTGCTGGGGCGCCTGGGTGGCTCAGTCGGTTAAGCGTCCGACTTCAGCTCAGGTCATGATCTCACGGTTCGCGGTTTCGAGCCCTGCATCGGGCTCTGTGCTGACAGCTCAGAGCCCGGAGCCTGTTTCAGATTCTGTGTCTCCCTCTCTCTATGCCCCTCCCCAACTCATGTTCTGTCTCCCTCTGTCTCAAAAATAAATAAACATTAAAAAAAATTTTTTTTAATGTAACCCAATGCAGTACTTCTCAATGTGTGATCATTGAACCACTTTATCAGAATCACTGGCGGTGGGGGACTTGCTAAAACATATATATCAGAGCCCCACCTCAGAATCTTTTGAAGGAGGATGGGACTGAGAATCCGCATTTTTTAGTAAACTCTATAGGTGATTCTTACGTGCATTAGACTTCAGAAATCACTGTTCTGTTGCAGGCAACTAGTGTATTTTGTATTGCAGCCTGTAATGAATGGCAGAGAAAATGCTGGCACTTTTCACTGAGCACATACTATGTCCACATGCTATAGCCACAGATGATTCCATCCTATCCTTAGACAAACACCTTACAGTAGGTATTGTTATCCTTGCTCTTCAGATGAGGAAACTGAGGGTCAGGGAAGTTAAATAACTTGCTCGGAGCCATGGAGCTAGCGAGGGGGCAAACCCAGCCTTGAAGCCATCATTTCACCCCAAAGGCCTTGCTGTGCTTTTCCCATTTTCCGCTGTCCTGCCCTCCCCCAAAGACAGGAATCCCATCTTTCATGGTCGGCCCGTTCCCAGGTACTCTGCCACCTGCTGGAGCCCTCCTGCTACCAGTTGCCTGCAGCAGTGGTAAAATGAGAGGCAACCCAGACCTGGAGTCAGAAGACTGTTCCTTGGTTCTACAGCGTTGTCTCGGGTAAGCCACTTTGCTCCCTGGAGCATTTACTCAGAAACCAAAATGTAACTCACCATGTTCTCCAGATACAATTCTTTGCCCTACTTCTCTAAACCTGCTCATATAACCTGATGGGAGGTTGAGCCCATTCTTCCCCACCCCCTGCATTGTCCACCTCATGAGCACTGTCTCTTCTCCAAGGTCCAGTTGGAGGAGGGAATAGTTTTTTTTCCCTCCTCTGACCTCATTCAGGCCACATCGGATCCAGAGCTCCTGCACTGATGGAGTGCCACCTGCTCTTGGGAGTGGAGAAAACTCTATACCCAGCTACCCGCCCCCTCCCCAAAGACAGGAGACTTTATCGGTTGTCCAGAACCAGGACGTTTACTAAGTCCAGTTTACTTGCGGTACTCACTGTACCTTAAACAAGCAGCACCCTGTGCTGTGCTCTCTTGCTTTTTAACCTGAAACTCAGGTAAAGCCTGGCACCAGGCCAGATTGGCCAGTTTTGTTGGTCTTTGGCCCCTGCACATGGCTGATTGAGTAAGCAAGTTTAAGGTCCCTCTTGGGTCCAGTTCTCTTTCTTTCTCTTAACAAAGATATTCTGGAAAATATGAGACCCAGGATAGAGATTTGCACTTTTAGAAAGGCAGGTAACAAGCCTAACTCATGTTCTCCAGATCTGTATTTAAAAAAATTTTTTTTAATGTTTATTTATTTTTGAGAGAGAGAGAGAAAGAGAGAGAGAGAGAGAGAGAGAGAGATTCAGAGTGTGAGCAGAGGAGTGGCAGAGAGAGAAGGAGACCCAGAATCCAAAGCAGGCTCCAGGCTCTGAGCTGTCAGCACAGAGCCTGATGCGGGGCTCCAACTCACGGACTGTGAGATCATGACCTGAGCCGAAGTCGGACGCTTAACTGACTGAGCCCCAGGCGCCCCTCCAGATCAGTATTTAACAGACAGCTCCTTATCAGGGATTGTCAGGCCCCAGCCTCAGTGGTAAGCCAGGTGGTAGTTTTGTGTCCATTATACTAGTTGGCCATGTGTTCGACAACACCCAGGAACCTTGTGCTGAAGACAAGAGTCAGGCATTCCTGGATCCTGGGCCAAGATACCAGTATAATGGAGCCAAAGCTTCCCTCTTTATTTTTGACCATGCCTCCGTGCTCTCATCCACCGAGTCCCCAAGTCCCATTCTGATTGCAGACTAAATGTTATTCCTTTTTTTTATCTCCCCCCCTTCTCCACATACCCAGCCAGTGTTGCACACAATAAGTGATCGATGTTATACTTAAACAATGCCCAAACCTGGTGACAACTTTGGTGAACACAACACACACACACACGCACGCACGCACACACACACACGCAGCATCAAAGGACAAAACCCAACCCCAAAAAAAAATGATGCTAAGGGAATTTGGACCTCATGCTGTCATTTCTTAAATGGCTGATTTTGGATGATTAAAATCATGAGGAGTCCAAAAGTGGAAGAATTCGTCATGTTTGACGTTGGCACATTTTAACCAATTTTAAAAATTGCTTCCGCATCAGCAATGTGGCCAATTTACATGTACTTAGGTAATGAGGAAGAAAATATGCAGACCCTGAACGTGAGAAGGAGAATAACCATGAGGGAGGGTAGGGAAGGAGCCATCTCAAAAGAAGGAGGAGGAAGAGACGGGGGGAAAAGAGAGAAGGCAAATAATTTATTAAGCCGAGGAAAGAGAGAATGAATAATGAAAGAAAAGACAGGGCAGTAGATAAACATCCTCCTTATTCAAATTTAGAATGTCAGAGCAGCAGAGAAGTTTAGATTCCTGATGTATGCAAGAAGAAACTCAAGCTGAAGGGGAAACAAAAAAACCAGAGGCCACATTCAGTGTCAGGGCTGGAGCACAGGTCTCCTTTCCCTAAATCAGGCTGGTTCCACAGTATGCCATCACTTCCGGGTCACTGTGATCAACCCCACACATAGAGTAGGTACATAATAATCGCTTATGGAATGAAAACATGTAGTACAACATGCTGACCTGGTCAGAAACCATTTCTGTTGTTGTTGGGTTATTGGTTTTTATTTTTGAAGGTGAAGGATTTTAAAATGTGTATGTTTTAATGTCCCTCCACCGTGTCTTCTATGTTTTGTCTTACCAGGTTACCCCACCCTACTCCATATCACAGCCTTCTTAGTCCCCCAAGGACCTTATTTGTTTCTCTTTTTATATCTTGTGGTAGTCACATGTACCTTCTAGTGCTCTGTCCTCTTTGATTGTCTGTCTTATCTCTAAGCACTTTGAGGTCAGGGATCTCAACTTAGCTGTGATATAGGGTCAATGGCATTGAATTAGCAGACAAGGTTGAGAGCCAACTTTGACTTTATAAAACCTGAGGGTCAGTTTCCCCATCTGTAAAATGCTCATAAGCAGTTCCTAGACTCTCCACCTCAGAGAAGGCCTCTGAAATTCTCTTGCAATGTTGTGAACTGTTACAGCAGCATGGTTGGTTGTGCTAGAAACGGGATGACTGTGGTGGCTGTTGATGTCTGTCTTCTGCGCAGCACTTGACATCTAGCCTTACATAGGATACCACCCTGCAAATGCATGTTTGTTGAATGAACAACATAGCAATCACGTTAGCATCTTCTATTTTAAATCAGCCCTTCTCCTTCCAAAATTAGCAGAATCTTCTGTTTTCTAGGGCTTTGGTGATGACACAACTTCATTTTGTTGCTTTTTGAGCCCTTAAAACTTCTTATGAATCTTTTTGAGTCATTTCATTCTCTCCACATAGTTCTTGGACAAGAATCCTGGGCCAAGATCCTCCAGGGACCCTGAGTCTATCTGCAAGGCTAAGGCATATACACGCCCAGCCATTTGACATGCCCTATCCAAGGGGAGCCTCTCCATGATAATATAAGAGAAGCACTCTTATTAGTTTCATTTAAAGATGAGAAAATTGAGGTGTAGAATGTAAATATTTTGCCTAAGATGCTTTTTCTCTTCATGTGGCAAATTATAAGACAAATGGAATACAAAACACCAACTTCTATCCCACCGCCCCTGACAACTATGTTATATCATTTGAAGACATTGATTTAGTGAAATAAAGGCTCAGAATCAAGAAACCATGTCTTTGTATCCCCCCTCTGAAGGCTGATTTGCAGTCATAGGAGTTGTTGAATCTCATCATTCCATGTCTTCCCAGCCTGGCTTGACTGAATTGACAACATCCTCCTTTCTGCCTTCGTGGAAAATCCAGTCAAGTTTTCTTGGGACGACCTTTGAAGGACTGCTCTCAGTCCAAGAGGAACAGAAAAACTCTGCTAACCAGCTCTGTTTCTCATTAGTGCTGCAACAAATTACTGCAACTTAGTGGCTTTAAAATAACACATTTATTTTCTTGCACTTCTGGAAGTCAGTCTAAATTCAAGATGCCAGCAAGACTGTGCTCACTTCGGAGACCCTAGGGGATGATCTGCCTTCTTGCCTTTTCCAAGCCTTTTCTGCATCTCTTGCTTTCTTTTGTCTGTGACCCCTTCCTTTACTTTCAAAGCATCACCCCAATGTCTGCTTCCATTGCCACGTTGGAGTCTCCTTTCTGTGGTCCGATCTCCCTCTGTCTTCCTCTTATAATGATATTTGTGATCATATTCAGGGTCCGGTTTGATAATCCAGGATAATCTTCCCATCTCAAGATCCTTGATTTCAATACATCTATAGAATCTTTTTTGCCATAAGGTAACATTCACAAGATGCAGGGATTAGGACCTGGATATTTTTAGTAGTCATCATTCAGTCTTACCACACCCACCTAGGAAGATTATCAGGAAACCTGTCTTGGCTGAGATTCTGTGTAGAAATAAAACCAAACCAACCAAACAAAAAAACAGCCTCCATGTGTCCTATTCTGCAGTGACCTAGAGTAAGAGAGTATATAACCTGTGTGTTACAGGAATCCCTAAGCCTCAAGATTTACATTAAAATGTTTCTGGGATCATGATACCTCTGAGGCACTCACCAAAAGCAAATGCAAAGCTTTCTCTAGAGCGATATTTTCACAACCTATATTGCATTGAAGTCACTCCCATATCGTCACGGAACATGTGCTCGTACTCAAAAAATCACAAAATTCATGAGAAAAGAAAGGCAAAGTAAACATGTACAATACACAGGGGGATCTGCACATCAAGAAGTCAGGATAAAGCCATCTAAATGGAGACCATGAGAAGCTTAAAATGACTAAAGATGTGCAATGAATGATCGAACTGTAAGAAAAAAATAAGGCTCCGTGGGAAAAAAAAAAAAAAAAGAATAGGCAGATTTGAGAAAGAAACAAATGTTGCTTCTAGAAACAAAAATCATTGAAGTTGAAAGCTTGAGGGTTCAGAAAGCAGAGTAGACACAGCAGTAGATGGAACTTGTGCCTGGAAGACAAGATTTTAGGATATTAACAGAATGTAGTCTGCCTTTTTTTTTTTTTTTTTTTGGTCTGCCAACTTTTTTTTTTTTTAATTTTTTTTTTCAACGTTTTTTATTTATTTTTGGGACAGAGAGAGACAGAGCATGAACGGGGGAGGGGCAGAGAGAGAGGGAGACACAGAATCGGAAACAGGCTCCAGGCTCCGAGCCATCAGCCCAGAGCCTGACGCGGGGCTCAAACTCATGGACCGCGAGATCGTGACCTGGCTGAAGTCGGACGCTTAACCGACTGCGCCACCCAGGCGCCCCAAGGTCTGCCAACTTTTAATAGGGGCTCAAAGAGAAGGGAGAGAGTCAACATTCAGTGAGAAAATGTCTGAGAATTTTCCATAGTTGAAGAAAGACACAAACCCTCAGATTGGAGATTTACAACGCATCCAGAGCAACAAGAAGAAAAAAATGAATCCGCACCTATGTACTTTGAAGTAATACAGCAGACTGAAGAATTAATGCATTAGGAGAGGTATTCTCGTAGTTACAACTTCCCATTTCTATCACACTCCAGTCACCCCTCCATTTTGATTTGCTCCCTGAACCACAGAGCTGAAAGGAAACAGGGATCATCTCACTTAAACCTTTTAGTCTATTGAGGGGAAACGGAGGCCAGAGAGGAGGCGCGGCTTTCCCAAGACCATCCCAGGAGCTCAAGTCAACAGAAATCTGGTATCGCAAACCCTAACTTAGGATCTTTCCGGAAGCTCTGAGGCTTTATCTGAGTCTCCACGGTGGTCTGAGGACAAAAGAGAGAATGCCCACAGTGGGGAAGTGACCAAAATAAACAAGGACAATCTATTAGCATTAAACGCTGACTAAATGAGACCCAATATTATCCTTTATTAAGTCAAGCTGAGAAGTTGAACGCAGGAGCCGTTTTGTATGTCAGCACCATAGCAATTATGAATGGACTGATTAATAAGTAAACAAACAAATACTAGGAAATCAGGCTTGTTTTAATGCTTCAAACTCGCAATAACACCCTGCTAACATGAACTCCAAGTATTAACACTAATAACCACACTAATCATAGGGATGAAAACTCCAAATTAATTCAAATGCTGCTCAATAGACCATCACTGTGTCCTCCCTGCCTGTTCCTTTTCTATCTGTTCCGATCTCCATGCAGTAATTAAATCCATTAAAATGTAAAACTAGCTTTTGTGCTCAAGGGGAAAAATGAAAAAGGACTCTGACCAGCATCCCTGGGGATGGACCTGTGACTTCTCAGAACTTCGGTTATATCCAAATTCTTGGATATAACCGATTTTTTTTTTTTTTTTTTTTTTTTTTTTTTTTTTCTGAAACAGCAGCTCTCCCTCACGGGGATCCAGTTGCCAGGCTGAGTCCGCAGCATTTCTTATCAAAATAGAAGACGTGGCTTTATGAAGAGGATGAGCAGAGGACTAGGAGAAGACAGGCTGACGTCCTGCCTCTGCCTCATAGAGCTGTAAGATCTTGGTTTAATAAAGCGTGTTTTTTCTCGGGCCTTCATTTTCTCTATTTGTGAATTAGGAATGGTATCTGCTCTCCCAGGTGGACTGGAGGAATCAAAAGCTATGATAAAAGTGGAGGTGCTTTGTAAAGCACATAATTCCCCAGAACACTCCGAAGCTCACAGAAACTTCCATTTATTCTTTTGGTGAGGTGTGGGAACACAGAGCAGTGTGGCCAGACGAGGTGTATGTAGGGTTTACACTGACTTATTAAATGATGCGTTTTAAAAGAGGATATAATCATGATGCTCTTACAGACAGAAAATGAATATATGCCAAAGATTTTATTTGCCTCAGGAATTGATGAAGAAGCCAGTAGACGTTGCAGTGAATTCAAATACAAATTCACGGGGTCACATACTTTTAGTCAAATACAGAAAGCTGAAATGAATCAACAAAAAGATGCAAAAGCACTCACAATTATCGATCGCATCCTGTTAGGCTCAATTTGCATTTCTGTGGACCGGAATTATTTGCGTTACTGTCCATTTTCTACAACTTAATTTCTATTGGTACAGAGCTGTAAAACAACTGAGTCAAAGACAAGAGGAATCAGAGCTAACCTAGGTGGATGAGCTGATCAGGACAACTACTAAATATTAAAGGCTTTCACAATTTTTCCTTACAGGCCCTTGATTGAAAGGATCTCAAACCCCCTTGAAGCAATTGCCCAAATTTTGGCTTCATGACATGCCAACTGTACCAATGTTAGGTAAGGAGTGGGAAAATTCTGGGCTGGCTTCCAGGGTACCTACTCAGCTGTCCTGTATCACCAACAAATGTACTGTGTAAGACAACCTTGGCCAAGCTTCCTCTTTCAACCAAGCCTCAGTTTCCCTCTCTGAAAAATGAACCATATTTGACCCGTTGACACCTGGCCCACACCAGTGAGAATGTGACTGAAAAGTGCTTTCTACAGTTGAGAGAATTTTACCCCCCTAGGAGGGTATATGTATTGCTTTTATTTGACCACTCTGGACAGAGGACGTAACATCACATGGCCCTCCAATGCTCTCCCTCCTAAAATATACTTGTTTAGAAAGACAAACAAAATAGGAATTGTCCAAGAAAGACAATGGAAAGAGTATTTATGCCCATTATCTGTAGTGGTTAATATTATATCAACTTGGCGGATGTTTTCGGATGAGTTTTACATTTAATCAGTGAACTTTGAGTAAGCAGTTGAGAGGGTGAATAGCACAAAAAGACCAGTCTCCTGGAGCAAGAGAGAATTCTCTGTCGAACTACCTTCAGAGTTCGTCTGTACCATCAGCTCTGCTGGATCCTGAAACTGCTTGTCGACAGGCAGAATTTGGACTCACCAGCCTCCATGACTGTGTAAGCCAATTCCTTATAATAAATCTGTTTCTCTGTATATACATATCGCCTTATAGGTTCTGTTTTTCTGGAGAATTCTGACTAGTCCAGTAGCTATTACTGAAATAGAAGTCTCTACAAAGGTAGTAGTTAGTTTTGACTCTACTCATGGGTACACCAGAAAGGCTTTGGAAGGAACCTTCCAATGAGAGCCTGGAAATCCTGGTTTCTGGGAGGGGGCAAGGCCTGGTCAGTGTCCCCTGTGGCCATGGAGGGCATCCTTGGAACCTGGCATTCCCAGGGAGAGGCTTCAGCTCTGGTTCAGAACTACCACTCCTCCAGGACAGGAGTCATATCAACAGACATTGCTGGCTTTCCTATCAAAGGAGCCATGAGAAAATGTTGGGGAACTTGAGGACTGGGGGGAAATGAGAGAGGGAGGGCTATACCCATGTCAGAAAGCTCTGGGGAGAAGAAACAGACTCCTAAGAAAAGGCTTGTTCCTAACTTTGTTGAGACTCCAAAGGAAGACACTGCTGTGCTATCACTTACTGAGTCTGGTCAATAGATCAGGCACCGTGCAAAGTGTACTTTACATAAATTTTCATGCGTGATCATCACAACTATGCTGAATATAAAGGTATTATCCTCATTCAACAGATGTGTTCAGTGAGGGCAAGTAATTCACCCTACGTCACCCAACACCTGGGAAAGCATAAGATAGATCCCTAAGGAAAGAGTATGGCCCAAAACCAAGGACCAGTGAGGGAGAAACTAAAGACAGCCAGTGAGCCCAGGAGCTCAGGAGAAGAGGGAGGACAGCAGGAGATTTGGGAGGGGGGTTGGGCAGGCAGTCAGCTGCCTCAGAATGGTTGGATGGGGGACAGGATCTCCATCTGCTCATTTGTACATTTTGCTGCCAATTGGTGGTCACCAGCAACATGTCACCTCCTCCTAATTAAGCCTTACTAGAGTCAGCTGAAGAAGGAGTTACGATTGGCCGGACACAGTTCATCCAGCTCCCGCACCACCCAAGACCAGAGGCCATTTACTAGTTATTGATGAGTTTCATTTGCTAACAAGTGCATCCCATTTCAGAGCCGTCTGGGGAGCCACTGATGCAAGCTCACGTTTCCACACACCCAGATTTCCTGAGGGAGCACCTTGGAGATGCTAAGTGAGGCATGTGAGAGAGAATGGATTACAGGCCAAAGAGTTACCTCCATGATACCTGGCATGAAGAATAGTACAGGGGTAGGTGTGGTTGGGACAACGGGTTGGGGCTTCAACGGCTTCAACTTTTCTGAGCTTCTGAGAATGGAGATGTTACCACAGGCCTAATATGAGGACCGAATGAATGAGCAAATGTGAAGGGTTTTGTACACGTTAAGGCAAGGGTCAGCAGCCGTTCTCTGTGAAGGGCAGAGAGCAAATAATTCATACTCTGCCACTGTAGTCTGAAGGCAATTGCAGACAATACATAAAAACATGGGTACAGCTGTGTTCTGATAAAACTTTGTTTGCAGATGCTGAAATTTAAACTTCCTATAATTTTCATATGCCATGAGACATTATTCCTCTTTTCATTTTCCAACCATTTAAAGAAAATAAACAGTCTTAGCTCTAGGCCAGACAAAAAGAGAAAGCAGAGCAGATTCGGCCATGGAGCCACTGATTGCCAGCCTCTGGCTTAAAGTGCTGCGTAGATATAGACAGCACAGCAAGGGAAGGAGTTTTGCAAAACGGTCAAGAAGACCGCATTTTTTCTATATTCATGTGAGGCTTTTGGGAAGCAATTACTTGCTAGGCTTGTTGATGCTACTGTGAAGGGATTAGCAATCTGGAAAAGAGGTCCCTGTGGGCTGGGTCCACCAGGGAAGAGATTCAGGCGAGGTGGGACATCGCTTTAAACTGAAGGAGTGCGATTGCCGTAGGGCAAGGCCAAGATAAGAGGGCAGGGTATTTAAGGAGGAAAGGAAGAGTAAGGACCCAGAAGAGACAAAAGGACGATTGAAAGACAACCAGAGAGAGGAACGGGGTACAGCGGGCAGCACCAACACTCCAGTCGGAGACTCCTGGCTCTTTCCGCATTCGAGATGCCTGGTAGATTGTGTGGACAAATGGAAAATCTAGAAATGCCCAGCTCTAGGAGAACTTTTCGTCAGATTGAGAGATAGCAGGACATTCCAGTGGAGGTTATGAAAAATAACTGATGGGCTGACATGACGGGAAAAAAAGAATTGAGCACACAATTGAACGTTAGGTATTCTGCAAACACGATCTCATTTCGGACCCATAATAGTGCTTTGGAGTTCTCGTTATCCCCGTTATCCCCACTTAAAGATGAGGACACTGAGAAAAGGTGAGAGAATGTTCCACTGGGCTTGGTAATCATCCTTAATAACAACAAAGATTTGTGTATTGTTTCCCAAAGACTCTCGGCAGGGACCGAGGGAAACATAGTGAGTAACAACCTTAGGACTGTGTTCAATGACCTTGAAGGTCCATGGAAGTGTGTCACTGGTGGGGCAGCCAGTGCTTCCAGGGAGGAACACAGGGTTGGTGTGCATGCAGATGATTCAAAATCAGCCTGACTAGAGTAGCTGCAGACTTCTTACATCATCTATTGGTAAGCCCGGGAGTGGTTCACAAGAATGTTTACAGGTACCTTGCTGGGGAAAGCATGCTCTGGCAGGACTCATAATGGCAGCATCATGGGGGTTGGAATAATTTAATAACATTTTCAGCTCTCCCGAAAGCCGTTAGATGAAAACAAAGAAGCAGGTGAGAGGAGGAAGTTGAGAGTTATTCGTGCTCTGTTAATGGGCCTTTAATCAACAGACCCCCCCCCCAACCCACCACCAGCAGCAGCCGGTTCCTGCAATCTGGGGAGACTGTGTGCTCACAAAGCGCCCATTCAAATGCCAGGGAGGCTGGCACAAAGAAGCAATCAGACAAGCCCCGGCTTCTCCATAGTGCTACACCTGCACCTGTTTTCACAGCAGGAACTTCTTTATCAGCCTTAGAAACTTACAAAATGGAAGAGGTTGCCTCTAATCAGTTCTTTTGCATCCAGCCTTTGGGGGTAGAGATACATAAGCCAATATCAAAAGCTAATTGCCCTCTTTCCCCGGAGAACCAGTGAGCCCACGTGGGTCGGGGCAGCTACAGGTCTACCATGGGGCGTCGACATGACCGAGCCCCTTGGCCTGTGAACCAACTCCAGCTGTGAGGGTGGGAGTAGGGGCGGTAGTGATGGCTATAGCTGGAACCAGGGGGATGGGAGCTGCATTAGCATCCTCCCCACCACTGTCGGGAGAATGCATGAGTTGGCTCGTCGGGTGCGGAAGGAGGATGAATGCTGTTTTGATTGCTATAATTGCGGCAAATTGGACGCTTGAGAGTGCCTCTTTAACAAGAAGAATCTCATGGATGAGACTTAGGGAAGAGGCCCCTCTTCAGATCCCTCTCCTTTGTCCCATGTGTATGAGATAATTCCCCAGCCGTTATGGATTATGAATGAGCTGCTAATTTTAGTTGTGCAAGCCAAACAAAGACCCTGGTTGGTAGATCCGGAAGGTGATTCATCTGATATGATGTTTGTATAGTGGAAGTTAAAGGTCCTGATAGGCACCCCTGATTATTTCAAACTTTCCATCCAAAGAGCTGGAGAATTCCTTGAGTGACCATGTTAGCACTGGTAACCAAACATGAATTCCAGGACCTTCTTTTCTGCTCAAGGTCTTTCCGTCTTGGCAGTGCTGGGTGTTTTGAGTGGGAGTGTCCTCTTTTCATTCTTCTTGATTGGGAAGGATCACAAAGGCGACAGTGAAGCCAAAGTCAGTGAAAGACCCAAAGTAAAAGCCACAGAGACTCAACAAAAACCAAGTCCAGTGGTCTTTGAAAGGCTCTGGGAGAACAAAAAGGCGGTGAGAGGATTTGGGAACCCGAGTGGAATAGCTCAGGAACTTTTGAAGAAAGTTGAGGGTGACTGGAGGGTCCTGCTTCCTTTGATTGGCTTGTTTATTGTTTGTGAGTGGTTCTGGGCTTGTGCGACTGAGTGCTGCAGGTTTGGTCCTTTTTTTTTTTTTTTTTTAAAGTCCCCCATAATAGCCAAGAGAGTATTATACTGTACTTAGCTGGCTTTACTTACTTGCTCTTTCCCTTCAGAAACTAACTCTATTTTGTTCAGCCTTAAGGTGACCAACTTACCCCTATTTGCCAGACACTTTCCAGTTTCAGCACTGGAAGTCCTGCATCCTGGGAAACCCTCAGTTCCAGAAAACCCATAAGCCCTACGTTCCCAGGGTGGAGTACCAAGGGATTAGAGCGCAGAAGTAAGAGTTGGACGTGATGAATTTTGGCTATTAGGCAAGAGGCCAGGACATTATCTTGATAACCCACTTTCCATCAAGCTCTATCCAAACACGGCCACTGTCCCTCTTTTGCAGCATGTGTCTCTCTAGCTTTTATCGTACTTACTGATGCAGTTGTCTTCCCTGTGAGCAGGTTGAGAGTAAGGACTCCTACCTGCCCAGGGGCCGAGTATCTGACACCTAGAAGGTCCTCAGTTAATGTATTATTGAAGTAGATCCATCACCCCTTGGGGCTTCTGTCTGTGGGTCCAGAGACCATTCAGATGGATACCCTCTTAAGATCATTGTGATAACCAGGAGGCTTGAATAGCATGAATAGAAAACAATAGGTCCAGCCCCTTGTCAATCTTTAATCCTACAAATTTGTTGCGTGACTTGGAATAAATTACTTTCCCTCTCCATTGCAGTGTTCTGATGGGTAGTAAGAGAAATTGAAAAGGTGGCGGTCTTGCACTATATCCACTTAGCTAAGCTGGAACTATAAATCCTACAATTCCCTTCTCTATATGGTTTCACGTTAGAGTTGGCCACAAGTTAGTGTTCCAAATCAGGGTCATGTGAGCTTTGGAAGGGGGACATGAAGGGGAGACAGTTCATCCTTTTTGTACTCTGAAAGTCGGTGAGGGCAGGCATGGCTTCAGTTCATGCACATCGTCACCAGTCTAACAGCTTACCTGATTGCCATGAGGTACAGATGGGCCCTCAGCTCCTCCGGCACCGAAGATGCTCTCCTTCGACGCCTCTGAATCACGGGTCAGGTGTAGGTGCTACTCTGTGATGCGGGGAGTCAGCTCATCTTGTGGGTCAGCAGCATCATTGAGATTGAAGGAGGGGAGAGACAGATCCCCCTCCAGCTAAATATTACAGATTCTCGTCTGTTCTTGGTATCCGTACTTTATGTCTATTTCCTTCTCTATGTCTAGCCCTGCAGACTTCAGGCCCAACACCAAAGGCAGACATTATAGACGTAAATAGTCAACATAATCAGCTCCCAAAATTGCATATGGCCTAATCCTTGCAATATATTTCTTATTCTATCCCATGCAAAGCAGTTCTGCTTCTCTGAATCCTGATTGATACAAATACTATCTACTGAATGCTGACTATGATGATTTCCCTTCTCAATGATTTCCCTATATTAATTGACCTAAACCTCACGAAACTTCTTGTAATGTAGGTATAATCCTATTTTATATTCTCTCCCTTTCATAGATGGAAAAAGCATAGAGAATTTAGGTATCTTGATTGTACCTATGATTGTACCCAAATCAGACAGCTTGTAAGAGGCCGAGCCAGGATGTGAATTCTGACAGTTTGCTAGAGTCTATGCCTTTATCCACTGTATGGTACTGTGTCCTTTGTGGAATGAAAGGTTGTTCTAGATAACCTTGAAGTCTTTTCTGGTCTTAACACTCTATACAATGGGTTCTGTATCGAGTGTTGAACCCCCAGAATAGGATATCACTTTTGAGATGCAAGAATCATCTACGTAGAGGGGCGCCTGGGTCACTCAGTCAGTTAAGCGTCCCACTGTTGGTTTGGGCTCAGGGCATGATCTCATGGTTCATGAGTTCGAGCCCCATGTCAGATTCTGTGCTGACAGCATGGAGCCTGGTTGGGATTCTCTTTCTCTACCTCTCTCTCTGTCCCTCCCCTGCTCTCTCTCTCTCTTTCTCTCAAAATAAATAAGCTTTAAAAATTTTCTAAAAAGACCCGTCTATGTAGGAATCACCTGGAAAACTGCTTACAACACAGATCCCCTGATTCCCATAGGTCTGTGGGGTGTAGCGGTGGTGATGGTGGAGGGGTGGTTCCTGCACACTTAGAGGTTCTTCAGGTGGTTTTGATGTACACTGAAATTTGAGAATCATTTAGTGCCCTAGAAGAAAAACAGAAAGACAAGTGCATGTGCGCGCACGTGTTAAGCGTGGGGAAGCTGAAATGAGTCCATTTAGAGATGGCTTCTCCTGCAGGTTTACACTTAAATGGAGGCCGAGCTCCAGCCTCAAGGCTCTAGTCAAGAAGGCACCCTCAATGGAGTCAGTGGTATCAGCAAACTCTGGCAGGATCTGCCTCTGCTCCTCCAAGAAGGGCCCCTGGAATCACCTCCGGAGAGCTCTTCGGTGAGACAGATCGTCACCACCCTGCCCCATGCTGCGACCAGGAAGCATTCAGAGGGGCAGCAGCTACAGGGGCAACAGTGCCATTTGCTTCCTGCCTTTCTGCCTAGCCCTCTGTTGTCCGCCCCGGGTTGTTAATGACAAGTGTCTCCCTCCCTCTCCATGGGATTATCCGTCATTTATCTTCTCTTGGGAAGTCAGAGTCACGATGGCTGGAGATGAGTGGAAGTTCCCCAAGGGTGGTCTTGTTTATTACCAGCCTCTGGGCCCCAGGCACCCAGAGGCACAACAGCCAGAGGTGGCCCAAAGTGGGGTTAGGAAAAGGCACGACAATGGAAAACCTCACCACTGCTTTGCCTGTGGTCATCATTAGCAGGCCCGTGGGGCTAATAACGAAGGCTTCCTCCATGCAGTGATGCTGGCCTCGTGACACCAGCATCCTTGCTGCAAAGCCAGTGAGCAGGCCCCCTCAGGTCCGAGAGGGTCCCCACTGTGAGGAGGGTACTGAAGAGTTTGCAAAGGGCTTTCCCATGTGCTGCCTCATTTGAGCTCCCTCCTACCAGTGTTGGAATGAATACCTTAAGGAGCTGAGAACCTGACCGGAGAAAATGTTAATAATGAATACTTTCCTATCTTTCTTACCAAACCTCTTTCACAAAATGTGTACTTTGTTGAAGCTGTATTTCAATTCCAGATGTGATGGAATGAGGCAAGTACTGGGTTTTAGCCGGGTGCCAGCTACTATGTTTGGCCAACTGCTCAAGCGGAGTCATTTAGTTCATATGGTGCCCTTCAAACAATATCATCAGTATCATGAAACAAACGGGAAAACTGAGGCCCAGACAGTTTACATAAACTAATCTCGCAAGACTTCGAGAAGGGACCAGTGCACTTGCATGCTGCCATTACAGGCATAAGCCAAGAAATCAGCTGATGACCTCAAATTCATCTTTGCACCGGCCTCCTGATGGTGAACTTCTTAAGATCAAAAATGAATCTACATTTTCTCCTGGGCTGAGTCTCCTGGTTTCAAAAGGGAACCAATCTCAGCTTTCTTGACTTTGGAATCAGGCTAAACCTGGAGGGTGATTCTCCCTTTGTTGTGGAAGAACTCTGACCCTTCTTCGTGTTGTTCAGCTCCCCTGAGAGGACTTGGCCTATGGTTGCTCCATCCCACATTGGTTTTCCTCCAGGGGAAGGAAGAAAAATATCTCCCCACTCCATTTTTTACTCCTTTTCAGTCCCATCCTGGATGGCCCCATCCCAAGCTCAGATGCATGTACTTATAAACATGAATTCTAGGTTTTTCTATTCCCACGTTGGGAAGATATTTTAGTAGAAATTTAAGTCCAGTTCCTACTTAGTGCAGGAATCACCTCCAGAGTCAGGGAGATCACTATGTGGTCAAGTATCCTTTCCCTTTGCTGGACATTTTGAATTCAGTAATATCTCATCACCCTCTAACACTGTAATGCTGCTCAATAACGTTATAGGATGATTAGCTCAGAACAGAGACTATAAATTATTTGAGGACAGGAATTCTATCTGTTTTGTCCACCCCCTGATTTTTTGAGCTTTGACCCACTATGTAGCACATGTAGTTTCTCTTCACATATTTGTTGAGTGAATAAATTCATTGCCTTCCTCTTGTTGGACTTGGGTTGAAGGAAAGATTAAGAATGAACTGTCCTGGGCTATAGCATCCTAAATCTTGAATTCTGTTGTTGAACATTTTTAGGGACTTCCAAGGAAAATATATGCCAGGTATCACATGACAAACTCTTATTTTGTTTCCAAATTCTAGTGACAAAGAAACAGATCAAGAGACTTACCTTGTGTCCTATTCTCACACCTAAATCTGAATCACACAGCTTCCCATTCCAAAGGGGAGGAAAGGCCTGCCCATAACTTGCCAAACGTCACCAAGAAGGAATTTTCCCTGAACAGGCTTACATCTCTATAAACAAGACCAGTCAGTGCTCTTGGCCTTGACCAATCCATAGTAACAAGCCTTCTTAATTTGTTATTTAAAGCTCTCCATGGTCAAACTATTTCAAAGACTCTCATCAAACTAACACAGAATTCAAAACCAACCTCCGATACACCCTCAAATGAGTCCTCCCCCATCCAGCTGGACTGGTCTACTCAGTATGTGCCAAGCACCCCAACACATTCTTCTCCCCTCATCTTGGCTATTAAGTACCCCCCGCCCCCGTCGTTGTTTCTTCGACCAGCCCAGTGTTCCTCCGCTCCCTGAATTCAGCCTTGACTTTTCCTCCTCAGATGTAGAGGTAAGACACCAAGGAAAAATCACCTGTACTGTCTCTAACCCAAACCTCCCCTCCCAATCAGTGCCCAGGATAGGGGTGCCCTGAGTTCAGTGAGAAGAAGGATCTGGATTCTACACTTTCTAATTATAAAAATTGGGCCCACTCACTTTACCTTCCCAAATTCCATTGTCCTCCTCTAGAAAATGGGGATAATTTCTACTTCACAAAGTTGTATGTATTAAGTAATACTTAGTGTTCACCCAATAGGCCTTTACCAAGGGCTTTCTAGAAGTCTGATGCACAGTGACTGATATATAGTAGGTGATTACTAAATACTACCGGCTATTATATTAAATATTTATCAAGTAGTTTTGTAGGACTTGTCTAATTAGGGAAAATAATTATTAGGTTGAACATAGAATCTGCTTCCAGAGCCTTCTTTTCTCCTTGTCTTTGTTTGACTCTGTACTGGACACAAAAGAAAAGAAATAGAAGCAGATTGATGACTTAACAGTTTATGTTCAACATCTCATATGTTATCCACATTGTGTGTCCAACCATTTGGATTCCTATTGGATGCACAATTGAAACATCTGGAATCAAAACAGTAGGTGTGAGTATGAATGTTTTCCCTTTTTTTTTTTTTTTTTTTTTTTGCATTGGTCAAGTGACATTTTTCAGATGACATTTCATTAAACCAGCCTGAATGTCTATCTAAGAGAACAGACTTGTGACAGACATGGTAATTAGCTTGAAATATGTGAAAGCCTCTCATAAAACATGAATTAGACCTTGTCTGTGTGTCCTTAGGGGAGAATCACCACTGGCAGGTGGACGTCCCTTCAGAATGATGTGTATGTGTCTTTGGTTGGGAGTGGGAACCGCTGACTTGACAGGCTGGGACACAAACTGTCATGATTCCAGCAGGGATCAAGACTGAGAGAAAGAGAAGTAAAACACTTTCCATTTAATAATGGAGGCTCCATTGACTCCACTTCTAAGTGAGCAATTGATTCCATTTTTAACTGAGTAAAACCCATTTTACCTGAATCACTCCCAGGAACTTCACAGACATACTTAACACGTGCCTGCACACACACACACGCACACTCGCACACAAAACTGATGTTTGTCCTTGGGAGCGAATCCTATTTTAATAGGTCCTGTTAAGAGGAACCGTCAGCTACAGCATTCACAAGAGAATAGAGAAAAGGAACCCTCAAAAGGCAGCTCCACGTTCTGCTTCCCCTAGGGACCCAGCACCCATCCTGTGCCCGCCTGTCTATGAAATTTGATTGATGGCCACCATTATGAGGGTTTGGATTGCTAAGACCACATCATTAAAGCTTAAGTCATTTTATATCAGGAAAGGGGGGAAAATCTTCCTCCACGAAGAGGAAAGTTTTCCTAGAAGGAGGTGGGGTTTGAGTCGAGATTTGGATGGAGACCCTTGAACAATGAGACCCCTGATATGACAGAGGAGGAAATAGTCGAATCTGAAGATGCAGGTCCCAGGCTGAAAACTTAAAAGTGGCCACAGAGGCTCTTCACATGTCTTTAAGTGTCTTCATCTTTGAGATTTAAGGCAACGTTCACCTATGCTACAATTATACTTTCCTCCTCTCTATGTGTAATTCTCTTCCAAAATCAACAAAAATCTTTAGAAAAGAGGGTTTTCACTATAGACCCAAAAATACTGGTCTCGAGCAAATGAAGAAACAGTGGTGAGAGAGGAGGGGGCGCCCTCGTGCCCATCTGTACCTTCTGCTGTCTCTATGTCCCTTCTCTACAATCAGTCCGACAGGGTGTTGCTAGACAAAAGAACCATCAAGAGAGGCAAATAATTCCCCAACCTGAATTGGGCTGGCTTTGTGATTTGCTTTGACCAATAGAAATGTGGCAGAAACAGTGTGCTCTTTTCAATAGCCTTAAGAGACCCTACTCCCTTTTCACCCCCTTAGAAAACTGCGTCAGAGACCACCAGGGGAGGAATGTCAGTTTAGCACAATGAAGAAAGGGCGGGCATGTGAAGGAAGGCCAAAGAATCCCAGGCAACTGTCAGCACTCACTGCAGAACATGAGAGTGAGGTCATCTTGCCCTTTCCTCCCCAGCCCAGCTTTCCATCTGAATGCACCACGTCGAGGCCCAGGAGAAACCAGCAGAGGAACTTCCCTACCAACATTCAGAATCATAACAAATGATGATTTGTTCTTGTTTTAAGCCACTAAGTTTCAGGGAGACTTACTAAGCATCAGCCCTATTGGAACATGAGCCCCAGATGATGCCCAGGGGAATGGAAGACCAACCATAGAAAAGCCAGAGGCACTAAGAGAACCCCCAGTGCCAAGCAGCACTCCAGAGGGGGCATAGCCATGAGCAAAGAGAGGAAAGAACCTGCATGAATTAGAGAATGCTGCTCTCTGGAAGGAGAAAGAAATTGACTGAGCAGACACCTAAGGCACTAATGAAAGAAGGAACGTTCTAGCAGAATTGTTTAAGAATGGAATGGACTGCTTTATTAGGTGCTGAGTTCTCTAGCATCAGGTGTATTCAAGAATAGGCAAGAGGGGTGATTGAAGGGCAGGTTTAAGCACTATGTCATTGGCTCTCTGAGGTCACTTCCAACACCGGTCATCCGTCAGGTTCTCTAAATCCTATTTGAGAAGATGGCAACATAAGCAGAATGATGTCAATAAATCTGCCATGTTATCTTGGAAGGAAACTCTGGTTTAACAAAAGCAGCAGTAAAGTGTATGTGAGCGAGACAGCCTCTCTGCGTGTGTGGTTTATGGACATTAATCTGGCCAGACTGGTCGGAACACACACACACACACACACACACACACGTACCCACAACAGCCACCAAAGGACTGTGAGAATGGTTACTGGAAAAACATTCAGCTCAAAAACGAGGCCCTTGGGCAGACATTACATCTTTTTTGAGTCTCTTTTTTGGTGGTCAGGCCCTGTTGTTGCCATTGAGTGAATTTGAAACACCATCATAATAATGACAACAGCAGTAATAATAACTGGAACTGGCACCCAGCTCCCCACTGGCCTCTTACTGCCTGCAACAGATCTGCCGTTGAGATGAGCTGTCTCTCTCCCCCCTTCAGAAAGCCTTCATGAAACGCCGAGCCATGTGTTTGGTGCAATAGCAAAGCTCTGCTTCCACCCAGAAGCAGGTGGACCCTCTTAAAATCTCCTTATAAGACAGGCTCCAGGCTTGATGTGTGCTCATCACACTGCCTTTCACGGACACTCTAAGGTGGAAAATTAAACCTTGTAACATGCTCATCAAAGGCTGTGCTGATTTTCTTTTTTTGTTTAAGAAAACGCAGCGAGGCTCCCAAGACTGAGTTTTCTCATTTCTAACTCCATCTCCCCACCCTCTCTGGATAAGGGGAGCTCAGAAGTAGAAAACACTTGGAAGAGAACAATTTGAAATTCCATCAACAAACTCTTTAGGGTTTAACTGCGTGCGGGAGAACCGTATTTCAAAGCAAATAAAAAGGAGCCTGGCAAAAATATGTCCAAGGGAAGAAACAAAGGGTGACTAGTGAGAAACACGCACTTAACTGTTCTCAAAACAATTAAACCTCAGGAATAAATAAAGGTAGGGTCTTCCCTTGAGAAATAGAGCCTGTTCAACCAGAAGGCTGGTAGTCCTCTCCTCTTTGAATCTGAATCTTGCCTGAGGGACAGTCAACCTCCCAACAGGATCATTGCTTCTTGACTCTGAAAACTTACGGGGAGCGGAGGGACACGATGGAAGCGACAGAAAGAATCTTTGCCCTAGTCCGGCCACTAGCTTGCTGGGTGATCTTCAGAAAGCCACTTGCCCTCTCAGAACCTTGGATCATTGGTCTGTAAAGTGGAAAGGTTCCTTGCAGAATTATGAACTGGTGAAATCTGTACATCACAGCCTCTCAACTTTGCTCTGTGTTTGCAAAACATTCAAAGGGACACATACTGAATGAACCCAATTTTGAGATCGGAGATGGGCCGTGTAGAGGGTCGGGCTGGACAAGGGAGGCTGCCCCTTACCCACAAAAAACACATGTAGGACCAGACTGTGATCTGCTGTTTGTACCTTGACTGTCACTCTTAAAGGAACCCTCCTGTTCTGTGCTGGGAAGCAGAGACCTAGAGAAGCCAAAGAGAGGATGGCCGAGCTTCAAGGGCCAGGGGAGGACAGTGGGGTTATGATGGCCCAGTGAGAAGGCACCAAGCTGAAATGCAACATATAACTTAAGGTGGCCCAGAATCAGATGAAGCACCCAAAAAAGCAGCTAAGCTGTGATTAAGAAATCATGATTTCAGTTGTGCTCCTGAAACCAATAGAACACCGTATGTTAATGACACTGGAATTAGAAAATAAATCAGTAAAACTTAAAAAAGAAAAAGAAATTGCGATTTCACATTTGTGCTCCTTACCTGGAAAAGCTTTATGGGATCGTTGCAGGCTCCTCCAGAGTCCAGTGCTGTGTCCTACAACTAGAAGCACAGGAAGCTGGCCGTTGGGTTTTGACGAGGGAAGGGAGTTAGCATCGTGTTAGGGCTGTTCTAATCGGGAGGCAAGCCCCAGGTGTCAGCCCACAGTGAGAGGCAGGCTAGACATCAACCCAGTCAAGGTGTGCCAGCCAGTGCCATGGCAACGATAATGAACTGGGGGCCTCGAAGACCCACTACTTAGTTCTAGCTCTGTTGGGCAAACCTCTGAGCTTAGTTTCTACACCTGTAAAATGAGACGATAATCCTAACCTTGTTTTTCCCACAGGGTACGGTTGTAACGCTCGCGTGAAAACATGAGTGGGAAAGTTCCTTGTCAACTACCAAACCATGAAATAATAGTTTCGACAAGTCTGTAAAGATGTGTGAAGAAAAGGAAGAGGAATTTGATGAATTCCTTCCTGGGTTCCCTCCTTTCATGAGATTTCAAACATGGATAAGACCATTTGCAAAATAAATCTCCAACATTCCCAGTGCCTCCCTCCTTAATATATGTATATCGAATAGAGTAACCTCCATTCTACAAAAGCAGAAGATAAAAGACTCTTGATGGCATCACTTTACCAACCATAATATAAGACCTGATACCCTTCAAGGTGCATTTGGGCTGGTGGGGTAGAAATGCATACTGGCAAATGTGTCCTGCCCTGGACAGAGCACAAAGCAAGGTCCAAGCCCGACAGAGACACATTTGCTTTGGTTTTCAAACCTCCAATCTTTTCTCAGGGGGTTGAGAAAGGAACTGGTTTACTGAGAAACTCCCAACCGAAGAGCAGATTTGGGCCATAGCTTTCTAGATCCTCAGCAGACCCAATCCTGGGACCCAAAAGAAAAACTCTGTCTCTTTAATAAAAATTCCTCAGATTGTTGAATTCACCACCAGCCTCTGAGCGTGTGCCCTGTTAACTCTCCTGATGTGAGAGGCTTTCAAAGGGAGAAAGAGCAGGATTTTTTTTCAGCTTTATTGAAGTGCAATTGACAAATACGATCGTAAGATATTTAAAGTGCACGATGTGATGAGTTGATATACATATACACTGGGAAAGGGCTCCTCTACCATTGAATTAATCAATCTCTGTCTGGCTTATTTCACTTACGCATTAGCCCAACGCCCTCCACTTTCATCCATGTCATCACAAATGGCAGGATTTCCTCCTTTTTTAAGGTTGAATAACATTCCATTGTGTGGATTTCTTTTTTTTTAATTTTTTTAATGTTTATTTGTTTTTGAGAGAGACAGAGGGGTGAGAGCTGGGGAGGGGCAGAGAGAGAGGGAGACACAGAAGCCGAAGCAGGCTCCAGGCTCTGAGCTGTCAGCACAGAGCCCAATGCGGGGCTCGAACTCACGAACCGCGAGATCATGACCTGAGCTGAAGTCGGACGCTTAACCGACTGAGCCACCCAGGTGCCCCAGGAAGAATTAACTTCTTAAAAATATTGAGCCTTCCAATCTATGTGTGTGGTATATCCCATTCTGTTAGGAGCTCTTTTACATGCCTCGTTGTTTTGTGGTTTTCAGTGTTTCCAGGTTTCCAGCCACCCAGGTGCCCCTCCATTGTGTGGATTTCACATTTTCCTCACCGTTCACCTGTTAACAGACACCTAGGTTGTTTCCATACCTTCACTATTATAAATAATGCTGCAATAAACAAGGGGTGCAGATATCTCTTCAAGATAAAAATGATGCTTACTTTGGAAACATACCCAGAGGCAGGATTGCTCCATTATATGGTAGATCTATTTTTAATTTCTTGAGGAAGCTCCATACTGTTTCTCATAGTGGCTGTACCAGTTTATGTTCCTGGCAACAATGCACAAGGGCTCCCTTTTCTCCATATCTTCACCAGTATTCGGTATCCCCTTACCTTTTTGAAAGGCGAATTTGAGGAAGACCTGTAGAGAAGGCAGATAGGGGCCCTGGTCTTGCCAGCCAGCTGAGAATCCGCTTGAAAAATACAGTTGTCTTCAAGGAGGGTTGACTGAGTGCTGAAATCTGAAGGGCAGCCTGAGAAGAAAGACTTCTTTGGTAACAAAGTATAATTTACACAATCAGATCTTAGGTGTACAGATACATTTTACTTAGTATCATTATCCCCTGGCCTGGAAAACTTTCCTTAACAGTTCTCCCAGTGCAGGAGTACAAGTGACGAATTCTTTCAGCTTTCATTTATTTTTATTTTGCCTTCCTTTTAAAAATATTTTCTTTGGCTATGGATTTCTAGGTTAATAGGTTCTCCATCCGCCCGCCCCCAGCACATTAAGAGATTATTCCAATTTTCTCTGATTTGAAATGAGAAACCCGTGGTCATTTTTATAGGTATTCTTTTGTTTTTCTATAATGTCTTCCTCCCCTCACCCAACCCCCACCTCCGCTGCTTTTAAGATTCCTTTTAATCTTCTATTTAGCATATCTTGGTCTACAGCAGTGTGATTAGAACATGGTGTAATGTGTATGTAGGGGGGTATATGTGTTTATCCTGCTTGAAGTACACTGAGCTTCTTATATCTCGGAGCTTACCTTTCCCATGTCATTAAAATTTCTTCAACCATCATTTCTGTAAGTATTTTCTCTCTTTTGTCTCCTCTGGTACTCAAGTTGTGCATACACTAGACTCCTTGATATTGTACCACAAGGCAATCGTCTCTGAGATTCTGTTCATTTTTTTTTTTCCTGCATTTTATCTCCCTGTGCTTCCAGTCATATAATGTTGTTCTCTGACTTCAAGTTCATCAACCTTTCTTATGTATTATTTAATCAGATGTTAAATCCCATGATTAATTTTCATTTCAAATGTTGTATTTGTTAGTTCTAGAATTTTCATTGTTTTCTATCTTAAGTTTTTCTTTCTTTCTTAAGATTCCCTACTCATTAGGTTGAGGTTTTCCTTTACTTTATTTGTTATAATCATAATAGCTGTTTTAAAGTTCTTGTTTGCAAATTTTATCATCTTTCTCATTTCTTGCTATGTTTCTCTGTTCCTGATTTTTTCTTTTGGTTATGGCTCATGTATTTATGCTCATTTACATACCTAGCAAATTTGATTGTGTGCTTGGCATTGGTACTACATTTTTAAATGATTTTATCTTCTTTTAGAAGAGATTTTAGAATTTTTTCCAGCAGGCGTTTCAATTGCTCATGGATCGACATAGTCTTTTCAAGATTTGTTTAGAAACATTTAAAGAGCCAGGCTAGGGGGCGCCTGGGTGGCTCAGTTGGGTGAGTGTCCCACTCTTGATTTCAGCTCAAGTCATGATCTCCCAGTTTGTGAATCTGAGCCCTGCATTGGTCTCTGCACTGATGGTGTGGGACCTGCTTGGGACTCTGTCCCCCTCTTTCTCTCTACCCCTCCCCCCACTTGCTCACTCTTTCTCTCAAAATAACTAAAGCTAAACTTTAAAAAGTAAAGAAAGAAAGAGCTGTTCTAGAATGACTAGTGCCCTAGGGTTAGACTAATTCTGGCTTCCTGCTGTTTTCTCTCCACATACACAGGTTAGTATCCAGCTAAAGGTTTAAGGGGTTCCTTGAGCAGAGTTTTAGAGCTCCTTTTGTACTTAGCTCACTTCTCCCACTTACCCTGTCCCAGAAAATCTAGCTGCCTCGGTGGCCCTGAATTCTGACCTCTGTCTTTTCAGCTCTGTGAAGCAGCTATAGTCTGTTGGGGCTCCCCTCTCCAAAAGAGAGCCATGCTAATCATGGGGCTGACCTTGTTTGTTTACCATCTCTCAGAGATCACAGTCCCGCACTGCCTTTGGTTCAACATCAGAAAATGTTATTTATATAATTTGTCTTGGTTTCTATTTATTTCCTACAAAAGGGCTAGTGTGGCATCTGTTACTCCATCAGGGCAGGAAACAGACTCTCTGCCAATCAGAGTATGTGACTAGTTAGTACCGAGTGCTGTGTTAGTCTTTAATGTTTTACAAATAAACAGCACATCCCCAGCCTTATTACCTGGTGGAACAGACAGTTATGCAAATAATTTTAGTGTCCGAAGAGATTTAGTAGAGGCACGTACTGAGTGTCATAGAAATTAAGAGGAGAGAATATTTAACTATCTGAGGAAGTCAGGAAAAACTTCCTAGAGGAGATGGCATTTAAGCACGGGATTTATATTTTGCTAGTTGGGGAGTAGAAAAACACACAAAGCAAATGAACAAAGAATAAAGTGTGTATAGTAAGAAGCACCAGATGACTGTTAAACAGGTTGTATGAGGGTGAAGGAAAACTGTTACAATGTAAAACTAGCCAAACTTCATTTAGCCCGTGAATGTCACATGAAATAGACTGGCTTATCCTGTGCAGGAATCCATAGCATCATAATGATTGAAAGCAAAGTCTCCATGAGACCCTATCCATAACTTACTGGCTGAGATTTTGGATAAGTTTATTATAAACCTTAGGGTGTTGTTTTCCTTTAATTTTTGGAATAGTATAATCTCACAAACTACCGTATTATCCCAATGATGGTTAATGTACTTAATGCTGGGAAAGCACTCAGCTCAGTGTTTGGCATTTAAGTGCTCAAAAATGGTAGGTGCTTATGTGTGTTATTTCTACAGGCAGATGGAGCTGAAGTTGGTTTGTGAGGTGGTTTGTTTTGTGAATAGGTATGTATTTTTAGAAAAAAAAGAAAGAGCTGAACGAGGGATAAATTACATGTAGGAGAAGGATTAGAGACCAGAATGAACAGAATATGGAGTGATCTGGAAGGTATGCTCAACAGAAGTCAAGGTCCATCTTCTGTGGGTGGAAACATGGCATGGTCAGGGCCTCAAACTGTGACAGATTGCTGTGGCCCTGTTGGGACGTGTTTCACCTGCATTTGTTCTTGAGCAAGGTGCTCAATGACATTTAGTAATCCCTAGACAAGGAGGTATCATTACCAGGGGCGATAGGCTCATTCATACATTCATTTAAAAGCATTACCTAATGCGAGCCTTTTTGCTGTTTGTGGAGGATCATATTTTTCAAAATGGCCACAATAACTCTGATCCCACTTTCTTCTTACTATGCGACATTGACACTGTACCCGTTAAGTCTGGGTGGGCTCATCACTGGAGCAGATACGGAGCTGTATGACTTCTGAGCCATGGTCATAAGAGGCAATACAGGCGATACCTGGTCCTCTTGGGACTTTCTCTTGGAACTCAGTTTGCCATGTCATGAAAAAAAAGAGCCCATGTGGAGGGGCCATGTATAGGTTTTGTGGGTGACGGCCCCAGCTGAAGCCCGACGGTGGGTACCAACCTCGAGACACGTCCATGCCTGAAGACACTAACAGTTCTGCCTCCACTCCTCAAACTACCTCTGATCCGCTGTGTGCGGCAACGATGTGCTGTCCTTGCAGCCAGCCCCTGCCCAAACGCTGAGTTATGAGCCAGACAAACCAAGGGTGTTGTTTTAAACCACCAGATTTAAGATTTAAACCACCAGATGGCTTGGCAAGCAGCAACAGATAACTGGAATACTGTTTTATATTTTCTCCCTCTCACAGGTACTAAATGCACAACTACTAGCATTTTACGATCCTCAGTTTGAAGAGATGTTTTGAAAGGGGTCCCAGGGGCGCCTGGGTGGCTCAGTCGGTTGAGCATCTGACTTTGGCTCAGGTCACAAGCTCGCAGTTTGTGGGCTCAAGCCCCGTGTTGGGCTCTGTGCTGATGGCTCAGAGTCTGGAGCCTGATTCTGATTCTGTCTGCATCTCTCTGCCCCTCCCCCGCTCACACTCTGTCTCTTGTCTCTCTCTCTCTCTCTCTCAAATATAAATAAACATTAAAAAAAATTAAAAGGAGTCCCATATTCACAAAAAGAAAATATGAAGGCCACTAAACTAAGAATTTTAAATAATCAAGTGTGTCAGAGGCCTCTGTACCAACGTTATTGGTTAGTCTGTTCTGAAAAAAAGACTGTTTTCTACTCGCAAGAAACGCAAAAGAGTTTCCTGAGAGTGGATTCTATCTCCCATAGCAATTATCTTGACAACATATTTCCCTTTTACTCATGATAATGCACGTATTTTCCTACCAAGGCATAATTTGTTTTTTAAAAACAAGAAAATTATGCCTCTCTTGATGTCGACAGAACCAGGTGAGCTTAAGTAATTGGGAAAACAGGCATCTTTTGAAATCATTTCTGCCAATTTGCCACCTTTCCTTCCCGCCTCCCTGTACTTCCTCCGCATAACTCCTTGCCCGCACTCTCAAATGTGGTCCCAGCCATTGGCAGGAAGAGCCAAAGACTAGGCTTCGTGGAGAGAGAAAGACTGAGAAAACCAGAGCTGGAACCATCCCCAGTGGTTTGTCCCATTCGCTTTGAAGGTGCCTCGTGCGAAGGCAGCTGTACTGTACGTGGCTTGAGAGAACACCAGGTCTCCCAACGCTCTAGACTAAAGTTTTGTTGAGGCCTTCCAAACAAGGAGGGACTGTGTAAACTTGGGGATATCACAGGGAGATACAGCGAACATCTTTTCCCAATAAACACCAGGACGCATTGATCCAATTAATGGTCGGACAGTGGGGCAAAGCATTTGAACCCAAGACCCGTAGCCTATCTGTTGCACTGAGAGAGAAGAGTAGAGGGAAAATATTCAACAATAGCCCAGTTGTTCCAATCCACATAGGGAATATCCCACCCCATTCTAACATACAGCATGCATCCATCAAATGGCCTAGAATTAAAAGTGTAATGAATAAACAAAAACCTGTTTTTATTTCTGTGCAATACAAATATAGTTCCCTGTGAAACCCAGAAGTTTTAGAACCCATTAATTTTTTTTTTTACATCAACTGAATTCTTATATTTGCATGTCACTTATACACCTGGCATTCATATATCAGGAATTCTCAGTGAATTCCCCCAATTGACCACTGCACAAAGACTTGGAGTGTTCTCCCCAGGGGGAGGTAAAACTCGAACTAAGTGTTTGTTGATTGAGCATTAAAACCAGGAAATAATGGTTCGCTGTTACGTTTTAAAACAGCTGATAAGAACAAATGGCTTAAGACAAGGCTAATCTTTTAGGGAGTATAAGACCCCAGTTAAATCTAAGACATCCAGAAAATTCAGAAAAAAACACAGGAGCACAGGGTATGCAATGTTTATTACAATTTCAGAGAGTGCATGGACTTCATATTAAAAACACCTCTCTAATGATGATGTATTCTACACAGAATAGGAGCTAACTTCTTTGGATTTAAAATCAGTCACCATTTATTGTAAAGTCTACTATATGTCAGGCACTGAGCAAAGCCTTCCAGTCCTATTTTATCACAGTCCTGAGAAGCAGATAGAGACTGCCACAGGTTACGGACCAGGAACCTTCTTTCTTCTCGCGTCTTTGCCCCATGACAATTATTAACATTCCCAAAACTCAATGTTCTTCCAAAGAACACGTTCTGGGAAATGTTAATATAGTAAAAATCCTTTATTTTGAGAGTAAGAAGCTGAAGTCAAGAGAGAGACAGAGAAGGGCCCCTGGGTGGCTCAGTAGTTAAGCATCTGACTTCGGCTCAGGTCATGATCTCACATTTCATGAGTTCAAGTCCTACATGGGGTGAGCTCAAGCCCTGTTTTGGGTGAGCACAAACCGCATTTCAGGTGAGCCCCACTTCTCTCTCTCTCTCTCTCTCTTTCTCTACCCCTCGCTCACTTGCGTCCTCTCTCCCTCTCTCTCTCTCAAAAAAAGAAGAGACAGAGAGAGAGAGAGAGAGAGAGACAACAAGCCTAAAGTCAGATGGTGACTTGGTACAGGTTGGGCTTGGAACCCATGTCTATCTCCCAGTCCTGTGCTCTTTGACTATATCCATCTACTATAAGAGAAAGGCACATATATACCAACACCAGTCCGTTATTTGTTGAGGGCAGTTAAACAGATGGGGAGATTCATTACCTCCAGCCTTTTCATCCTCCTTCAGTGACCAAAGCAGGCTTCAGTGGCCAAAGAAGGCTGTCAAAGAAATGCAAATGCTGGCAGGTGAAAGTCCCTCAGCATAGACAGAAAGTGAGGGGATAGTTTCGAGCTACCGATAATGTCTGCTACGTATGTGTATCCATGAACATGTCAGATCTGTGGGCTCGTGCAAGGCATGCTCGTTTGTGAGTTGGGAGTCTTGGCTCCTCCTTTCTATACAGTTAAGCCCTGTGTGGACCTCTATAACCAAACACCATTTGGAGACTCAGAGAAGTGCTTCTGGAGACAGCAACCAAGATAATGAAAGGCTTGGGAAGCCAAGAAAGATGGTGGCTTCTGGATTTACGCAGCCTGCAGAAGGGAAAGTTGAAGCAGAGCTTAATTTGAACCCACTGAATGCAATCGCCTTCCAAATTCTGTCGATTCTGCATCCACGATGATTTCCTTTTCCTCTCCTCAGTCCTTTGCCTAGGCTCTTGACATTTATCACCTAACCCAGTCATTTTCAACACTAGTCGATCTAAATCTTCTTTTTCTAAAAATAAATACAAAATAAATAAAGAAAAATAACGTGTTGTTGATGCCCTCCCTAGTCTTTGGAAATGAAAATCACACCCAATACACTCTATCGACACACGTCATCTCACAAACAACAACATAATGCCCTGAATTTAACACATGAAGACGTAAAAGAAAGTAATTTATAACCAAGTAATAAGAATAATATATTCCAGTAAACTAGTGTACATAATCAAGTAGCAAAATGCTTGTATACTTTGAGGGCTATAATTACAAAGGCATACCAGCACAGGCGTGTCGGAGTCAAATACCATTAGTGGGTACATATGTAAAAGAGCGCTAACTGCCAGGCTCTGACGATTATAAAAAGGGATGTTCAGGGGCACCTGGGTGGCTCAGCTGGTTGAGTGTCCGACTTCGGCTCCGGTCATGATGTCTCAGTTTGTGGGTTCGAGCCCCGTGTCAGGTTCTGTGCTGACAGCTTGCTCAGCGCCCGGAGGCTGCTCCGCATTCTGTCTCCCTCTCTCTCTGCCCCTCCCCCGCTCACACTCTGTCTCTCTCAAAAATAAATAAGCATTTTTAAAAATAAAAAAAAAAAAAAAGTGATGTTCGATTTTCATGTGAAATTCCGGACAATTCTTAGTTGTTTGTAGCTCTCCTACGCGGTGCCAGATGTCTATCCCCTTGGCTTCTGTTCACTGAACACCAGTGGCAAACTATAAGACCCCACAAAGTTTCAAAACATGCCTTAAAAGCAATATTACCCCCACTGAACCACTTCCATGGTCCTTTCAGTCCACATTCTTTTCACCTGGTAGAGACCTGGATGTTGGTCTGGCTAGGAAGGGTTTCAGGAATTTGGAGGCAGAGCCAGCACATATAGCTACAGAGGTTCTGAACTATTCAATTCCAGGGTATGTCACTTATATCTTTTCATAGACATACAATGTTTAAAACAAAGAAGTGTATAAAACCAAGAGTTTATTTATATAAATATATATATTATATATTATATATTATATATATTATATTATATATATTATATATATTATATTATATTATATATTATAATATATATTATAATATATATGAATATTATATATTATATTATAGTATATATTATATATTATATTATATATATAATATTAACAAACATATATAAATATATATAAACAAATATATACATAAATATATATACTACATAAATCAGGCTAATTGCTCTGAGAAGTCCTTGTTAAGCTCTGGGTTTCACAGAAGTATGGGCATACTGTGAAGTTTCCTTACATATGCACTCTTTCCCAGTGACTCAGGCAGTGAGTGAAGCTGGTAAAGGAGTCAGCAAGAACCCGGAAGTTCCTGGTTCGGGTGCTTGTGTTCCCTCTCTGGTTTCTGGGTCTGGGTTCTTGGGTATGCGGTCGACCGCGGGCTCTTTGCAGGCCTGGTGCAGTCAGAAGCAGTGGAATATGGATAGGGTGATACGAAGGATGGCAAAGGAAAGTGTGAAACCATAGGGCTGACAGCTTCCTCCTCTGGGGAGAGCCCCAAGCAACAGTCCTCCAGGTTCCTCGGGGATAGGTGGTATCTCAGAAGAGCCGAAGTGCATCTGGTGCTGGAAGTCATGTCCTGGTTCTTCGCACCTGTCAGCATATGCCTCCAACACTCTGTCAAACTCATTCATCCAAGTTTCCCGGATGACCAAGGAGAATGAATGTGGATACCCCACAGAGGGGTGGATATAAGGGTGGAGTAGAAGGGAGGAGTTGAAAGAGTCCTAGAAATTTAGAGTAAAGTAAATGCTGCAAACATAATTTCTTTGAAAACTCATGCTTTATCTTTTAAATTTTTTTAAATGTTTACTTATTTTTGAGATGGAGAGAGACAGAGCATGAATGGGGGAGGGTCAGAGAGAGGGGGAGACACAGAATCCAAAGCAGGCTCCAGGCTCCAAGCTATCAGCACAGAGCCCGACGCGGGGCTCGAACTCATGAACTGCGAGATCATGACCTGAGCCGAAGTCGGAAGCTCAACCGACTGAGCCACCCAGGTGCCCCAGGGCTTTATCTTTTAAAAATCTATTGTTTTTATATTTCCCAGTACATCACAGTGTTTATTTTTTATACCTGTTTGGGTGGGTGTGGTGTGTGTGTGTGTGTGTGTGTGTATCTCCGCCACTAAAGCAGCTTTGAACAAAACTAACACTCCAAGAATAGATGTGATATTTCTCCTATAGTTTCAAGTCACCACCAGTGGGTAAAAACACCTCAAGTTGAAAGACGCTGAGATTACATTGTCGTTGGGAGGAATTTAGAACAACTCAAGTCTTATCCAGTTACCTGTGGCTCTTTGAGGTACTGGGGTAATCATGGTGCTTCAGAAATAGGGACTTGGCAGGAGAAGAAGCCACACTTTGGGGGGATGTTCCAAGGAGCATAATGTGGTTTTGCAGATCACATCTGCAGTGACACTGGTGTGGGAATAGACCTTTGATTTTAGGACCCTTCGATTCTGTGTGGAAGCCAGTATAGATGGTTCGTCGATTCACCCAATAATTATTTACTGAATCCCTATTCAGAAATGCTAGATACTATTGGGAGCTAAGGCGGAGAACTTAGAACTACCTCTTTGAAAAAAGGACAACACGGGCCATGGTTAGAGAGCTGATGGGTCACGGAGGAAAAGAGAAGTTTCCTTCATGGGCCTGGTGGTGGTGCAGATAGTTGGGAAGTGGAACAGAGAACCCAGGTCCACTGTGAAGTCCTCCCATGAGTGGATGAAGAGATCTTCAGGTTTCTAGGGATATGCTTGACTATAAAACTTTGGGCCTGGGTACCTTAGCTTGGGTTTCAGGACACCTTCTGTTTCTGGTTAGAGTAGGTAGGGTTGGTCATGGCAGTCGATCAGGGCAGTGACACACACAGGGGCGGTTCATAGCTATGGGCTTCTGTAGCCAGTGGAGATGGTCCCTGACCTAGGATGGTTGGACTTTACAATGGTGTGAAAGATGTACATGTTCAATAAAAACTGTGCTTCAGGTTTTGGATTTTGATCTTTTCTCGTCTTATTGATATGCACAATAACTCACTTCTGACACTGGGCAGGGATGGTGAACCCCAGCTCTCAGTCAGCTACAGGATCACGATGGTAAACGGCCAATTCGCTGACAACCATTCTGTACCCAGATGGCTCTTCTGTCTTTCATTTTCAGTAAAGTAGTCCATAAATTACATGAGATATTCACCACATTAATTCTGGTGGCTTTATGTTCTGATGATTTATGAATTAGGGCTTTATGTGAGATGATTCTGCCCAACTGTGTTCTCAGCACACTTAAGGTAGGCAAGGCTAAGGTCTGATGTTAGGCATATTAAGCGCATTTGCAACTTAAGATATTTCCCCTTAACAATGGGTCGTCCGAATGTAATGCCATTATAAGTAGAAAAAGACCTGTATATATTCTATGAAGCCGATCTCCTTCAAAGCTATTTCACCTCTGGGCTTTTAGAGGAAAGCATCTGCTTCCAATATCCACTGAAACCGTGTCCTTAAAGGTCACCGTCAACTCCACGCCATGAAGTGTTGGCCTTTGTTGTACGTAACTAAGGTGAATTTGACACTGCACTTCCTGGCTCTGGCCATTGGCTCCTTTCACACCATACCACCCTGGTCCTCCCCCGGAGTCTCAGCTCCTCACTTCTCACTTTCTTCTACTTGCTCACTCTCTCCTGGCTGAGCTTTGAAACCAACAAGCCTAAGGTACAATGGTAGGCGTCTTTCTCTCAAAATTCTTGCCCTAATTGCATCTACATACCTGGATTTTATTACCAGGTATGCAGGATTTTATTCACATGCGATTGCATTTCCCTCCCCCCACCCCAGCAAACCCCTCCATTTATACAGCTGCTTGTTCCACGTATTTGTTGTGATGATTCACAGGCAGTGGTACACTGGAGCCAGCTACTCCTGGATCGCCAGAGCCTGTTGCTAAATTTCCAGAAATGTTTCAAGCTGCTTGTTAAAGCTGTTGATGTGATGGAAGCATTTACGGCGTGAAAATCAGGAAATGCTACAATGAGGGCTCCCCAGCCATTTCCTCTCCTTCTGAGAAATGGTGTATCGTACACGACTGCCACAGGCACCTTTAATTCAGCATTTCAATAATGCCCCATCAGTATTCTTCCCTCATCTCAAACCAGGTCTGTTCCTCCCAGAATCGTGAGGGAAACCGTCATCCACCAACTTGCTTCAATGGAAACATTAGGGACAACGTGATTATCCCTAATTTCTTTGTTTCTACCATTTCTCTTATTTTTTTAAACCTGATTCTATCAAGATATAATTTACATGTACTAAAATGTGGCCATTTTAACGATATAGTTTGATGAGTTTTGATAATTGTATATACATACGAAACATCATCTCTATCAGGATAAAGACTATTTCCACAAGCAAGTCAGTTTCTTCATATACCTTCATAGCTAATCACCCCCACACATGACCTCACTGATCCACTCATAGATTAGCTTTACCTGCTCTAAATTTTTATAAAAATGGGAAGTGTATATATATACATATTCTTTTGTGCCTGCCTCCTTTTATTCAGTGTCATGCTTTTTTTTTTCTTTCTTAGATTTATTTGTGTTGTTGCATCTCTGTGAAATTTTTCCTTTTTAACGTGAGTAGTATTTCATCATATGTATGTACCACAATTTGTTTATCCCTTCTTCAGCTGGTGTATATCTAGAATGTTACTGGTTTATGTCTAATATAAATAAAGATTCTATAAAGATCTGCACACCAGCATTTTTATGAGCACATGTTTTCATTTCTCTTGAATTTGCAGATGCCATAAGACTCTTGTAGGAAGGCAGGATCCAAATGGTCCCGCTGGTATCTCTTTTCATTTCTTTGACTAGTGGCAGAATAACGTATTATTGCTTTCCCCATTTTCTGAAAGACATTGTATAGGATTGTTATTATTTCTTCCTTAGATGTTTGAAAGAATTCACCAGAGAAGCTATCTGGGTTGGGATTTTTCTTTGTGGAATATTTTGAATAAGGAATCCAATTATTTTTTAATAGGTGTAAGACTGTGTAGAATTTCTATTTCCTCAAGTCAGTTTTGGCTTTTTTTTTCCCCCAAAAGTTTCTTATGTTTCATATCAGACATTGAATTTTTTTTGGAATCAAGTTGTTCACAATCGTTCTTATTATCCTTTTAGTTACTGTAGCATCTGTAATAATGTACCCTCTTCCCTTCTTGACATGGATACTTTGGTCTTCTCCCCTGTTTTTCTTGATGAGTTTAGATAGTAGTTATTAGTTTTGTTGAATTGTTGTTGCAGCAGCCAATCAAGAGGGAGATACACTAAGCAGCAGGTCATAGCTGTGGGCCTCTGCAGCCAGTATACATTCCATTGGGCAGACCTCCTTTATGAGCTACTCTCATCTCTGGGTTTCTAGATGAATATGATTTGCCTGCAGCTGGGACCTGACATTTACAGAGTCGGCTTTCAGTTTCATTGATTTGCTCCATGATCTGTACATTCTCTGATTGATTGTTACCCTTTTTTCTACTATTGTATTATTTCACTTACTTTAGGTTGAAGTGTGTCCTCTTTTTGTGGCTTTTTAATATGGAAGCTGAAATCATTCATTTGATTTGTATTATTTTCTACCTAAATCATTTAAAGTTCCACAACCTTTTTAGGTACTGCGTTACCCGCAGCCCACAAATTTTGGTATGTAGTCTTTTTTGTTTCATTCAGTTCAAAATACTTTATAATTCTCAGCATTTCTTTTTTTTTAACCCAAGAGTTACTTAAAACTATGTTATTTATTGGGGCGCCTGGGTGGTTCACTTGGTTAAGCGTCGGACTTCGGCTCAGGTCATGATCTCACGATTTGTGAGTTCGAACCCCATGTCGGGCTCTGTGCTGACAGCTCAGAGCCTGGGGCCTGCTTCGGATTCTGTGTCTCCCTCTCTCTCAGCCCCTCCCCTGCTCTCACTTTGTCTCTCTATCTCTCTCAAAAATAAACATTAAATTTTTTTTGAAAAACGATGTTGTTTATTTTTTAGATATTTTTGTTTTTGATTCTAATTGGCTTCTGTACAGAGGATGTACTCTTTTTGATTTCAGTCTTTTAAGACTTACTGGTTTTAATCAACTGAAAGATTCACCTTGTTTATTTTCCTGCTCCTAGTGATGGTCCTGTGATGTTTATTGTTCAAGGTCTGAAAGTGTTCTTTGTTTTTCATATTTTCCCCAGTTTCCTACACTTTCTAGTGGCAGTGCAAAGTCCCATGTCTGTTACTTTGTGATGGCCCCAAGCCTCCCTGACTTCTGTATCTGGCTCACAAGAGTTAACTTCCTTTACTGTTCATTATCCATCAGATCTCAATATTCCCCCTGAAAAGTCTCCCCTGACTGTTCTCCTCCCCTGAAACCTTAGCCAGAACCTCTTTTGTGCGTGTATGTTTTTCAGCGTGCACAAACCTACTGGTATGTATCCCACTCTATTGTATTTGCCTGTTACTTTTTTACTTAATTCCCATAAAGAGTATATATTTTATATATAAGTTTGAACCATATGAAATCTCTGCTATTGGCCATGTTTTTGCTCTGCAAAACTAGCACTTTCCCCTGGTTCAAACCAATATGTATCAAAAACAATATTTATGCATACATAGAGAGGCTGTGGGGATCTCAAAACAGCCCTCTAATGAAATGTTTCTAATTTATAATAATCCTTTACCAGAACCTTTGAAAGTGACTCCACCATATTCCCTAATTCTTATTTTAAAGCTGCTGTCACTCTCAACAATAGCCAAATTATGGAAAAAGCCTGAATGTCCATCAACTGATGAATGGATAAAGAAGTTGTGGTTTATATACACAATGGAATACTATGTGGCAATGAGAAAGAATGAAATATGGCCTTTTGTAGCAACGTGGATGGAACTGGAGAGTGTGATGCTAAGTGAAATAAGCCATACAGAGAAAGACAGATACCATGTGTTTTCACTCTTATGTGGATCCTGAGAAACTTAACAGAAACCCATGGGGGAGGGGAAGGAAAAAAAAAAAAAAAAGAGGTTAGAGTGGGAGAGAGCCAAAGCATAAGAGACTGTTAAAAACTGAGAACAAACTGAGGGTTGATGGGGGGTGGGAGGGAGGGGAGGGTGGGGGATGGGTATTGAGGAGGGCACCTTTTGGGATGAGCACTGGGTGTTGTATGGAAACCAGTTTGACAATAAACTTCATATATTGAAAAAAAAAAAAGCTGCTGTCAGGATCAAATGAGATAATGCATATAGAACAATTAGAAAAGTGTCTGACTCATGATAAGTGCTCAGTAAAGTTTAATCGTGTTGCTGTTCCATTAGTGTTGTTTATTTTTTTTAAATTTTTTTAACGTTTATTTATTTTTGAGAGACAGAGAGACAGAGCATGGGTGGGGGAGGGGCAGAGAGAGAGGGAGACACAGAATCTGAGCTGAGCTCGAAGCCCGATGTGGGGCTTGAACCCACGGACCGTGAGATCATGACCTGAGCCGAAGTCGGATGCTTAACCTACTGAGCCACCCAGGTGCCCCTTCTTAGTGTTGTTTAGCTGCTGTTGTGTCAGTTTGGCTTTGTGTCTACGAGATGCCAGGCAGGTCCCTGAGACAGCTGCTACCTCTGTAATGTCCCTGCCTCCCAGTATCTTCTGGGAACCCCTTCTTAGCATTTCCTTAGCTCTCTGATTTTAGTTAACATACAGGAAAGGGGGGTCCCTTCCTTTGTGACAGGGACTTGGCTCCCTGGGCTTCAAGTTGGTTGGGAAAACCCTTATACTTGATCTCTTCATCTCTCCCAGAAGCTTCTCAGGTCCCTAAAACCAGCTTCCTGAGGAGAAATTTCTCATTCCTGAGGTGGAGAGGGAACTGTATCTCAAGCACATTCAAGAGCCCTTTTAGTGTTTTATTTCTTTGTTTGTTTGTTTTATTCTTATTATTTTTTTTTTTTAAATCTCTTCAGCAATGTTTGGTTTCTTTGGTTTCTTGAGAGTTTCTTGACTGAGTTCTGGACCACGGTGTCCTAGACATAAGGTGTTACCAATGGCAAGAGCTGCATCCCAGGGACCCATTGTTTCTACAGCTGCCCCTGTCAGAAGCACCCAGGAGACTGAAAGCGCGAGTGCCACCAGTCCTCCCTTTCAACCATTAGTTTAACCAAAGTCAAGAAGGTCCTTGCCTAGAAGTCTTAAAATCTGGCTCTTGTCTACCATTTGCTGAGTGACTTGGCCAAGTGCCATTCCCTCTTTAGACCCCAGTTCTTTTGGCCACGCAAGGCTCTTTTCCTTCTCGGGCTCTGTGACCTGCCTGAGTTTTTTTGAAATGCATTTTGGGGATTTCTATATAGAAGAAACTGGAGGCATTCTTTTTCTGAACTACATTTTTCTCGGACAATGCAAGTCAGGAGCTTGTTAGCAAAAGCTTTTGACTTTTCTTAAATGGACGCTCAATTTATTACCTAGGATAGAGCTTTGTGCCCTCAGCATTAAGGACACAGAATGACCCTCAATACCAGAGGGACTCACCTTTGTGTCCCCCCTCAATCATGCAAGGGAATGTGTCAGCTCTTACTTTGAAGGTACTTCTCCAATAATAACGTGGGGGATAATGACTCTTGGCCACCTACCCACGTCAGGATATTGTCACTACACATTACTTAAAAAGCACTCTAGAATAGTGCTTCTCTTGGGATAACTAAAGTGGAAAATGGCAGTAATCATAGGTGCATATACCTCTGTGGGCTAATGCAGCCATGGTCCCTTGGAGGCAGTGTGGGCTTCTTAGCTGATAGGGAAATTGTAGGCATGTGGGCTCAAGTTCTGTGAGGAGCAATTATAGCCCAGAATACAGAGCAATTGTGGGAGGACGTTGACAGCTGTAATTGAAGAGTATAATAGGATAAGTCAATGGAGTGAAAAGGAGACAAAAGAGTGAAATCCACAACAGCAGGATAGCAATGAAAGCCCCGTATTCGTTCCTTTTTGTGTCCTGTTTCTCGGTCTAAAGAGAAGGATTCCATAGAAAGTAGGCCAGGATTGAATCCTGATCTTGCCATTTACTAATGGTCCCATCTTGAGCAAATCGTCCTCTCTGAGACTTAGTCCCTTCCTCCGTGGAAACCCGTGTGGGAATGTTTTGCAAAATTGTTGCACAGGAGTGAATGAATCGCATTTGTAAAAGCAGCTGGTGGTAACACTTCAAGACAGCAATTATACATTCTGAGCTCTCATCATGCACCAGGCACTGTACTAGCCATAGAGGAGAGGCTGACAGAAATGAGACAATTCCTGAACTTGGGGGAAATAGAGGCTACCGGATGAGATAGACATATGGGATCAGAAAGTAAACCGTTGGTTTACCATAAAAGGAGTCTCGAAATTGTATCGAAATATTTCTTGCGGCCATTTTAAAGATCTGTTGGGTCCTCTTTTACTATTGATACCGATCACGTCCCTAATTAAGTAAAAGTGGGTAATTCTGCATGTTTTGTTTCTATCAAAAGCATCATAAGTGAGTTAACTCTTTAACAACAGCTGCCACAACCACAAGCCACTGTATTTGTAATGCCTCCTGAGATTCTAAAGATCTGGAGATACCCCTTCTTAAAAATTCAGTACTTAAAATGAATTGTCAAGTCAAGCCAATGTTCTACATTGTGTAATGCTTCAGCACCAGTCATCTAAAAGGAGAGCTGGTTCCAAGAAAATCCAGATCTGGTTGGAGCATCTGAGGAATATGTTATTGAGGGCTCCCCCTGGCTGGGCCCTGGCCACTTGAAGAACCTGAGGCTCAGTGCCTCCAAACAGGTGTGGCCTTCACGTTCCCAGCCAGAGGTAAATTCTTTCTAAGACACTGATATGGCCCAAAGTAGTCTTGGCCACTCTTTGACCTCCTGGTTCCCCCAAGAATTGTTCATAGAAACCAGCGGCTCCGTGTTCTACTTCCTACGTCCCAACCTTTGCCAAGAGCTGCGCTCTCCTGCCTTAAGCCTCATTCAGCTACTACAAGCCATTCCCTGGTCAAATCCAGACAGTTGACTAGGTTCCTGTCTTTGTGAAAGCAGTGGGGTATTCCAAGGCTACAACAGAGGTAACAAAGAAAGATTGCCCCAGATGTAAAGAAAAAAGGTATTACCCAAAGGGCCTTAGGAGAGAAGGCTGCTTGGAGGAGATCGAATTTGGGTTAGACTTTGAAGAAATGTGTTGATTTCAGAAATGTAAATGACAAGGACTGAAGGTTCTCCAGTAATTTCTCTACATGAGGGTACATGAGGCCCTCTTCCCTAGTCCTTACCAGATGGAAGAAGTTCTACTCCTGTTTTTCTCTCCAAAGAATGCTGTGCTCCCCATCATCTAGAGAGAGAGCTTTGGCTCTCCCTTTCTTCTTAAGGAGAGCAAGATACAGAATAGATGCCCACCATAGAGTACAGCAGGCCAGGTCATATTTCTTTGAACTTCAAGTTTTTCTGTATTCTCCAGAATACATAGCTGGTATTCAAAAAAATATTTAAAAAATAAATACATAGGGGCGCCTGGGTTGCTCAGTCGGTTGAGCATCCGACTTCAGCTCTGGTCCTGATCTTGTGGTCTGTGAGTTCGAGCCCCGTGTCAGGCTCTGTAATGACAGCTTGGAGCCTGGAGCCTGCTTTGGATTTTGTGTCTCCCTCTCTCTGCCCCTCCCCTGCTCACGCCTCTCTCTCACGGGCGCACTCTCGCTCTCGCTCTCTCTCAAAAAGTAAAGAAACATTAAAAAATTTTTTAAATAAATATATAGATGAAAACTTTGTAAAAGAGCATACCTTAAACTGTCTTCAGCTAATACATCTTTGAGGTTGACAGATTAATTGAAAATAAGGTCATATGGGAACAAAAAATAAGGGTAATTCATTTTGGAAAGGATTTTGCAGTTTCTAAAAAGCTTCCACACTCATTGTTTTATTTGACTGACATGACAGCTCTGTATCACATTAGCTTTTGCTACCTAAGACACCGCCCCAAATCTGGGTGGCTTAAAAAACAAAATCATTTATTCTCATAGATGGGACTTAGTTGGGTGATTCTGCTCATCTTAGCTGGGTTTGCTCAGGGGTCTAGGGGTTAACTAGGGGTCAGGTGTTGTAGGGTTATTCAACTGGGACAGGTTGGCTCTGCTCTACCTTCTGGGACCAGTGAGCTAGACTAGGCACAATCTACTCATGGTAATGCAGGAAGCCAACCAGAGAACAAGTAGAAACACAAAGGCCTTTCGAGAGCTAAGCTCAGAACTGTCGTGCTGTCATTTCTATTTTATTGGCCAAAGCACATCATATGGCTGAACTCAGAGCCATGGTGTAGGGAAATATCCTCTTCCCTTTTGTGGGAGCTAGTCTCCTAGGGACGAGCTGTAGGGGTAGGGATTGACCACAATCTGGCATGAAAGGACCCTTTTAGGAAATATTCCCTCATTTAGGACATTTGGAAATGTTCTAAAATGGATTGTAGCGATGACTGTAGCGAGCCTGATGCGGGGCTCGAACTCACAGACCATGAGATCATACCTGAGCTGAAGTCCAATGCTCAACCGATTGAGCCACCCAGGCACCCTTATATATTTATTTTTTTATATTTTTTTGAACTGTGGCAAAAGGCACAGTTATGGGAACAGATAAAAAATTAGGAAACTTAGAGCAATCTATTATAAACCCTATTATCTATTATATAATATCTATATCTATATCTATCTATATCTATATCTATTATAATTATACATATATCATTATGTACTATCTCAAGATAGACAGAACCTGAATCTCAGAGAAGTAAAGTGATTTTTTTTTTTTCCCCATGGAGTAGAGCTGGATCTTTTGACCTAAAATGCCCTTCATTTCTATCACATCACAGAAGAGTTTCCTGGGAACCCATGTGCTGGAGTTAGATAGATGGAGGGGATTTTAAGAGAAGACTGGCCCTTGAGAAGCCGAATATTGTCAATGGTCAGTGGCCAGGCTGAACTCTGACCCATATAAAACAGAACTCTGACCCATAACCAGTCCTCCTTCAGCTCCCCGTGCCAACAATCTCCAGTTGGGGCATGCTCGAAGCTTCCCCTTTTCTCACTATAAAGCTTTCAGACTCTCCTGCCTCCTTTTGAGTCTCTGCCACAAGCATGATGGCAGCTGACCCCCTTGCTAAAGCAAGCTCTAAATAACAGCCTTTTCTTGTCCTCATTTGGGTGGTCTTTGTTTATTTCCATACCCTGCCACTTAGAGACAAAAACAGGAAACTTTTTGGGTCCTGCCTGCAAGGTCAGGAGGATGGAGATCGGGCCCCAAATATTCACCTTCGATTTCCCCAATTCTTCCCCCAACGTTGAGAGACCTTCTTGATTCTGAGGAAAGTGGTAGGAAGTGCTCGGAGCCTGTATTTTAGTAATGTTGTTTTATTTTTGTATCCTTGTCCTGCAATAAACCATAGATGTTAGGCATTGTCAGTTTGGGTCCCATGAGTTGTAAACAATCAAACACTGACTAAACACAAAATGGGAACCAAACCATACGTCTGGCAATGGCTGAATTTGTAAGAAAATGTGGTGCATCCATACAACGCAATACTTTCAGCAATTGCTTGCTGAACTAAAAAAAGTCTGACACAACAAACCATCTATCACATGCTTCCACTTATATGACATTTTAAGAAAAGGCAAACTTACAGAGACAAAAAGCCGATCAATGATTGCTAGGGACTGGCTGTAGGAGTAGGGATTGACCACAATCTGGCACGAAGGACCTTTTTAGGAAATGTTCCCTCATTTAGGACATTTGGAAATGTTCTAGAATGGATTGTAGCGATGGTTGCACAACTGTATATATTTATTAGAAACCACTTAACCATCCACTTATAATGGGTGGATTTTGTGGTATGTGTTTTATGCCACAGTAAAGCTTTTTAAAAAGAAAGCACTTTGAAAAACAATGTGCCTTGGAAGAGAATAAACACATAATATGGATGAAAAGGAAACATTGTCGGGAGAATTGCCAAGGCCCCAACATTGGATATAACACTAGCTGCTCCACTCTATGGAAGCTGGATACTCAAAACTCCCTCCTTGAATATAACTCCACTATGCTGGAGTGTGACCTTCTCAGGAGCCTTCTGTCTGGTCCATTGTTCCTTACCTTTTCTGGCTTTTAGCACACGGAATGTCAGCACTGGTAAGCATGGCAGGGACCTGGGCTTTGGAGCCTGACAGACTCGGCTTTGAACTCCGGCTCTGTGGTGTATCAGCTGCGTGACATTGAACATATAACTCAGCTTCTCCAACCATTGATTCTCTGACGCAAAAGTTGAGACTGATAATTCATATCTCATGAGGTAGTTTTGAAGATAACATGAATTGGTGCATAACAAACTACCCCAAAATTAATGGATAAAAGTAACCACTTTATCCATCTAACGATTCTGTGGGTCAGAAATTCCAGAAAGGTTTGTTTTGGTGGTCTGTGCCCGATCCACATGATATTAGCAGGAGCATCTGGGCAGGGGATCTACTTTCAAGGTAGCTCCTTCACACACGTATCTGGTGCCTACATGGTCCTTGTTCTCTCTCTTCACGTGGCATCTAATATGCTAGGCTTTTCCATGAAATTTGGGCTTCTCACAACATGGTGGTCTCAGGTAGTTGTACTTACACAGTGCTGGCTTCTCCAATAGTCTGGAAGCAGAAGCTTCCAGAAAAGTTGGAGCACTACCTGGAATGGCAAAACATCCCTTTCACTGAATGTTATTGGTCAAAGCAGCCACAGGGTCCACCCGCCCAGACACAGGTAGCTGGGGGGTGGGTCAGAAGGTCCCATTTTCACCTGCGTATATGGGTTGGGAGATACTATGTGGACACATGGGAAAAAAACAATCTACCACAGAGTTAATGTCCATATAGTGCAGTTAATGCCCACATCACTGACAAACTTCTGCTGTAAGGACCAGACAGCAAATATGTTAGAATTTATAAGCCATGTGGTCTCTGTCATGATTACTCAACTCTGCTGTTGTAGCACCAAGGTAGTCATAGACAATATCTAAATGCTACATTTACTAAAACTTTCTTTACAAAACAGGGGAGGCCAGATTGGTCCATGGGCCATAGCTGTGACCTCTGACGTAATGCGTGACATATAATAAGTGGTCCGTAATCGTTGCTATTTTTTTTTAAGTTTATTCATATATTTTTAGAGGGAGAGAGAGAAAAAGAGAGAGAGTAAGTTGGGGAGGGGCAGAAAGAGGAGAGTGAGAATCCCAAGCAGGCTCCACGCTGTCAGTGCAGAGGCCGACTCAGGGCTGGAACTCACAAACCATGAGATCGTGATCTGATCCAAATCAAGAATCAGATGCTCAACCAACTCAGCCTCCCAAGTGCCCCTATTGTAATTGTTAGTAAGAGCCTTTGGAATGCCCCAATCCACTCTTGACCCCTCCTATTTATAAGGTAACCTGACTTAGCCAACACTCTAGTTTGGTGCCTCTGGCCACCTGGATGCTCCCTCTTTTCACTTGTCTCCATAACTGGTACCTATATTTCAGGTTCCCATAAATACCACCCCCGCCCCCCAAATCCACATCAGCTCTCCCTATGTCACTGCTGGAACCATGCAGGTTTGGTGGGGTCTGAGCTTATACAATACAGTCAGGCCCTCTTTAAGAAGAAAAATACAAAATTGAAGCAAAAGTGAATCTCTAGAATGAAAAAAAAAATCACAACAAATAAATTCTAAAATGCCAATAGGTACCACAAAATCCAGAAAATGACATACATTGACATCTCTGTCTACTGTTCCCCTACAATCTGATCGAATTTTCATTTGATTTTGTAATATCATTTACTATAGACTAGAAAGATGATACAGTTTTCTTCTAACATGGTTAGTCAATTTTTTGAAAGCATTATTGACAGTTTAGGAAAGTTCCTTTATAACTCTTTATTAATAATGCCATCCAAAGTTTTAGGATTATTGTCAAGCAACGGAACTTTTATCAAGTTTTTTTCTTGTGTGAACAGGAAGTTTTCAGGGCATTTCAGGTTTCTTTGTACAGTGACTCATCTTAAGCACTCTGAATCAAGCCACTCATTAAATGAAATTGTTGTTGATGTCCTTGTTATAGTGTATATTATCAGTTTTTTTTTATTATCCTTCATTGATATTATCACTCCAGATCAAGTCTACAGAACAGTTTAAAATTTTCCAGTGTGTTTACATGATTCACTTCACTTTGTTAATTGGCTTATCAAACCATCCAAGAGTCTATTCGCTAATTTTATTGGAAAGTTATCTCTTTCTCTTAATGAATTACTATCTTGGGTGATTTTTGTTTTTGTTACAATTTGCCTGCCTCTCAAGATCAGAAAATTTCTATCAGTTCCTTTGCTTGTGTTCATCCCCATTGTTCTGCGTTCCATTAAATTTTTTTAAAGTCCCTGAATTTTTATTATGAAAGATTTTAAACACACGAAATAGTCTTTTTTTTAACGGTATGATAAATATCCACCAATTTTCATCTGAATTTTCTTTCAGTTCTTCAATACATTTTTGCATTTTTAGAGGATGAAACAAGGTATCCTTCATGTCTGTTCAAATCAGGAAGCAATAAATTCTCACCGATTTACTGAAATGTTCTAATATGTCTTTTCAAATGGCAGCTAAAATGTTTTATTCGAACATTATCAACTTTCTGCATAAAATGGTGCATCTTACTTATGTTCAGATATGTGAAATATATAAATGTGTCCTACTCGATTCAGGCTCAATGTATCTCCAACTTCCTCCTAGCAAGACCCCCCAGAAGCCTACAATCTATCTCATGCTACCTGACACTAGCAAATTTGAGATGAAGGCACATTCAGAATGGGAAAAAAATTGTGATCTTGACTCAACGTCGTTAAAACACCTCAATGTGGAAAATTTACAAGACCAAATGAATACATTACCAAGTTCTATCCCCATGCCCAGTTTTGCTTTTTGTGTTTTTGTGTTTTTGTTGTTTTTGTTGTTTTTTTTTTTTCTTTCTTTTTTAAGAGAGAGGAGGAAAGGTAGGCAATGGACAGCATAGCACATACGTGACCAGGGGATCAGTAACCTCTTCTACTAACTACCCTGTGAGACTCATGGCAGAGCTTTTCCTCTCCAACCCTGGCTGTGTTTCCAGCTCAGTATGAATCCATCTCAGCCTAGCTGTAAGTGTAAAGACCCAAGGACTGAAGAGGAATCCAGATACCCAGGCCAGAGTCATGAGAAACATTTGATTGAAATGATTCCTTTGGGTTTTCATTCTTTGGGATTATTTTTCTCCCAATGTCACACTTCTTCAAAACAAAGGCTCAGAAGATTTTTACCAAGTCTCCACTTTCTACATCGTAAGTATAATCAAAACATACCCTTTAGGGGCGCCTGGGTGGCTCAGTCGGTTAAGCGTCAGACTTCAGCTCAGGTCATGATCTTGCCTCAGCTCAGGTCATGATCTTCCAGTCCATGAGTTCGAGCCCCACCTCGGGCTCTGTGCTGACAGCTCAGAGCCTGGAGCCTGTTTCAGATTCTGTGTCTCCCTCTTTCTCTCTCCTCCCCCGCTCATGCTCTGTATCTCTCTTCTCAAAAATAAATAAACGTTAAAAAAAAAAACAAAAAAACAAAAAAAACATACCCTTTAGCTAGAAACATGTTGCCCCGGATGCAAAGAAAGAAAGAAAAGAAAGATCCACACAATTTCCTACACGATGAGTGCAGAGAACCTTTTGCAGAAGACAATTCATTTCCACCAGCACACTCATTAATTTTCATGACACCTCTGTTAAGTTATGGAAACAAATGAAGTTATTACTGTTGAAAACACTGGGCAGTATTTCCTGGGCCACCTCATTAAAAAGTCTCCACTGTCGGGGCGCCTGGGTGGCTCAGTCGGTTGAGCGTCTGACTTTGGCTCAGGTCACAATCTCTCGGTCCATGAGTTCGAGCCCCGCGTCAGGCTCTGGGCTGATGGCTCAGAGCCTGGAGCCTGCTTCCAATTCTGTGTCTCCCTCTCTCTCTGCCCTTCCCCCGTTCATGCTCTGTCTCTCTCTGTCTCAAAAATAAATAAATGTTAAAAAAAATTTTTTTTAAATAAAAAAAAATAAAAAGTCTCCACTGTCAACTAAAGACAGGAGGGGGTTCTAGACCCAAAACCTCGAATTAGAGCTGGCTTATGAAAAGCCAGGAGCGCTGCCACTGTGATGAGAAAGTGGGTTGGAAACACTGGAGCCATCAAACCGGTTCTCAGAATTGGTATTTCACAATTCCACATGCATGGAAAGGAATGTGTGCAGGAGCAGGCAAAGCAGATAGGAGGATTTTGCCAGAAGCCCTCTCCAAACTTCTCCTTGTATCTCAGTGACCACCTTTGTGTCAGACGCTGGTTTATGAACCAGTTGCTCGCCTTGGATAAATTAGGCTTTCCCTGGAGCTGGGGGTGATGCACGTGAGCTTTGTGGATGGATACCTGAAAAAAAAAAAAAAAAATGATGTCCGTAAGGAAAAAATGGGAAATGGGCACTGGGTAGGCAACCCACAGTACTCATGAACTCAGATCTTTAGATCTGTCTTGGCTCTGCACTCACTCAACTGCTTCATCCTTTACCTGTCTCAGATTTTTGGATTCCAACATGGATCCAATGACAGTGCCCCCCCCCCCGCCCCGCCCCATCTAGAAGTGGAATTTACTCACCCCCACCCCATCTAGAAGTGGAATTTACTCACCCCCACCCCATCTAGAAGTGGAATTTACTCACCAGGGGAGGAAGCCAGATGAGAGAAGGCAAGGTTTTGAGAAAATGGTATGGAGTGTGGAAGACCGCAAAGCACAGAACTGAAGCGGAGAGTTGAGGAGTAAGACTCCCAGCTCTCTCGTTACCCGCTGTAGGATCTTGCATACTCAGTCTCAGCATGCAAATGAGCCTCGGTTTTCCCGTTTATTAAATGTAGACAACAGTAGTGGCCTCGGTGTTGTTACGAAGATTCATCGAGATACTAGAAGTAGAATCCTTTGTGCGTGGGACTTGTAATGGATATTTGATAAAAGTGGCCATTATTATATGATTTCTTAGGAGAAGTTGGGGGAAATGGTGTGTGTGGGGGGGGGGGGTCAGTAGAGACAACAGCTGGTCCTGGAGGCCTTGAGGACAAAATCTGAGTAAAGTTTGATTTGAGGAGACGAGAAATGGGCTGGAACCACTCCTTCCTATCCCTGTTCTGTTTTATAGTGCAATCGCAGAGAAATATCCCTCATCGATGAGACAGCTCAACAGACAAGGTACTAGTGTCAACGTCTTTGTTCCTCCTGCCTCCTCCCCTATAAATCACAAAAACATGCACCACAACACAGGTGTGTGAACTTGAGCATGTTACGTTCTTTCTCTGGGTCTTCATTGCCAAATCTATAAAATGCCGATCGCTCCTAGTCTCTTACATCCCCTTGGCCCTAACATACGAGTAGCAGAACAAAATTAGAATTTGGGTATAACACTTCTAAAATGTTCCCATTTCAGGGGCGCCTGGGTGGCTCAGTCGGTTAAGCCGCTGACTTTGGCTCAGGTCACAATCTCGCACTCAGTGAGTTCGAGCCCCGCATCGGGCTCTGTGCTGACAGCTCGGAGCCTGGAGCCTGTTTCAGATTCTGTGTCTCCTTCTCACTGACCCTCCCCTATTCATGCTCTGTCTCTGTCTGTCTCAAAAATAAATAAAAATGTTAAAAAAAAAACATTTAAAAATAAAATGTTCCCATTTCATCCCAAACTTGTGGTCTAAACCTCATGATGGTTATCAATTTCACTAGCCTTAAGGAACTCCTCCTTCTTGGAATTTTTCTCTTCTTCTTATATAGAGGATACAAAGATTGCAAAAACAGGCTTCAGAATCCGGGCGTGGGGGTAGATGATTCATCCCCATTATGTTATCTTTTGAATGTAGTTAACAGCTACCCCGGCACTACCCTCGTTCCTTATCCACCTGAATTCCATTGTAGACAAACAAACAAAAAGATAATGGAAAAGGCAATCTTAGGGAGACACTAGCGAGTCTGATGGACTCTGGTAATGAAGTTATTACAAACTCTGCCGCCCACAAAGATCTGGCAAGAGCCAAAGAATGGATGTTTGTGCAGATGCCTTGTCATAGCTCTGTGTCATTCGCCTGGGGCTACCAAATCTCTTGGCAAATGGTAACTCGCTTATCCTCAGAGCCTCCCAGAAGGAAGGGCATTAGTATGCACTCTGAGGAAGAGCCAGAAAATTAGAGTTTTTCTAAAGCCAAAAGGTCAATGCTGGCTTTGCAAATCTACCTGAAGCTTTCTAGGTTTTATATGTAGGTTCTCACTCCCATTTGGGAAAACAATTACAGAACGCTTGAGTTTAAGAACGACAAGGGTTTTCAACAGATACCTATGCCAACTGAGTACATTCGTACTTAAATCCCCTTAGTTAACATCTTCACTAGGTGTCCTCTAACTTCTCTTGAAAACATCTAATGAAGGTTCCAAAAGAGACTATGCGAGAAAGCAGCCCAGAGACAGTGAAATATGAGGACTGAGTGTGGAAGGGCGGGTCACGGGACGATTAAGGAATCCTCCTGTAGGGAAGACAGGGAATAGTGAGACTGTACCTTGCGTTTGGGGAAGGTGGGAATGAGGACCCATTTTGGCCTTCCTCAAACACCAGTGTTGGCATGAGCAGAACCTTAAGGGAATAGATGGGCTGGACAGATGAGAAGTAGGAAATGTACCACTTTCCTAAGCGGTGTCCTTTTTCCCATTGACGATTTGGCTCTTATCTGTCATGGTCTTTCTGGATTGAGTTGCAAGGACAGAAAGATTGGTTTGCCCAAAATGAGACTTCAGTGATTATCCTACATCTCCTGTTGCATCCACACGACTCCTGAAACAGAATGCTATGGGCACCAGTGACAGTCACAACGAAGTTTATTGCAACAAGAGGCAAGGCCGACCAATCGGGACCGACACTCTTGACCAGAGTGCGGCCTCGAACAGCCAAGGTACAGTACAGGGTTTTTATAGTCGACCACATCATCTTATCACCTGGGAACAGAACAAAGAAATCGTTCCCAGATGGGGGTGGAAACAGTTCAGACCTTCTGCCGGTTAAGCTGCAACCAGTTGACCTCCTTGACCCTGCCTCTGGCCCACTTTTTCAAAGTTCTCAACATGCCCTTGCCCCAATCCAATCAAACACCAATCCAGTTGATTTCCCTTGAACTTTCGTTCCCTTGATTGATAGGACAAGGCCGTTATCTCTTAACCTACAGTGTCAAAACAAAGCTGTTATTTCCCAAGGCTACAGGTTAGCCCTACACTACAATTTAACCCTTACACTCCTAGTAGTTATTAGTGTGATTTTTGACAAGTTAAAAAAAAATTATCTGAAACTTGGAAATAGGAAAAGGAGATTATTGGGTACTCTTTCAGTGCCAGGCTTGACTTCCTATTTACTGGATTCGTTTTCTTCCCTATGAGGCAAAGGCTCATTGGGAAAATTTTCTTCCACAGAAATGCAAATAATTTCTTCCCAGTGGAACTAAGAGCCTCAAGGTTTACAGTTTATGATCCTGTTCAACATAAACCAGTTTTTGTACAGCTTGTAACCCCGCAAGCCATTAGATTACCTACACATATCTAGTGTTTCAAATGCTCTTTGGGCCAGTTTTGAATCTTACTGCTTTCCACATTACTTAATGAGCTCAATAAAATCTTTGAAACGTATTCCTTTAAAATCTGTATGCATGAAAGACGTGGCTTTTTATCTTTTTTAAAAATTATGGTTTAACAGGGAGCTCACTTCTGTCTCCAAAGATCTGGTTTCCTTATTTGTTAAAAGATGCCTTAGGACAGAAGGTCTCTAAGGGCCCAGTCTAAGGTCTCTGAGCCACTAAACCACCTTGAGCCCTCTTTCCCAGCTTCCCGGGGTCTCCAGGGAAAGGGCCACCTTAACTCTCTGGAGCAGACAAATTGGGCCTGCCAGACAATTTGTCACCCAGGCCCCAGAGAGGTGGTCAAATCACACTAGAGCACTGTTCTGCCTACCTGCAGCAACTCTAAAGGTGGTTCTAGAAGGTCCCAGGAACTGGACTACATTGTTTTGCCGAACTTTTTCCAACCAGTCCCTGCTTCCCAATATAAACCTTAGAAACTCCCAGTTCCACATCCCCAGCCTTTTAGTTTAATTTGGATGGTAAGACGTCTTCCCCCAAGTGTTCACCTATTTGACATCCTGAAGTGGAAGCTGGTACCTTTTGGCTGCCACTCGAGGCAACAGAGGTCAAACAGCGACACCCCCCATTCCCACTGCTGCGAAGGGACAGGTCAGGATTGCTCTGGAAACCTGTTTCCGGGTCTGACATCTGATGAATCTGTCGTTCCAAACCTCCAGAGGCTTCTCTCCCTCTGCCTTCTTGGCCAGAGGATGTTTAGCCATCATACTCCAGCTGAAAGTGCCCTGACTTCATGGGAGTGAAGATGTGAAGGGGAGATGGGTCAGAGAACATGAAAGCTGGGTCAAGGAGACCACTGGATGCATTTAGTGTTCCTTAAAATCCACAGATTTTGGCCCCGGACTATCCAACACACAGAAAAACTCTTCCATTTCAGGGGATGACTGATTTTGTTAAAAGGAGGGTGTTTTTGTTTTGTTTTGTTTTGTTTTATTTTGCTGAGCCTCCTCGGGTCAGATCTGTTTGCCTCAGAATCAACTCGGTGCTCACAGTGTTCTTAAAATAAATATTTTTGTTTCTGATTCCAGCTTGGCTGCCAGGCCTGACTGATAACACTCATGGCTTGGCGAGGTGCTGCTGAATTTCTCTGCACACGTTCCTTCCCTCCAGGAACATCCCCATGCTTTATTTCAGGATTCCAGTTAATTCCTCAGCTTGGGGATGGAGTCATGTTTTCCTGAAGGCCAGCCACATCCTGGGCCTTCAGGGCTCTTGGACTAAACAGTTTAAGGTGGGGCTGGGGACAGTGGGAGAGGCGGGGGCGGGGGGGACAGATGAAATTTGGGCCTAAGGAAAGGCCAAATCACATAATATTTATTGGATACCTAGTGATTACACAAGATCCCATAGAAACACAAGCATCAAGTGCTTGGGTATGGTTATCCTGGAAATCTAATTTGAAAACAATGATGTATTATTTAACACCCTGAATGGGTCTTTTTAAAAAGCACCCTTCTTCCTTTATAAGAGAGCTTAGGGATCATCTACTCCAGTTTAAAAAGAAGTTTCTCCAAATACTCTGGGCGAAGGAACATTTGTGTCTCTGAAAAGGAAAGCCAACTCCAAATAGATCGCACATCCCTTTACAAAACTCAGGTACAAGTCGTCTCCAGGACCACATCCTTAGCAAGAAAAGAAAAAAAAAAAAAAAAAAAAAAAACGCTAAATGAAAGGCCGGAGTGGCTTTGCCCCCAACCACAAGCAGGGAGAGAGGAAGCGAAGAAGAAGGAGCAGGACAGAAGGGGTGCTCGTCTCGCCCCCCGCCCCGCCTTCCCCTCTGTCCCAGGCCCCCGCCCGAGGGCGCCCAGCCCCACTCCCGCCCCGCGGCCTTGGCTGCCCAGGCACCCCCTGCGCCGCGGGCCTTTCATCACCGGAGCCAGACCTAGCACAACGGGAGGGCGATTTGGTCCCGCGCGGCTTTGGGTGCGGGTCGCCGACGCGCGGCACGGGCACGAAGCGGGGACAGCTGAGGCGCCCCGCGCGCATGTCTCGGCACCGTCCCGGCCACCTGGCGGTCCCTCCGCGGCTGGCGGGCGGGGGCCGCCCAGCTCAGACCTGCCGCCTGGGGTCCGGATTCTGGGCGGCGGCGCGCCCGAGACCCGCACCAGGTCCGCTCGGGGGGCCGGTCTCCCCCGCCCCCGTCCCCGCCGGAATTTTCTGCAGTCACTTCCAGGAGCTATTCGGTGGGGGTCTGTCCGCAGTGATTTATCGGCGGCAGCCACGCTTGCATACATAATATTAAAGGTCACACCGTAACCGCAGCAATTTGTTCTAAAATGGAGGCCACCAAAATACTATTTTCGGGGAGTATTTTGCCACTGAAATTCACAATTGGCGGCGCGAGTGAGGTTAAACAGCAGACCACGTTTCACGGGTGTGGTCACCGATTTAAAGTTCTCTGCAGCCAGGGCTCTCCCCTGTCCGCACGGGAGCCTCCCACCGCCCGGCCGGGGCTTGCGCCTAGAAAACCTCCCTCCGGCCGCATTCCCACAGTGTCTGCCTTGTGGCCAGAGGAGGAGTGGGAGAAAAGAAGAAGAGCCCGGATGTGAGAAAAGCCAAGGGCACAGGCCTGTGAGAGTAAGCAGCCAGCAGCTCAGAATGGGGAAACTTGGAGGAGCTTGGACATCTAATCAGATGCCTCAAAAGTGGCGTTTCATGTTAATTTTGGGGACAGCCAAATGTATACACCGCTGCAAGAAAAGCGGAGTGTTCTGTAACATCTATTACAAAAGTCCGCCCTTCCCCGCCCCCCTGCTTCCATTTCCCTTCCTAGAAACAATGACCTTTGTCTCTGGTCTTTAAACTCCACGTCTCTGCTTCTCGATTTTTCAAAACCATGCACGGGGTTCCTACCATCAAGATACAGATTTCGCGGTCGTATATACCCTCAGCCCCTCTGCTTTTAAGTCCTAATTTTTTGTTAAAGTACCCTTCAGGCATGATATTTAACATTAGGACTGTTTGAATGCTCTGGCTAAGCCATATGGTCTCATTGCATTTACTTTCTGTACAACCGTTTTTGTTCGCCCTGCCATCAATGATCCCCTTGGTCTTCATTTTCTGTTTCTCTGCGTGGATTTTCCGTGTTCTTGTCTACCTCATCTCCATACTCTGTTGGAAGTGTGAACCTGCATACTTCCACACCTGCAGGTGCCTGAGGGAGCCTCTCAGTTTCCTCCATGTTCCCCTTAGAAGCATGCTCTCCCGGGAAGCTTCTGTCAGCCAGCTCCAGTGTGGATTTGTTTGTCTTTTTAGGCCAGCTAGGAGTCAGTATTCTGGGAGCTGGCTTCTCCAGCTTTCTGGGAGCTCACCCAGTCCCTGTGCCATATGGGAGCCCCTACTGACTGGACTCTGGATGTTCACTCTACACTGCGGTGGGGAGAGGAGAGAGGGAAGGAATATCCTCTAGGGGCTTCCTGAAAATGGATCCACGGCAGGAAAGGAGGTAAAAATATGACCCCTTGCGTGACTGAAAATGAGGTTTATTCTGTACCTACATTTGACTGCGTTTTGGCTGGGTATGAGATACTATGTTGGAAGTAACTTTTTTCCCTCAGAATTTTGAAGGCTTCGTTCCATTGTCTTCCAGCATACCCTATGCCAGTCCACTTTCTAGTGTCTTGTATTTGAACTTGGATGGAGAGCCAAGGACTACAAGATGTTTGAGGAAATCCTCTAACACAAAAAACAGAGGCCAAAACAAGTTTGAGAAAAAGAAGAAAGAGCCATTACCGAATCAGAAAATGACATCTGCAAATACACAAAAGCATGAATGCCTCTGAGACACTTTGAGATGTTGGAAGGCCAGTGTAATTACAGCTCTAGGCCCTTTGCATGTTGTCTTTGTTGTTTTTGTTTTTGTTTTTGTTTTTTTTTTTGGTCTTGTTTTTCTTTCCAGAACTTTTAGAGTCTTTTTTATATCTGGTGTTAGAAATTTCATAATAATGTGTCTAGATGTGACCCTTGTCCATTCATTGCGTAGGTGGCCCCCCCGTGGACCCTCTCAAGCGGGAAATCCTGTCCTTTTGTTCTAAGAAAGGCTTTTAAAGGTTTTGTTTTTTCATTTTCTGTTTTCTCTCTCTGGAGCTCCTATTGTTTGGATATTGGGCCTTCTGTACCAATATACTAGTTGTATCTATTTCCTATTTTTTATGTAGAGGATAAACAGGTAGGCAGCCAGTAAGAATATTTCTCAATTTATACAATCAAAAGAAACCACAAATGGATGATCAGGAATATGAGGGAAGCTGAACCAATAAAGTTAAAAAAAAAAAAAATTAGAACGCTTATTTAGTAAGATCGGAGCCACTTTTCAGACCCATAACTCATTGGCTGACAGAGAGGCTGGTTCCCAAGGGGAAAGAATGAGGCAAAAGTCCCCGGTCCTTCCTCAAACAGATGTATGGCCATTTATTTGGGTAACTGTATGCTGGGGAAGGGGGAATATCTAGACATATTGAGGGCTTTTAGGTTCAGGATCTGAATTGATATTGATCCCCAGGGATCTGAAACAAATCATGGACTGCTGTTTGAGTAGAAGTATCTGGGGGCCACGTTATAAGCTGAGTCCCGGCTCACGTCAGGCTCATGATGAATACAGTGAATCCATGGGCTCACCCAGTGCATTTGGCCAGTCCCTGAATGGATAATTGGAATGCATGCATGCAGTGGAAGTAGAACCCTTCTTTGGTTCTTTTTTCCTCTGGGTAAGAGCTACTGTAATGAGAATAGCTGAAGATTTCTCTTTCAAAAAACCATGATACAGTACCATAAAAACCAAAACTATCATGTATCAGGGAGAATGGCAGAGATTAGAGCCACCCTTCAGACCTAAAAGACACAGAGGTGGTGATCTCCAGCCGATTCTCAATTAATTCCCCGGTCTAGCTCCTATAGAAGCCAGTCAAATCCTGGAGGAGTGTATAGCAGCTTACATTTACGCTTCTGTCCCAGGACCATGTTTTCTCTCTCATCCTCGGTCATGATACAATCTGCAGAGCCTGAACCATCTGGACTTTCTGTAGAACATCACATTGGTTTACTCCATCAACGGTACCATTTTAATCAGACAAGAGGAGTAAGAAGTGGCAAGTGCATCGGAGACCTCACACTTCAGAGGGTGGGGGTCCTACAGAATCCTACAAAGGTTCCCTGACATATCAGTAAAGGTTTTAGGGGCACAGTAGTTTGGAGCACGGCAGGATAGCGCTTCCAACAGGAAGGTCAAATTATAGCATCTTGACCCTCACACCTCTAAAAGGAAGCACAGGTCTTCACACCTCTAAAAGGAAGCACAATGCAATGCAAGTGGCCCTGCCACGTGGGCCATATGACCCAGCTGACCCTTTGGTACCAGGGTGCCCATCCGCATTAGAGAATTACACACCATTCAGAAACCAACTTCTACAAGCCACTTGGCCTCATAGAGATAAGACTCCTGATCGGGAGATATCAAAATGTAATGGGGCCAGAGATGCCCATTGTGAGCCAGATTCTGAAAGGCTCGTTTAGTCATAAGGTTGAGCAGGCCCAGCACAATACATCAGAATATGGAAGTGACACGGCCCGGGATTGAACAGAAGTCAGGGATGGAGAAAACAAAACAGCTGGGTGACCTGGGGGCCCAGTCCCCAGGTCAACCTCCACTGGTGCACTCACACCTCTCCCTCAGCTCACAGCTGATCACATGGTCAGGAAGAGGTTGTTACTTAAGACCAGTCAATAGAGGAAGGTAAAGGCTAGTCTTGGTTCGCCAGTAGTTTAGTTCAATTATGTGGTAGTAATTAGTTAAGATAAAATCATACTGGCGTCCTTATAAAAAAAAAAGGCAGGGGGGGAGGCCACCTGGGTGGCTCAGTCGGTTAAACATCCGACTTCGGCTCAGGTCATGAAATCACCATTTGTGGGTTCGAGCCCCGCCTTGGGCTCTGTGCTGACAACTCAGAGCCTGGAGCCTGCTTCGGATTCTGTGTCTCCCTCTCTCTCTCTTCCTCCCTTGCTCTCTCTCTCTCTCTCTCTCAAAAATAAATAAAGATTTTTTTTTTTATTTAGAAAAATAAAGGGGAAAATTGGACACAGAAACACACATGTGAAGAACACCTCGTGAAAGTAAAAGGAGAGAGCAAGGTGATGCTACAAGCCGAGGAACCCCAAAGATTGCCAGCAATCCACGGGACGCTGGGTGAGAGGCATGGAAGGTATTCTTTCCCACAGCCCTAGCAAACTAACGCATCACATATTATCACATTAGAGAAATGACCAAATGTGGAGCAAAAGAGTTATAGCAGAGGTGATAAGGCCATGCAGTTTCCTGGTTTTCTCAAATACAACACCACCCAGAAGCGGCCAGCCTGAGGTACGGATCAATGATACAGCCCCTTAAAGAGGTGGCTGTAATGCTGCTTGGAGATGCTGCCTTGCAAAGATGAGTCACCGTCCACCGGGGCAGAGTAGTACACGTTCTGAATCAATGACCATTGTGTGTGCGGTCCCAGTGGTAGAGCATATGGATCTGGAAGTCAAGAGATGGAAGTAGGAGCGACCTTGTTTCCCATCACTCTCATTAAATCAGGCGCCATTTTCGGGTGTCCCATCACCACAACCCAAGGCTCTGCAGGTCTGGCCACCCCGGGTGGGGACTGCTCCCACTAGGGACTGTGGCAAGAATTGCATGACCAGCGAAGGCTGGTCGTCTCAGACTTTTTTGCCAGGAGAACAGCAGGCAAGAAAGTGTCACTCTCCTGATCATCAGAGGGAAATAGGACACGGGGAGGGGGGTGCCCAGGAAGAATATATTTGGCACCCAAGTGATCCACTGGTGCCTCTCTTGGTACTTTCCTCTTTTGGTACTTGGTACTTTTGACAGTGGATGGACAAATGCAGAAACCACAACTGAGAAAGGCCTTGTGAGGAAGGGTCCACACCGCCAAGATGAAGGTCTGGATAGGCTGAGCAGGTAAGCCACCCGAATGGTAGAGGTGCCCAGGTAAGGGGAATGGAGAATGAGTAGTAAAGGGAGATAGTTGCCATCCCAAGACAGATGCAGTGATGGGGCTTAGTTTGCTCGCTATCTTTCCTCTTATACGTTTCTTCAGGAAAAAAATCCTGGAGGATTCAGGGAGCATTTTAGACCAAGCAAGTGGATTGGAGTGGTGCAAAATATTGCCTGTCGTGGAGGCTGTGGTCCCCTGGCCAGAGCCCGGCCTTCAGGACCAGGGTGTTCATTCCTCCAGCTTTCAGGAACATTGCCTGCATAAGACTTGTAGCTGAGATTCCCCCCAAAGACTCACCCCCAGCCAGAGATAACTGCCTCACCTGAGAGTGCTGCAGAGAATCGGTCTAATTCATGTTTCGTGAAGATGATACCCTCTCTTGTCCCTCTGAGGCATAAATCATCGTTTTGAAATAGGTTTTGGTTTGTTTTCTTATCTTTAAATTATCCGTTTTCTCTGACTCCCCACTTTTTTTTTAAATTTGGTTTTCTTCTTCGCCTTCACAGTTGATATTTCCCTTCACAAATATCAAATATTTGATAAGCCCTTGGCAATCTGTCCACATGAGGTGTCCGACCCTCTGCAGGGCTCTTGCATCTGGTGGATTTACTCTGGAGCTAGTTTGGCTAGTCATTCCGCTAGATGAAACTCATCACCACAGCCCCCCCCCCACCACCACCACCCTTTTTCATAGATATGTATTGTTTTTTCTCTTGAGCTGATAGGTTTTCCCGAAGAGGACCCATCCACTCTCCTGTGTATTTGAGGGGCGGGTGCGTAGGATATAAGCCTGGCATCGTTCCTAGGTTTGGGAGTGGGTAAGGGACTGCCATAGTCAGTGTATAGACTTTGACTACCTTTCTGATTCCTGGGTGGCACTCTGTCCCATAACATCACCCAAGTCCCTGAGTCCAGAGTCCCTCTAAGTCAACGTCTTCAGAGAATAAACCTGGAGTCAGTTAAGAGTGGTGACTGGGCTGCAGAGGGCTGGAGGAAAGAAACGTGCTGTAAACGCCTTCAGCCAATCCCCCTGCTTCCACGTCCCCAGCAGCTTCCTTCAGCGCGGCTGTGGCCTCCAGTTTTGAACTTTCTGAAATTGTGCCGCATGAATTGCTTTGCGCCTCAGTTTTCCCTCACCTGATTTCTATTCCGGATCTCCCTACTCTGCCAAGTCAGTGACCTATCACTGGTCCCGCAGTTTGCCGGCTTCTACCCACTCTCTTTACCCTTGTGTGCTGATGCCTCCCCCCCCCCCCGCCCCCTTTCGCCATCACTCAGTAAGATTTCAAGAAAGCTCAGAGGGAAATGCACGTGTTCAATCTGCCATGTTTCACTGGAAGACATTAGCCTGTTTTATAGATGGGGAAACCGAGGCCCAGGTTTCAGGATTGGCAAGCTCTTCCATGCTTCCTCATCCAGTGCTGGAAGAAGGGAGAGAACAGGATAGCTCCAGGGGTCACCAGATCAAAGGGAGTCTCTTCTGGACGGGGGCATTTGGATAGATTTAAGTAGGGGAGGAAGAAGAACAAGAGGGGATCGGCCTATAGATATTTCTAATCTACAAAATGCTCTTTTTATTGTTGTTTCAACGGAAGCATACCTAAAACATAATTGCCTGATCCTTGGAGTGATCTTGATAGCTGTATTACTTTCCTATTACAGCTATAACAAATGACCACAAATGTAGTGACTTAAAGCAACGCAAATTTATTATCATGGACTTCTGGAGGTCCAAAGTCTAAAATCAGTCTCACCGGGCTGAAGTCGTGCGTCCACAGAGCTGGTTCCCTCTGGAAGCTCTGGGGGAACATCTGTTCCTTTGTCTTTATGAGCTTCTAGAGCTGCCTGCGTTCCTTGGCTCATGGCTACTTCCTCCATCTTCAAAGCCCATCACTGCAAGCTCTCCTGCCATCGTTAAATCTCCTTTTTCTCACTTTGACATCCTTGCCTCCCTTCTGTAAGGACCATTGTGATTACGTTGGGCCCATGCAGATAATGCAGGATAAGCGCCTCATCTCAAGATCTTTAAAAAAAAATTTTTTTTAATGTTTATTTATGTTTCAGAGAGACAGAGATAGAATGCGAGGGGGTTAGGGGCAGAGAGAGAGGGAGACACAGAATCCGAAGCGGGCTCCGGGCTCCGAGCTGTCAGCACAGAGCCCGACGGGGGGCTGGAACTCACGAGCTGTGAGATCATGACCTGAGCCGAAGTCGGACGCTCAACCGGCTGAGCCACCCAGGCACCCCTCAAGATCTTTAAAGTAATCACACCTGCAAAGTCCTTTTTGCCTGTGGCATATGCACACATTCTGGGAACTAGGACACAGATAAGTTTGGGGGGTCATTATTCTGCCTACCACAATAACTTTCTGAAAGCACTCATGACCCTCGGTTCTTGTCAAGATGTGGCGTCTATCGATATCTATAGATACCGATATCTATATATCGAGTGGATGAATGAATGAAGAGCTTTTAGTGAGTCATCAAATATTTATTATTGGGTCCATTATCTGCTAGGTTATGTTTTAGACTATCTGCTAAGGAGATCTAGGAAACTAGTGTTTATTCTTACAAACTTGACCCTGCACGGTCTGCAAGCATGTTCTGTGTCGTACTAAAATGGCAACCGGTTCATTGATTACCGTGGAAGTGAGACAAAAGAAGACAAGCTTATCGCCATCTTCCTTCTTCTAACCATTTGGCTATGAAAATGACAATGATACAAATACCACAGAGAAAGTAGAACAGGTTCAATCTCTCCTCATCAACGAAGTAATCTTGTTGCACTAACGGAGCGTATATGGGATAGCTGTTTGGAACATTTCTGGGTGAACTTCTCCAGGCAGCTTGAGTTCCACTGGAGGCCGAAAACCCATGTGTAGCCACAGAGTCTGTCCACGTGAGCTGTAGGTTTGACCTAGAGGGGACTGTTCTCCCTATAGTCTGAGTGTCTGACCCTGATGTAGCCTTTGGGATTGCCCTCAACGTGGTCTTCGGGTCTGTCCCCCGTGTGGCCTGCACACCGGCCCCTTGTGTGGCTTGTGAGCATGCCTGCTGTGTGGACTGTTGTCCTACCCTCCTGACAACCTCAGAGTATGTCCTGCAGGGGGCCTGTGGTGCTGTCCCCCGTGTGGATTGTAAATTTCCCTGTGCAGCCTGCCTGTTGGAACTTGGGGTGAGCTGCCTGCTGGTCTCCCGTTTGGGCTCAGCAGTGGTGTGGCTGGGCCCTGACGCCTTATAGACATAATGATACCCATTCCATTGGCTTTGGCTAAACACATCACCAGTGGGGGATGAGGAACCAGTGGGAGAGAACGGGGATACTGATGGCTCCGTTGTGTTGTTTCGCAATCTCAGTAAGCAGAAGCCCAGAGAGCAACCTTCACAATTGTTCGTGTCATGGGACCCATCCAAAGGCACCTCCCGAATGATCGGTAGCTCTGAAAGCTTCTTAAAGTCATAGAATTTCTTCAGAATACGCAGCACCACGTTTTTCAGAATCCTCATGGTACTCTCTGGGGAGAACTCAGGGTTCTCAAATCGAGACCAGGAACACTTCTTGCACCTCTGAGCAAAGAGGCGCATAATCACCTGACCCTGGGATTTGTGGGACTCCAGGTGCATGTGACATAGGATATGCACTTGAGCAGAAGCCCAACTCCGCTGGCATGAGGAACACTGGAACCTGCAGATAAAAGGAACAAGGCCGTGTGCCTTCAGGTGATTGCTGACCCGAAGCAGGTTGGCCTGCCTGGCCTCAGTCTCTGAGATCTCTTCCAGTTTGAAAAAGTCCATATGATATTGACACATTGCCAAATAAGAATGAGAGGGGTGGACGCCAGGGTGGCTTAGCCAGTTAAGTGTCCAACTCTTGATTTTGGCTCAGGTCATGATCTCACAGTTCGTGGGTTCAAGCCCCCGTCAGGCTCCGCGCTAACAACTGAGGGCCTGCTTGGGGTTCTCTCTCTCTCTCTCTCTCTCTCTCAGAATGAATGAATAAACATTAAAAAAAAAAAGGATGAAAGGGATTGTGTTTTTAACAAAGCTTTTCCCTGTGAGCCACCATAGCTTCTATCCTATGTGGCCCCACGTTTGCCTCTTTGCCAGTAAAATATCTCTGCGTGTCTCACGGGGAGGGGTCCTTCTGCCCCCTGCCAGTGAAATTTAAAACATTTTTTGTAATGTTTATTCATTTTTTGAGAGAGATGGAAAGAGAAACAGAGCGCAAGTGTGGGAGGGGCAGAGAGAGAGGGAGACACAGAATCCGAAGCAGGCTCCAGGCTCCAGAGCCTGACGAGGGGCTCAAACTCACAAACCGTGAGATCGTGACCTAAGCCAAAGCTGGATGCTTAACTGAGCCACCCGGGGAACCCTAGCATCCCATTTGTGGTTTCCACTCAGGTTAAGGGAGGAAGCCTAGTAAAAGAAGAAACTTCCTGCGTTAAACAAAATGGAGGCATTTACATACTAAAGAACACTGTGCAAAGGGAGATCCTGGTGACCCTTGTTCCTTTAACATGCTCTGGAAGGAACCCAAGGATGCTGCTGAGGCTAAGCTGGCCTCTTTGTCCAAGAATGCCCATTGAAAGGCAAACTCTCACTCACCTGCCGAATCCTTTCAGCTCGTATTGCTTCCACCCTTCTGCAAGGCAGTTTGGATCGAGATTCTTATCCAACTTCAGGGTCCATCTGGCCCGGGGTTTCTCCTGCTGCATCAGTTCTTGAAATATCTGCTCCCATGTCCCAACATCTAAAACCGTTTTCTTCTCCTGAGGCTGGGGAGCCATGCCTGGTGAGTAACTCAGTTTTATTTGGCAACTTGCAAGAGGGGAAAGAGAAAAAAAAAAAAAACATCAGTTTCAGTTTCTCTGTCAGGAACATACGTCAGCTATTTTCTTAGGTTTCGTTTTAGACTGAGTACACAGAACAGGTCTTTGTTCGGAAGACAGAGGGCAGCAGAGTTTTGCTAGTTTGTGAACAGGACTCTCTAAGAGATATCTGAATACAGAGCTCTGTTCTAGATTCTGGGGGCATTTGTAAGTTACCTGAGTATTTTAATTTTCTCTTATTTTTACACGAGGCCGAGCACTTTGCTCGGCTCTGGGATAAATACCACCGACTAAGAAAGCAGCTTCTACCCCCGCAGATGCTCACATTCTCACGCAGACATGGGAAGGTAGTGTGGGAGCGTGTGGTCAATGTTGGTCTCATGCACCCAGTGACTCTGGAGTTTAAACTCAGATGGGAGAGATAAGACAAGCAGGACCTTATGTCCTTGGAAGCCCCACTAGGGTTACTGTGTCCCAAATGGGATCAGTCTAAGCCTTCTCTGGCTTTCTAGATTTTAACATGTTCCCCTTCTTCCCTCCCAGCCTAGGGGCACCTGGGTGACTCAGTCTGTTAGGGAACCAACTCTTGATGTCAGCTCAGGTCATGATAGCATAGTTCATGGGCTCAAGCACCCTGTCAGCCTCTGTGCTGACAGCACGGAGCTTCCTTGGGATTCTCGGTCTTCCTCTCTCCCTTTGCCCTTCCCCCTTGCTCTCACCCTCACTCCCTCTCTCAAAATAAATAAATAAACTTAAAAAAAAAAAAAGCCTGGAAATCCCTTAAGCATCAACTTTTTCTCTTTATGGCAGTCATCCACTTGATAATTTATTTCTGTAGTTACTCGAGCTTGGGGGTAGAGGGGGCTGGAAGGATTTGGTTTGGTCAAAGGAGAGAAACAAGAAACTAGAAATGTAGTCCCTGATGTAACAATAATTTTACTTCAATTTTAAGCATCTCTTCAACTCCCAGAAACTCTATAGGTATATGCAGAACAGAGAACAGAAAATTTTGAAGGAATAATCTGGGGAATAATGAGGCTGGATGACCCCTAAGCTAACTCCATATCTCCTGCTTTGGGGATTCAGAATAAGGAGAAATGAGTACTAGAATTGGGGCGCCTGCTTGTGGGTGACATCAGCCATATCTTTACCTCCTGGACCCCAGGATCACTTGTCGAATGAGTGGCAGAGTGGAAGACTTACATTTCTCTGAGGCCACACTGAATCCCAGGAAAGTGTGGGCTTGTCTAAAGGAGGGGTTGAGGGGCACCTGGGTGGCTCAGTCAGTTGAGTATCCGACTCTTGATTTCGGCTCAGGTCATGATCCCAGGGTCGTGGGTTTGAGCCCCACATCAGTCTCTGCACTGAGCATGGAGATTGCTTGGGATTCTCTCTCTCTCTAATGAAGTAAAATTTTTAAAAAATTAAAAAAAAAAGAAGGAAGGAATGGTTTTCTAATGGTAGAAGAATAGGCAGAAGGCAGAAGGAGCAATTTGGGGAAATCCAAATGGGGGTCTTCAATCTGCTCTTCTGAGGGTTGCCCTCTCTGGGCTGGGACTCCTGGACATATCCTAGGAAGGACTGTTGGTCCAGTGAGGACTGCTTCTCAGGCAAAGATCAGCCTAGAGGGGAGGAAAGGTGTTGAAATCATACTGTCATAGAAGAACGTAAGGGAAGGGGTTGGTTCTCCACACCACTGCCCCTATGCTGCATGATTATGGCTGTTCACCACTACGTAGAACAGGGAAGGCAGAATTAGACAGTTGTCTTTAAAAGAACAAATAACACGTCTATTACATACCATCATCTCCTCGTCCTCATTCTCAGGCTATCAGGAAAGACAGATATATACCTTCACCGTCCTTGTGTCACTTTTCTCCACTTGTCCCTTCAGCTCAGAGCACAGTCCAGAGCCAGCCCACCCGGGTTTGGGTACTCGTTCCACCACTCTCTCCCTTGGAGGCCCGGGGAAGCGCCTTCACTTCCCTGTACCTTGGTTTCTGCATCTAAAAGATGGGGATAATAATACCACCTACCTCACAGGGCTGTGCTGAGGATTGAATGAGTTGAAAAATAGTTACCAGCGCTTAGCAAGCAGACAGAAGCGTTTGCTATTTGTTGTTGCTGTGTTACAGGTTTCCTTGTTAAGTTACCATAAAACCTTTCTTAAATATGTTGAGGATAAAAACAAAGCTAAATTATATAGAATATATATACTATTATATATATGTATAATATGATATGTATATGTATATGTGTGTGTGTGTATATACATATACATATATATGTATATATGTATATGTATACATATATATACGTGTATATATATGTGTATATATATATTAAATAGTATACAGGATGAAAAAAACTACAAATAAATGTGCACATAAGGACTCAGAGAGCTCAACAGCCCCTTAAGAATTCAGACTGGGCAAGAAAGACACTAAATAAATAAATAAATGAATAAATAAATAAATAAATATCCTAGAAAGAATCAGAAGAACTATGTAAAGTCAAAACAACTCAAAACCTCACAAGTTTTCGGGGCGCCTGGGTGGCTCAGTCAGTCGGGCATCCGACTTCGGCTCAGGTCATGATCTCACGGTCCGCGAGTTCGAGCCCTGCGTCGGGCTCTGTGCTGACCGCTCGGAGCCTGGAGCCTGCTTCGGATTCTGTGCCTCCGTCTCTCTCTGCCCCCAACCCACTCGCATTCTGTCTCTGTCTCTCTCGAAAATAAATAAACATTAAAAAAAATTTTAAAAAAAAAGGGGAGCTTACTTCACAATTTCCGTGAAAATGTATTTGGCTTCAGGCCTTATGCGGTCCATGCAGGATGCTGGGGTGTGCCCCCATAGGCACCCATTTGGATGTTAGGAGTAGAAGGATCTTCCGTGAGCTTGAAGAAAGCTGAGCCCCAGAGAGGAAGGTGACCAACCTCAGGCCACCCAGAAGCCCCTGCGAGTAGAGACCACGAATCCTATTCTTTCTTTTTTTTTTTTTTTAAATTAATTTATGTATCTTGAGAGAGAGAGAGAGAGAGAGAGAGAAAGAGAGGGAGAGACAGCACGCACGCTAGCAGGGGAGGGGCAGAGAGACAGGGAGAGAGAGAATCCCAAGCAAGTCTCCAGGTGGTCCGCACAGAGCCCAATGTGGGGCTCGAGCCCACAAACCGTGAGATCGTGACTTGAGCGGAAATCAAGAGCCCTTTGCTTAACTGAGCTGCCCAGGTGCCCCCTATCCCCACTTTCCCATTCTTGACAGCACTTCCTCTTTTGCACTACAGGCAGCCTTAAAACCAGAGTCAGAACTAGTCAGGCCCTATTCCAAGGCTGTGATGAAGATAAAGATATGTTAAAGCAGGGTCTTTAAACCCTTCCACCCACAGGGCACACCAGTGCCGGAAAACCAGCAGGCTAACGCCACACGGTTCACTGGCTTTTCTCCTGTCCCTGACTCACTTTACCCACTTGTTCCAGCCCGCGGGGATCGCCTCTTGCATTAACCACCTACACCACGCTCTGATCTCGGGTGTGCTTCCTGAACCCCAACTGAGACAAAGAGCCCAAGTAACTTTTCTTCGCTTCCCTCCTTTGTGTACAAAGGCATTTTCTGCTCTGGCGCATAAGGAGCTGAGAAGACATCGCTGCCATCCTCACAAGAAAAAAAGCTCAACAAACTGAAAACGAACCACTCTTCTTAGATTCACTAGAGAATTGGGGACGCGGGGCAAACTGCTACTCAGACAACTGGAGAGACAAACAGGGGGACACAGAGGATCACAGCTTACCAGAGCCAAAACCCAGGAGCAGAAGCCACCACAGCTGGAACCAGTACTGGCCAGAACACTCGAAACTGTCATCGGCCAACTGCTGGGGGCTCAACGAAAACTAGCTTAAGAATTGAAAATCCAGGAGGGCCCAGTCTTAGAAGAGATTCCCATCCTTTCGTGAATTCTATCTCCAAGAACCCCACGAGGTCTCTTCACTATGAAGACGGACAAAATTCTTCTTGTGCTTTCAGCAGGGGAAGGAGGAAAATAACCATTTTTTTAAAGATACCCAGGGGGACGCCAGGGTGGCTCAGTCGGTTAAGCGTCCGACTTCGGCTCAGGTCATGATCTCTCCGTTCCGGAGTTCGAGCCCCGTGTCAGGCTCTGCGCTGACGGCTCAGAGCCTGGAGCCTGGATTCTGTGTCCCCTCTCTCTCTGTCTCTGATCCTCCTCTGCTCTCTCTCTCTCTCTTTCTGTCTCAAAAATTAATAAACATTTACAAAAATTAAAAAACCTAAAGATACACAGACCTCTCTGTTCTTAACTAGGTCTTCTGTCAAGGAAAGCTATGTCACCAAAATCACACTTGGATTTTATAAAAGCCTAACTGACCCGAGGGGTGGGAAATACCCAAAGCCAACGGCAGCTGGCCTCCACCATACACATGGGAACGACCCCAGTGCTTCCCACGTGTGACCTCCTTTCTGCCTGCCGTAAGGACAAACCTACCAATCTTGCAATGATGAGAGAAGCATAAGCTCCACAGGGCAGAACTACTCCTGGGCTGTTCTCTGGGAGAGGAGCCAGGTCCCACACAGGGCGAACTCATTCTCCTCTCAGCTCATAATATCTGGGGGAGAAAAAAAGAATTCAGTCAGCCATCAAGATTTCCAAACATGTGCTAGAATCATTAAACCATCAAACCACAGAAGAGGTTTTAAAGGCTCTCTAGGTCCCATCCTTTACTGGTTCACTTTGTAATGGTTAACATTTGAATTATAAGTGCAAAATCAGATACAATTCTTGGGGGAAGAATTGTCAGTGGGGGAAAAGCTTGGGCTCCACATAAGAAGACGAGGGTATACATTCCCCCTCTAACATTTACCGAGTTACTTAAGCTCTTTGAACCTCAATGTCTTCATCTATGAAATGGGAATACCCATCCCACTATATTAAATGATGTAGGCACTAATATGATATAAATATGAATCAAAACTACAAAATACTAGGGGCGCCTGGGTGGCTCAGTCGGTCGGGCATCTGACTTTGGCTCAGGTCATGATCTCGCAGTTTGTGAGTTCCGGCCCCACATCCGGCTCTGTGCCGACAGCTCGGAGCCTGGATCCTACTTCGGATTCTGTGTCTCATTCTCTCTGCCCCCCATCCTGTGAGATAAATAAATGTGGGTTTTTTAAATTTTTTTAATGTTTTATTTATTTTTGATACAGAGCATGAGCAGGGGAGGGGCAGAGAGAGACAGGGAGACACAGAACCCGAAGCAGTCTCCAGGCTCTGAGCTGTCAACCCAGAGCCTGACGCGGGGCCCGAACTCACAAACTGTGAGATCATGACCTGAGCCGAAGTCAGACGCTTAACCGACTGAGCCATCCAGGTGCCCAAGATAAATAAATGTGTAAAAAATTAAAAAAAAAAAAAAAAACAACCTACAAAATACCAGGTGGCATCACTTCAAAAAAGAAGACTATACAGCAGCTTGAAATAGTTGTGCTTGGATGGGCCAGAGCATTTGAACTCAATAATTCAACAGTAAGGAAGAGACAAGGATCCACTTATGGAAAGAAGAGACACAGACTGAGAACTTAGAAAGTGTCTGTGTCTGTGTCTGTATGTAGAAAAGTAAAAGATAAGATGAATAACCAAATTGTAGAGCATTTCATCTGCTAGAATGTACCTTTATCCCCACATCTATGTTGTCCCTCTAGTAACGTGATGGCTTAGGACTCTTAAACAAGAAATGCTCCAGAACGGACACATCTAATGGAGCTTTATAAAATACAAGGGTCCAGGCACACCTCTGAGAATTCTGATTCTGCAGGTTGAGGGGTGGAGAGGGCATGTAGTTTTTAAAAGCTCCAAGAATGATATTGGCATACACTCTTGCCTAAAAGTCACTAATACGTTAAAAATCTGAGGCTCGGGTAGTCCGAACCACTCGCCAAGAGCTAACATTCTGAGCGGCAGCGACAGGAGGCTCAGCCGGGTGCTTTGAGTCCCACTTGTGCACTTTCTTGCACTGTGTGATTCGGGAAGGCAAGGTCAGCCTTGATTAGTCCAGTCGTTGAGTTGCCAAGGCTGAGTGGCCCTGGCATCAGAAAGCAGCTTGCTTTCTGATGGAAGGAGTCCAAGAGAAGGCCACAGTCGTTCTGTACGAATTTAATCAACAATGGTATACACTGAAATCCAGGGAAGAGGGCTATGAGCAATGGAGGCAGATCAGCCTTGGCCATCACGATGCAAAGTTGCAGACACGCTGCATGGCCTGCAGCTGTGATTGGTCCCTCCAATCAGCAGGAACTTGGCTTTTTACCTCTGCGGCCTGAGGCTGGCCATGACAGTGCAGCCCAGGCCTTGGGGACATCCTGGTATCACTGAGAATTCTGAAGCGGTGCTGAGAGCAGCCAAGAGGCCAGGCCGGCAGCAGGAGGCAAGCGGGCTCAAAGCCACAGGTCCCCCAGGGGTGGTTTGGGGAGTATGTTAAAGGATCCCTGATCCCGATCTCTAGGTAGATGCTTGGCAATATTTTCCCCCCAAGGAGAGTTTAGGAGATGGGTGTTGGAGCCATCTCAGAATCTGACGTAAAGTCTTCCACGAAGTTATTGATTTCTCCCAGTTCACTCCCCCGATCAATTTCACAGCCTGGTTCCCATACCTCCCTGTGGGGCGCTTTTCATTCTTGGCCACAAGATGGAGGGTTAGGCTTTCCACTGTTGTTGGAGGAAAAGAGGTCAATTCTCTCTCTCTCCCTGCCAACTCTTCAGTGATTTTTTTTCTTTTCCATTTCAGTTTTCAAAATCCAGATTCATTATCACCTTGTTTCGGTGAGGAGGGGCTCAGCTGGCCCTGGGAGCACCTTTAATTATTGAGCATCAGTAGCAAGTGTCAGATCCGCAGAGAGCTCGGTGAGTAGGGAGAGCAACTGCTTCTGAACAAACCGCGCGGTGCACAAGACCTGCTCTGAAGGCAGGCGGGCTGGGAGATTGCAGGTGACGGATGTGGCTGCGGGCATCGGCACTGCCGCACTATTTTCTCCCCTGGCTCTTCCCTCCAGCCCCACGATTTATAATGCTCTGTCGTGTCCAATTTTGGCCACAGCCTGGTGAATGTCATAAGGCTGCAAACACTGTGAGGCTTTACTTTCTGTGTGTTTTCTCCCACTTTGCATTTGTTACAATCCATGTCTCCCAATAACCGATTAACTTTCGGATCCACTTTTTGTTCTCGTTAAGCTCCCGGGGCGCGGGAAATGAGTATTCAGAGCACGCCCGTGTGGCACTGAGCTGAAAAATTATTCTGGCACAGATATTTAGGGAGAAGAAAACGAGCTACTATTCCCAGGGAAATTGATAAACAAAATGGATCGGATTCGGGGGAGAGGACCCGGATTTGAATCCACGGCCAATTGCCATGGTCTGCTCAGGCACCATTACCGGGCATCTCCCTGCCTCAGCTCCCTTTCCGCGTAATAAAGCATTGGTTCGGGCGGTCTCGGGCTCAGCCCTTTCAGTCCTAGCGCTGGCATTCTGTGGGTGGGTTGAGGTTATGGATCTACATTAGGGGGTGCAAAAGGGTCTTTCCGTATCCCAGATTCTTGTGATCCACAGCCTCAGGTTGTCCCAAGGCGGTAGTAGGGTAGTGAACTTTAGAGCAGTTCTCTGAAGGTGGAAAGCCTACCTCCTGGTAGAGCTTACTTTTCCCTCAGAGAGAACTGGGGAGTAGGTAAAGCTGAGGAGGAGATCTAAACGTGCAAGAGGACAGTGTGTAGAGGTCGGTGCCTAAGACAAGGGAGGGGTGGTGAAGGAAACAGGACTACGTACCTTGAGGAAGGGAAGATCCACTAGACGGAGGGCTAGCTAGAATTACCAAAGACCTTAGGTGTGTGCAGAAGCATGCAAGCTTGTCCCTGGGAACGCCAAGGGCTGACCCGAGGGGGAAGCTACAAGAAGAGCTTTCATACAACGTAAGGGACAACTGAACAAGACTGTCATTCCAAGTGGCACAGAGACGGAGTGGCTCATCCTACCCACCAGCCCCTCTCTCTAGCAGCATCGCAGGAATTTTGAGTAACACACAGAGGGCCAGATTAGTAATTAAAGATGGGGACTGACATTCAAACTCTTCCAGGAATGGACAGGGCATCCCCATAGAGAGGATATTGAACAGTTCACCACCAAAGGTCGGCTGGAGGAGAGGACTCTAGGGTGTCTCCCTGGATTCATTAAAATCTCTGAGTGCATCTCCCTCTCCCCTGGTATTGAAAATAAAGTGCAGGAGAAACTGGCATTGCCCTGCTTGGCTTGGTGCAAGTCCAAGGGTCAGTGTAAGTGGGCTAAGTGGGTGCTTGTTTGCAAAAAGATTATGATAAAGTCTAGGCGACCACACTTTCCGTAGCTCTAACCCTCAAGTCAGTGAGCACACAATGGTCCGCGTTCATTTGTAGCCTTCAGAAATGTTTCCACTTTTCTCTGCATGATTTCCTTAAGTGCTGGCTGCTAGATAGATTTGATGTGTAACAAGTACGAGTGGGTCTAGATTTACAGATAAAATGCAGGGGAGAACTGAAAACAAGACATTACTTAGGATCTGCTCTTGCCTTGAGAGGAATGCTCTATTTCTAGTCTCCCGAGACAAGGCAGCTTTGATGACGAAAATCCATCTTGTATTCCGGCTCTAGTCATTTTCAGGGACTTTCATCTCCACTCAGTTAAGCCACACCATCCCGCGGCCTCATACTTGACCTTGTCATGTCCCAGATTATCCAGTGTCCAGCTACAACCAGCTCTCTCCTTCGGCTACTCCCACCAAAGCTATTGCTAGACCTTGCCAGCCCCTGCCCTCCCTACCCTCTCCGTCTGTCAGCGCCCTGCCACCTTCACCTCCTTCCGTCTCCAGATTAGATAAGGTGGTCTGATGAGACTTGTCCTATCTGACTGCTAAAAATCCCAACCATGGGTGAACCTGCTTCCTGCTTTGGTCAAGTACGTAAGTAGCCTGCCGGATGCTGTTGGGAAAACACACACCTGTGGATGCCATTGCATATTTACGTTTCCGGTCTCAGTAGAGCCCTCTACCTTGTCCAGAAAATTCTCGGCTTCCTTCTCTTCCACTCTACTGCAGCTATTTTGAACTGTGTACACTCTCCCCCAAATCCCAACCTGCCGTTTTCCCAGCTCACGCTGAGGAGATGGCTTTACCCTACTCACCAGGAAAGCCGAAAGCTTCAGATGAGGACCTCTTCAATGTCCTGCTACCAGACCTACAAACTCCTTTGTGCCCATCCCTCTGTCCTTCCTTCCTGCTTTTTAATGAGGTGTCCTTCAACCTAAGTCGAGCAATGACTCCCATCCTTCCCGAAGATCTTGATGTTTTCATTTCCTTATTTCATATTTCTGATGGTTTCTGTCTACTGATGCTTCCACTTGTCATTTAAATGTGTTGACCCCACCTCCCCTTCCAGCCATCACTGACATCCTGCCTCCCCGTCGTAGCCACTTTCTCAAATGAGTCACACACTCACTGCCTCTACTTCCTTACCTCCCACTACACCTGACTTCTGTCCCCAACACCCCACTCATCCCAGCCTCACCGTCGTCTCCCTTAACCTTCCTGTTCCTAAACCCACTGGGTAATTCCTAGTCATCATATGACTTGGTCTCTGGGCAGAGCTTCGGCCTCTTTGAAACAAAAGCTCCTTTGACTTCTATGATACAACACAGTCCTGTTCTGTTTTGTTTTCCTGCTCAGCTTTCTAGCCACTCTCTTAGTCTCCTGTGCAAGTTCTTCCTGTGCTTAGCAGTGACCCTCAGAGCTCTGCCGTCTTGTCTGATGTTCTACTCTCAGGATAGCCCAGGCTTTCCCGCTATAATGGCCTTATGCACCCTGCTGCCCGCCTACAGGTCCAGTCCGTTTGAGTGTCATAACCTCATCTGCAATTGTCTCCTGACCGCCTCCACTTTGATTTCCACAGGACCCTTCAATGTGCCGCACTGAAAGTAATCTATCTAAAATTCAGATCTTATCATGCCAACCACCCCCCCACCCCCACCCACCGTCACGGAATCCCCTGTTTCCTTACTATTCTTAAATGGAAGGCCCAACTCCTTGGCTTGACCCCATAACCCTTCATGACCTCTGCCTCCCTCTTCAGGCCAGGGTTTCTCAACCTCAGCCATTGACATTTTGGGCTAAATAACTCTTTGTTATGGGGGCCTATTGTGTGCATTGCAAGATACTTAGCAGCATCCCTGATCTCAGTGCTTCACTCTTTTTTTGTTGCTGAATACTATTCTAACCAATGATATTTCTGAGGCTTGTTCACATTTTATGGACACTCCGCATTTTTTCTTATTCGGGTACTCTCCCTAACTTTATTATACGATTCTGTCCTTGCACACTGCAACCTGCAGTCTCCAACCTAAGCTCTAGAAAGAGTCATATTAAAGAGTGGCCTCAACAGGCCATTCGAGAAGCCAGCTAGCACTGATCCCATATTAGTAGTTGGGTTTCTCCTTGGTGAAGACTTCGTAATCCTCTTTCTCTATCCTGCCCCCCTTCCTTGCCCCTCCCCTCATCCTTGCAACTGGGTTTGGTGAGATCAGAACTTTGGGCTTGGTACCATCCTTCCCTGTGCATATTTTTATCAAAGCACCGTATTAGGTATTATCTATCCTACTCACTGTTCTGAACAGTTTAGACACCTAGAAGCAAAGATATCATGTTATTATTAATACTTCTAGGACCTGACCTGTTGCCTGGCACATGCTAAGCTTTTTAGTAATTTTTTTTTGTTAAATGAATGAATCAAAGAATGAGTCACTGCTTTGATAACCTGCCTGTATTGTGGTGTCCTTGCATCTGAGCCTGACTTAGTCCTGGTTAGGCCTCCCAGAGATGGAGGCTTGCCTTTTCACGGGGTAGAGAAGCTTTGACGAGGACCTGCTGTCAGGCCTTCTGGACCACTGGTGTGGCTCACTGACTGCTGCCTCACCCCTGCCGCCGTCTTGGTCGTTCCATGACCATCTCTCTGGATCCTCGTTGACCCCCTTCACACTGACTTACTGACTGAACTGCATTTCCCACTCACTCCTCTTCTGGTCTTGTGTTTTAGCCTGCCTCTTGAGTGAGCCGGTTTAGTCCAGGGAAGGATCGAGCAGGCAGCCTTGTTTAGGCAGCCGGACCCACTGCTCTGGAAGTTAGAGAATAAGCATGGCTATCTTGAATGAGAGACACCAGAAAGTAAATTCTTACTCACTGTTGGCCGATGCAATGTGGAAAGATGTATTTTGTTTTTTATATAAAGTTTATTTCTTATGTGACAACTTGCTCCCTTTTCACAACATTATGAGGTAGCTCCCATTCTTACTCACGTTTTGCAGATGGAAGCACCAAGAACTTCATTCGTTCACTGTCACACAGCTGCTAAGCAGCTAAGCCAGGATTCGAAACCATGGGCTCTAACTCTAGAATCCTGCTCTACTGCCTCTCGCTTCTGGGCCTTTCCACAGGTTGCTCTCTCTGGCTGGAAGACTCCTTCATCATCTCCACCTGGCCAACTACCACCCCTCCCGGAAAGCTGATCTCAGATGTCTTTTTCTCTAATAACAGATAAGCATTTACTCCTTCCCGGAGCCTGGATTTGGTGCCCATCTCATGTGCTCCCAGAGCAGCCGATGTTTTCCTTTTATAACACTTTCCCACTTAGAAATAAATTCACATTGTGCCAATCTCTTCTATGACTTTAAACACGTTGAGAGCGGGAGCATTTTCTACCTGGTACAACATTGTACCCTCACATCGAGGAATGAAATACCTGGAAAGTAGCAGATGTTGAAAAAAAAATTGTTACAGAAATAAATGAACCCAAACATCCATTTCTTAATATCGAAATTTAGTGTTATTCCATGAGATTCTTCTAGGCTAACCTCTTGGCTCCCCTCTCATCGATGTTTGGATTGACAGACTATGAAAGTGGAATAAAACCAAAATAATGGCTAAGGGGCTTTCCCAAAATCTCACTCTCAAAATCTTTACACAATTTTCATAAACTGGGTAATTAATATAATAGGCTCGCATAGCTAAGTGACTGTAGCTTCTGCAGTATTTAGACCACTTCTGGAACTTGCCTCCAACTCTGAGAACACACTAAAAGAAACATTAAAAACCTGAATATATTATAGGTAACTCCCTGTCACCCATAATGCTGTGGTGTGGTGGGGCAAGGAACAGCAGTGAATGGACCCCATCTCAGCCTTGGGGGCTGAAGGGGGGCCAAGATGGGTCTAAACCTATCAGTGAAAGTGCATTTCCCTTCAACAGTTATAAGTTCGGGTGCCCATTCTGAGCCGGTGAGATCCCACTCCTGCTGGGTCGTGTAGGGTGCAGATAGGATCTCTGGACCCTACTGCATGCACCTCCTCTGTCTCCTTGAGGAAGTTCAGTCTCAGAGCCAAGTTGACGCTTCAGAGGCAGAGAAGGGAGATCAAAAGAAACTTGGTTCTTGACAACATCACTGGGCCCTGGCAAAACACTCTTCAAGAGTTCACCTTATCTCAGGGAACTGGGCATTGTTGTTCCCCTTTATTGTCCGAATCTGTTTGAATTAAGTTTCCTAGTCCTTGTAGCATAAAGGGTATACTTACTTTGGAGCATGGCCAAGGACATATGAGCCTGGTGCCAGTGGACTCTGAAGGCGGGCAAATGAGGCCACTGCCCCCAACAAACTTCCAGGTCACACAAGGAACCCTGGCAAAAAATACAGAGCTCCAGAAAAAGAAAGACTTATGCTTCAAAGAAAGACTTATGCTTCAGTTTGAAACCATAAGAGACTCTTAAATACTGAGAACAAACTGAGGGTTGATGGGGGTGGGGGAGAGGGGAAAGTGGGTGATGGGCATTGAGGAGGGCACCCATTGGGATGAGCACTGGGTGTTGTATGGAAACCTACATGACAATAAATTATTTTAAAAAAATAAAAGAAAGAAAGGATTCAGAAAGGCCATCATTCATTAAGAGTCCTACACATGCACATACTCTGGTAAGTTTTTTTTTTTTTTCTTTTTCATATCAGAGGAAGAAAAGAAACACAAAAACCTACAGGTATCCCAGCAAACATGAGAAGAAATGGCTCACCTACAAAGAAACAGAAATCAAGTTAGCTTCAGATCATTTCTTATTAATATTAAAAGCCAGAAGGAAAAGAAACAACATTTGGGAAGTTTAAAGGGAAAATATTCAAGGCTGAAAAATATATCAAGTTATTTCACTTGCGAGGGGGTAAAAAAATGTTCTTAACAAGCAAGGACTCAGATAGTACCTATATTGATGCTTCTCAGAAATCTTATTAAAATTGTGCTCTGAAAGATAAATAAAATAAGAACTCTAGGATGTGAAGAACTTTAGTGCTTCAATATTTAATATAAAGTTTACTGTTAGCATCTGAAAGATAATTTTTTACCATAATATTAGGATGGTTCACATTCTAACTATTTTGCATGACATTTTAATCACCAATACATGACCTCCATGAGGCAGGGAGTTTTGTCCATTTTGTTCACTTTTCCATTTTCCATTTTGTTCCCTGGAAAAGTGCTTAGCACATAGTTGGTGCTCAAGAAATATTTGCTGGAGGAATGAGTCAACCGGAAATAGATGCTGAATCAGGTCCAATGCCTTTCCCCTACATGTTGTTTTGTTGTTTTCTGCTTTTTGTTTTTGAAACAATTACTGTTCTGATTTGCACTCATGGATTTCCCAATGCTGAGCCATCCTTCCATACCTGGGATACTCTTTACTTTAGTAGTGTACTATTCCTTGAATATACAGCTACATTTGATTTGCTAAGATTTTTATGACTAACCTTACATTAGCTGCTGTTGTTTTGTATTTTTTAAAGCTTATTTATTTATTTTGAGAGAGGGAGAGACAGAGAGAGAGAGAGAGAGAGAGAGAGAATCCGAAGCAGGCTCTACGCTGTCAGCATGGAGCCCGATGCGGGGTTCGAACTCACAAACCATGAGATCATGACCTGGGCCCAAATCAAGAGTTGGACGCTTAACCAGCCGAAACACTCAGGCGCCCCTGTAGTTTTGTTTGTTGTCTGTGTGTGTCTGACTTGTTTTTGTTCCATCTGCCCAGACTCCATTCTCCTTTCTCTTCATAAAGGGCCCTGTTTTCATTTGGACAGTTACCGCTTACTCATTCTGAGCCCACGAGGCTCAGGTTACGCTAACTCTGCCATTGTTCTGGACGTGGACCCATGGTGCCCTCCGGGCCTGCTGGAGCACCAGATCTGCCACAGAAGGAATCTCAGTAATGGACATGGGAGCCAAGCCGGACCAATAAGTTCCCTTCTCAGGACTTGTACTGGAATTGTCAGTACAGACGTGGCTCTTATTCTGCTGCGGCTCCCCACTGAGAGACTGCCGGCTTGCACCTGCTGGGGACCACCTTGCCCCACCCAGGAGAAAGGGTGCCTAGAAGCAGCACACAGGAAGCTTCAAGTGCCTATTTTCAGCATGCCGGAAGACACACTCCCATATTTGTTAGCAACATGAACGAGTTAGCTCCACTGTCTTCCCTAAGTCCATTTGACAAAATGAATATAACACTCATAAATCAGAGCTGTCTGTATCTGTGCGTGTGTGTGCGTGCACGCGTGTGTGTGTTCTCTCTCGAGTTCTGGTGTCGGGTCTATGCCAGTCTTATTAAAACATCTGGGAAAATTTTCCTTCTGTTTACACTCTGGAATATGCTAGAAAGCTAATTATCCACACCTCCTTCCACTTCCAGGTTACATTGAAAAGTAGACAATTGGACCCAGGAGGGAATGAAAATATAGTAGACCTTACGATACTGGCAGAAATGGCCCGAAGGACATGCTGAGCTCTGCAGCCCAAATGGGGGCCTCCTGAACCGAACTGCCCAGTCACTGGAAGCTGCTGGCACAAAGGCCCCGCCCACAGATGCCCCTGTACCCAGAAATGCACGGTGGGGAGGGCCAGAGAGCCCTGTCTGGAGTCAGTTTTGTTATTTCAACTCTCCTGAAGAATTATGCGTTTCATTTAGAGTCTTCTTGTTATTATACTTTTCCCACTCCTCGTGCTTTATATTTTTATTTTCTTCATTCATCCAAAACCAGATTCCTAGGGAATCTTAGGAATACTTCCTAAGTCTACCAGCCTCCACTGCTGCGGATAAGAACATGAATGTCAAAATCATTCTTTCCCCTTGTAAGTAACCTGCTCTCTCTTTTTGAAAAACTTGTAAAATATACTTTTTGTTTCTGGAAATTAAAACTTCACCACAAAATGTGTGTTCGTATTATTTTTTTAATTACATCTATAATCCTGTGACTTTTTATACAAAAGTATTTCTCTTTCTTCAGTTCCAAGAAATCACAATTTTTAATTATTGTTTCTCCATTCTTTCCTTTTCCTCTTCTGGAGCTATTTGTCTTTGTCAATTATACTTCCTGAGTCCACCTTCCATTTCTCTTTTTTTTGCATTAAAAATTTTCATTGATTTGTCTTTTTTGGTCTATATTCTGGACTATATTTTTAGGTTTATTTCTTAGGTGACTAATCCAGTTTTCAGTCCCTGCATATGTTATCACTGCTTCTGTGGAACATTTCAATTTTATAAATTATTTTTTTAAACTACATTTCCTAACTTTTGAGGGTTCTTTCTTATTATTGTTGTTATTTCTTAATTTTTTTTTTTTATTTATTCATTTTTGATAGAGACAGAGTGCGAGTCGGGGAGGGGCAGAGACAGAGGGAGACACAGAATCCAAAACAGGCTCCAGGCTCGGAGCCATCAGCACAGAGCCTGACGCAGGGCCCAAACCCACGAACCGTGAGATCATGACCTGAGCTGAAGTCAGAGGCTTAACGGACTGAGCCACCCAGGCGCCTCTATTGTTGTTATTTCTCATTATTTCTCTTTTGTAACATCTTGAATCTCACTCAAAATTTGTATCAAAGCATTCTCATTCTTGCTCTCTCTTTCCTCCATTCTATTTAAATGGGCTCTGTTTTATTTTTATGTGTCAATGTTATAGCTTTCCTTTCATTCTCTGAAATGCCTAGCGTTATTATTATCATTATTATTAACTTTCATTCTTATGAACACAGCTTAGACCTGTCAGCCCCATCAGCCAGTGTAGGTTCCCTCAACACAATTAAGGCTGGGCTGTTGAGGCCTTGAAAGGCATTAGACCCTCTCCAGGTAGACCCATGGCAACAGGTAGACAGGCTAGGATTCCTGAATTAAGGAAGGGGAAGGCCACTGGGTTCATGAACTTATCCAGGCTCGTGAGAGGGAAAAGAGGACGCTGCAAAAGAGCAGCGCCCCTCAGCAGGCCTGGGCCACCCAGGACATCTGGTGCCAGCAGGGGCCGAGAGCCGGTCCTGGGGCTGAAAACGCTGCACTGACTTCAAGGCCAGCGGCTCCTGGGCTTGGCCCCTGGGCTCTCTGAGATGTGAACCATCACCTGCTGCAGGCAGATTCCAGGTGACTGCCTGAATCATCTCCATGGCAACTGAAGTGCCAGTCAGGGCAGGAGGGACCTCTTCCAGGCTTCCTTTGGTCCCTGAACTCTGGCCACGTGGTCAAGCCATCTGAAAGGAGTACTGAGACAGCATCTGAGTTCAAAACAGAGTGTTTTCTTTCCCCTCTGCACTTTGAGAACATACGCTCCACTATTTATAGTTCGGAAGGGGAAAACAACTGTTATTTTTGAAAAAAGAGACCCCCTGGCGTGGTGGCAGTCATCCGTCATCAGTGAAGACTGCCGACAGAATGCACCGACGCCTCTTCCCAACAACCTTGTGAAAGTCAAAACGTTATGAACAGGAAGATACTTTGTTCCAAGTATGTCACTATGAAAATGCAAGCTGATGTGACTATTAACATCAATAAGAACTGGTGTTACAATGAAAAAGAAATGCGCTGTCACACAGCAGTAAAACTCCCTGTCCCTGGGTGCATTCAGAGCGAGATGCATGGCCCTCCCTTAGAGACGTTCGGGGAAAAGGAATGCATTGGACTTTAGAGTCGTTGATCTCCGAGTCCCTTTTCAATTTTCTTAAAGTCTGTAATTCATGCCACACGTGGAAGTATCATAGGCCTGGGAACCAAAATTTCCCCAAAGTTACTAAACTCCGTAAGCTGGAAGTCAAGTAGGAACAAATATACATTCTAAATTGGGGTAAAGTATGGCCTGAATACGTGGCTAGTGCACACAGACTTCTCTTTCACTAAGGACAAGGAAAAAAATGTACAATGGGAATTCTCTAGTAAAATAACTAGCTGCAGCCCATTCTCATCATCCTGACAGGCTGAGGGAAAGAGGGGCCCCAGACTTAATTAGCAAAATGTGACAAATCCTCTCTTGAGCCCTAGGCTTCAAGCCCACCTGCTCCTGCTGTCTCCCAGGCCCATATTCCAAGTCTCCAGTCTGTGCCTGGTTGTGGTATAAATGGATGAGTTCATAGCTGCAAGTTATCAAGAAAAACCATCCACCCGTACTCAAACGAACCTAAGAATCACATCTCTGTCAGTTATCGTATCCAATATAATCTGAAGACGAATGAGCCTTGTTAGATTTCTACTGGAAACTGACAGGAGACCCCATCCTCACGAAACCAAGTACAGAATGGAAAGTGGAAGAGAAAGTCGAATCTGGCTAGTGAGGCTTTTCATCATTTACTTGATTCATTGATTTGACCAACCCGAACAAAGACTCCTTTGTGCGCTTAGGCACGGGGCTCCCACCATGGGGAGAATCCAGACAAGAACTGGTGAGGTTTTCTGTCCCTAACAGGTTTATGGTAACAGGTGCCAACACACTCTGACAAAGGAGAAAATAACCAGGAAGTAGGAGTCTCCGTTAAGGGGGTTAGCAGGACGTGGGAAGTTTATTTCTCACCAGGAAGATTAAGAAACAATTTCTGGCCAATTAATATTTGCGCTTAATCTTGGAGAATGGGAAGAATGCAGATGTGCAAGGGTGAAGACAAGTAAGGCCCGGAGATGGGTAAGTATGGAGAATATTCACAGGACAAGGCATCTATCTATCAACTGCTTACTGTGTGCCAGTAAGGTGCTGTGCAAAGCTCTTTAAACAGATTGTTTCACTCAATTAAGAAACTGAAGCCCAGAGAGATTAACTTCTTTGAAGACACCCAGCTTAGAAGTGATAAAATTGATACAATAGTCGGTGATAGTTATAGGAGGATATATTTATAAAAGTCACTGATGCTAGATCAAGAGGATAATGCCAAGTTAAGATCAATGTGCCTCACTCTTGAGATATTCTCTCTAGATCTTATTATTGGAAAGATTCAATAACTCTATTATTCACTACATTTTCCACTCATCATAGGGGTTTGAGAAATCTTGAAAACCTAGACTTACTTTACAGAGTGAAAATGGTCAACTCCCACTACTTTACCACATGGTTCTCGGTTCTGAATTCAAGAGAACTCGTAGATGATTTAAAGAAAGGCTGACTATAAGCTGGAACCACTTGACTCTGGCAGAGGTGAAGGAAGGAGCCTTGGGCGAGTCCCTACATGAAAGAGTCAACTTAGTGGAATAGAATGGAGTCCCACCGCTTACTTCAGGCTGGAGACAGTCCTATTTTGTGGAAAATAGAATCATCTGGAATAAGAGTCGACAAACCAGGGGTCAGCAAACCAAATTCAGCTTGCCACCTGTTTTTATAAATAACGTCTTATTGAAACAAAGCCACGATCGTTAATTTATTGCTACTCTCATGCAATAATGGTACTGAGTAGATGCCACAGAGACCATGGGGCATGCAGACTCTTAACTATCCTGCCGTTCACAGAAAAAGTTTGTTGACCTTTGACATAGAGAAATCAGAGCATTCTAGCACATTCACATCGGAAGGAAGAACAGAGATCATTTAGTCCCTTATCCCCTCCCTCCCCCCTCAACACACATAGAGACACCGAGCCGGGGAAGGAAGAGATTTACCTAAAATCACAAAACTGGTAAGGGACCATAACTGGGGTCACTAACCATTAGAGTAATGTTCTTTCTACCACAGTAATCCTGAAAGACTAATGTAGCTTGTTTTCTAAACAATTACTCATCACTAATTCCTGAGATGCGGGGCGGGGGTGGGGGGGGGGCGCGACCATGCTTCCTCAGGCTTCTGTGGAGGATGAGAGAAGTTCTGTGGTCCACACTGGAAAGGTGATAGGCCTTACATAGTGGAGTTCTACCTGAACTCAAGTTGGCATCTGAGGGAAAATCAAACTGCACCCAAATTTCCCTCTAAACTCCCTCAGGAAGCCCCACATTACCTGATGTAATGTTTCCCATTGAGTCCAACACTGCCCGTTGGCCTTTCCAGGCTGGAACTTTCTGGAGATGCCTTAGATGAAGTGGCTGGTGTCATCGCCACATCGCTGAGGGTGCCTTCCACCCCCAGGCAGCACTCGGGGAATGAGATGGTGATGAGGGATCGGCACATTCTCACCTGCCACCACACTTCTCCCGGCACGGGGCCCTGTGTACCAAGTGGAAGGCCAGGTGGCGTCCCCGCATTATTCGAATGATTTTCCTGCTCTTCTTCTCCCTCAAGCTTGCGTAGCTGCATGAGTGTAAGACTCTAGCTTCCGCTAGATACTTGAAGCTGTGTGAGGCAGCGTGTGCTACAGTTCCCTGTGCCTCGTAGAGATCGCCCACGTCAGGGATGTCTGCAGAGCAGTTGTGTGCGTGCATCTAGGGAAACGGAGTGCAGAGAGGTGAGAGATTTTCCCAAAGAGATAACTCGTGGATCCAGCAAAACTTCATGCGGGTTTCGTATCAGAAATTAACGGAACCTTGGGATTAGAATGTCGGCAGAGGGCCAAGGACTCCCAGACTGTGCCGAGATCGAGAACTGCACCTCCAGCAGCTTGGACAGATAGCCTCTTCCTGAATCCCCCAAGGGCCACCTTCACTATTTCCTGCGGGAGCCCACCCTGTGTTCAAACACTATTGACCGTTGAATAATTATTCCGTACATGAAAAAGAACTTACAGCTTCTAGCCCTATCTCCCCAAGCCACATAGAGTCTTTTCTCCCTTTCCTTGGGAATGGTTCTTAGGGTGCACCCACATCAATCAGGCCCTCTTCCTGCCCCTTCTTCCATCCTCCCGGTGACGGAGCAGCGTGGACGGATGATGCCTGCACGTGTGTGCATGTACACATATATACATATATGTTGGGATGTGCAAGGGAAGGAGGAGAGAGTTACAGCAGTTCCAAATTAGTGAAGTGTAAAAACCATGTGAAAGAAAGAGTTGAAAAATAGAGCCTACTGCACAGGGCATTACATGCCCAACTAAAAAGGTTGTGCTTTAGATGGGCAAGCAACACAGCCTGGTAGACAATTTAGGAAGATTATTCTGCCTTTATCACATAGGAGATATTTGCAGGACCCGGGCAGGAAGCCCATTAAGAAAATACTGCAGGAGTCGACGAAGCCTGAGCAAATCGGAGCGCACAAAGATGGGGAGACAGAGGCATGGTACAGAAACGTTCAGGAGAGACCGGAAGACTTGGTGACTGATATAAACTGTGAGGCAGAGAGAGGGGTCAGGGATGGTGCCAGGGGTGATGTCCGCAGACCAAACAACTCCAAAAGGCTGCCACTACCGGAAATTTTCATTCCGTGGCCTCAGCGCCCTCCCAAAGGAGAATCTGCCGGGAGAGAATGATACATTAACTGCGGAAGTTGGCAAGGAGCGAGGAATAAGAAACACTAATTACAGGCCAAGATAATTAACCAGCAGGTCTGGGATCAGCTGCATGTAACCTCAGCTCATCTGCTCCTGAAAATGGCCAACAGAGGATGCGAGGGGCAGACTGCGGGCAGGACATTTTGCAAATGCTAAGGGGGCAGCTGAGCTCAGACCTTGGTGACACTTGAGTTTGATGTACTTGGCGCTTTAGCTCCGGTTACTGGAACCCTTGGGGTGCCAAATGCACTGCAGCCAGCTGTCCACTTGTCCAAATGTCACTTATGCCTCTAGGCCACTAATTACCAGGCTCCCCTTTGGCCTTATTGCGTCACTCCATTAGGGGCTTGTTGGCGACATGTACAGGAAATGGATTGGGGGCCATTAGACTGTCCAGGTTGAGAAGGGTCGGGCCTTCCTCTTGGGAAAAAAGCCTACTTTTATCATCTGACACCGGAGAAAGATCTCAGGACTAGGAAAGAAGGTGTTCTTGTCCCAGCCCAGCCGCATGGCCTTGAGCAAGTAAATTATTTCCAGTCACACAGTCTCTGTTTGCTGATCTGATACCTGGGGCATAAATAGTCCCTGATTGTGAAGATCAGATGGAATCAGAGGCCTAGGGGTATGCACTTAGGGAGCTGTTGTTACTGCTGTTGACGTTAATTGCCAACTTGAACATTTAGGTACTTTGGACTGGGGTTGAAAAAACCAGGGTTTAAATCCTATTTCTGCTAGTCTGATATATGACCTTGGGCAAGTCTCTTTTCTCTAGGCCTCAGTTTCTTCATCTGCAACACTGAAGGGATTGGTCTAAATCAGTGATTCTTACGTCCACTAGAGTTGCCTATGGAGATTCTTAAAAGCGCGGGTGCCCGCACTCTACCCCAGACATATTGAAGAAAATTCTAAGGAGATACTAGAATCGCATAACCACCGAGGACCACTGGATTGGACAGTCAAACCCCTCCTGCCTCCCCCCTCCATATACCTGCTCCCTCCACACTTGGAACTACTTGATTCCCATCTTCAGGTAAGCCCGCCCACAACCTCCCACACCGATCCTGTGGGTCAAAGCTCTGGACCTCAGCATCAAGTCTGGCGGCGCTACACTGGCTTTGACTTCCTGTTTTACTCTCACCTCTGAGCCCTGGCCAGTTGTCAAGATGTGGTGTTACCCTGTTCCCGGAGGCAGTTGCATCGCTGGGCTTGTCTAGGCCTGACTGGCAGGGCACTGTCTTGCCTTTCTCAGAGTTTGGGATCCCATCTCTGAACTCCAGGCTAATGGGAGGAGACCCGTTACTGGCATCATCCGAGTATCCCTTGCTGTTGGACCCCTCCTTGCATCCCACATGTCCTGTCTGCCTTACCAAGAATGCTACTCCCATCCGAGATGGGCGTGAACACCGTGATGTGTTCCGGGACCACACTCAGTCTGCCGCACAACCAAGCAGGTGGCGTTTTCTACCTGCGGCCCACCTTGGGCCTGGGGCTTCACTCCATCCCCGCTCTAACCTGATTCCTACTCTGTCCAGCTGCAGCCAAGGTCATTTCGACCCGTTCTGCCCCATCACGTGGTTTCAGTGGTGTCTAATAACCCCTCCCGGCCAAAAAGTTAGAACTAAGGTGGTTGCCTCGACCTCAGGAAAAGCACTGGGCCTCAGTTGGCTTATCTGTAAAACAGGAACCACAGCATCTGCCTCGTGAGGGCGTTATCTCTGACTCCAGTGCTCCTCCCGGTCGATTAAGTGAACTAAGCCCTGCTTGTTCTTAGGCCTTAGATCTTAAATGTGCCTTTATCAAGCAGGTTTCCTGGACCAACACGCCCCAGCATCACCGTTATGTGATCTGATAACCTCTGCTTTTACTTTGCAACTCTTTAATCTCCTGTAATTAATTGCTACTTATCAGCTTAAACTCTCTCTCCTCTACTAGATCATAAGGTTCCTTGTTTGCCAACATTAAATACCCCATGCCTGGCGCATAGCAGACATGAGACATGTGTCTGATGACCGACAGATGAGATACTGGATGTGCCTGGCACATAGCAGGTGTCTGGTGAATATTATTCCCTCTTCTCCGCTCCTAGGGAACGCCACTAAGCTGAATCCAGGATGTAAGCGCCCAGCACAAGGGAGAACCAGGGCAGAGCTGAGCATCCTTCTGGATGCTGTGCAGGAGCCATAAGCAACTAGGAGACTGGTAAGGAGGACTCCCACGTCAGCAGTTACCAACCCTGAAATTCTCGACGTTCAAAAGAATTCCATCTGAGAATCTTCCAGAAAGGACCGGTGCCTGGGCCCAGTCCACAGAGACTTTGTTTTATTTCATCTAGAATATGGTCTGGGCTTTGGCCTTGTTCACTAATTCCCCCAGGTGATCCCAATGTGCAGCCATAGACGAGAATGACTGACCCGGTCCAACCACATTTCAGACGTGTGAAGGTGAAGCCCAGGCAGGAAGGGATTAACCCAAGAACCCACAGTAGCTGCGGTGGGGCTGGAGCTAGAACTTCGAAGAGCTAACGTTCCACCCACAGCTCTTCCCACCACACCAAGTAAACAAATTGAAACCGCCTGTATCACTCACAGAGGCGGCTTTCCTGGCACCAGACAAAGCTGGGGACAGGCAGCTTGTTTTTTCCACCCTGGAATATATGTTATTAAAAGCCGGTTTCTGCAAGAAGGATATAATTAATAGTGATGAGTGTAATTCCTTTATTGCAATGAATATTAATTAGAGGTAAACACAGCATCAATATTCACTTAGAGAAGGATGGAGGCTGAAAAAACAGACTGCCCACGCCCAGGCTGTCAGTCACATCAGAAAGTGAAAAGATGACAGGACCCAGAGAGCAAAGTGTTGCTCTATTTTCCTCAGATCCTCTTGGATTAGAAGGCAGCCAAAATGCAAATCCGCTGTCAGGCTGGGCTCCATGACCGTGCAAGTCTGCGTGGGCACAGGTCTGCTGTCTTTAGGGCACAGCCCATAGAACGTTTTAAGCTGGACAGACTCTTCGTCACTCGGGTGAGCATGCTAGAGGGGCAGCTGGTCTCTTGGAACCTCCTGGAAAGGGAGAGGCCAAACAGCCCCATGACCAGCCCTGTTGCTCTGGACTCCACACACTGGAAGAATGGCAAAAGCACATCATTTCCCAGGGAAAATCCCCCAGGCTATGGCAAGTCCCCAGATCTGACAAATCAGACTCATATATGGAGGCTTTTGAAAATGCAGATTGCCAGGTCTTATCCCCATCTTACCGAATGAAAACGTTTATGGACGGAAGCCTGGGAATAAGCATTTTAACACACTCTCACGTTAAGCCTGATTTTTGACCAAACTCAAGGTCTTTTTTTTTTTTTTTTTTTTTTGCCAAGTCAGTTAGGATCTAGAAATCATTTCTCTCATTCATTCATTCATCTGATAAGTATTTATTAAACATTAGGCACTGTGATAGTCATGGGTGAAGACAGAGTTCCCTCTGGTCTAGCAAGAGAAACCAACACATGAGAAATGTAATTATAACACACAGTCATGACTTCCATCATAGAGGGAGGAAAAGAGTAGTATGGGAGCACAGAGGCAGGTAAACTCAATTCTGACTGCAGCCTCCAAGAGTGCTTCTCAGAGAAGATGAGTGGAGAGGTTGTGTGGGTAGCATGTTCTCCCAGCAGTAAAGGCATGGAGACTTGGAGACATGACTGGAAAATGGATTTCACCAGAAGGCAGAGAAAGTGGTGTTTCATGAGGTTGATGAGCGCTAGATTGATGAGTGCATGGACGTCACACAAAGGCATTTAGATTTCACCATGTCAAAGAGGAAAAGACATGCAGGAGACTGACATACACTCGGGTGGGTTGTGTTGAGAACGCATTTAAAGACCGCAGACTTGGGGAGCCTGGAACCTGGCTGGCTCAGTCAACAGAGCATGCAATTCTTGATCTCGGGGTTATGAGTTCAAGCCCCAAGCTGGTCACAGAGATTACTTCAAGCAAATAAACAAGCAAACAAACACAACAACAAACAAACAAAAAACCAAAGACTGCAGGCTTAAATGCCTCTTCATAATATCGGACTTACAATCAAACAAGCATTTGGAGGATGTTAAAAATAATTGGCAAAAAGGAGGTTGGAGTGTACTTAGGAGCCAAGATAGTGAGTAGAGAGAACAAAACAAAACAAAACAAAACAGTGTCTTCCTAGATAAGCTGAGTATGTCCTGAATAGACAGGGAGGAGAGGAGAAGGTATTTCAGGCTTGGCATTGGGACCAACAGCAGAGCGCAGCAAGGGGGCTAACCATTATTCTAGGTCAAGAATGTCTTGATAGGCTTTTCAACCTGTGGCTGTGGGCAGCCGCCTAATAAGCTCCTAATGAGAAGGGGGTCAAGTTTGGCTATAATAGAGCAGACAGAGCAATAATGTGGGTGCCAACTCTGATGACCAGGAAGGGGGTGAGCACCGTACTCAGATGGTTCCCCTGAGATACATTTCAGAAGGAAGTAAACACACCCTCTTCTTTCTGAACTGGCTTTAGACAATCAGTTTCTCAGCTCTGGCAGGACCCATGGCGGGCATCCATGTTAACTCTTACGGCACAGAGATGGGTAAGAGGAATGTCAGAAGGTGCAAGGACCTCACCACTGTCACTTGGCCATCTAATTCCACATGAAGTGAGACCTTTTCCTTTTAGCTAACTCAGCTGCATGCTGGGATTACCTGGAGAGTTTTAAAAACTATTGATGCCTGTGTCCCACCCCAGAGATTCTGACCTTATTAATAGGGAGTGAAACCTGCTATTGAGAGTTATAAACACGGTTACCCAGCTGATCTTATTGTACAACAAAACTTGAGAGCCCTCCATCCTTACTCTTAACCAGTCAACCAATAGGTGTTGAAGGCAAATTAAGGAGTTATTCAGCGATCGGGGGTGTTAGGTAAGACTGCTGTTTCCATTTTGATGGCAGAGTCTTTTTTTTTTTTTCTTTTATATGTAACTTCCTGATCTTCGTTTCAAAGTCTGAAAGCAATTCACACTTAGTGCTGCAGTCCAAACAATACAGTAAGTCTATTTTTCTACAACCTAAAATTGAGCTGTATCTATATCTCCCCCTATTTCTAACAGAAATGTTAACCTCCTCTTACCCCAGATTATACATAGGGATCATTATGGATTTGAAATCCAGCATAATATTAATTTTTTAATAGTCAAAACTAATTTTATTTTTAAGTTGTCCTTGTTTCTTTACTCAAGAATGTTTCTCTCTGCAATAATTTTCTCTTGTGTTCTTTTTTTCCGGTTGCTAGACTAGAGCTTTCAGAAATTCTGGTAGTGAGAGTCACTGTACAGACTTTGTATGGCTAAAATGCTTTGAGTTTGACCTTACATTTTAATGATCACTCGGGTCATTATAGAAGTCCAGGCTCAAGATCATTTTCTTTCTTTCTTAACACGAAACATCATTCCATTATTTCTTGCAGCCATTATCGACAATCAAAAGCTTGTTGGTGATCTGATTCTTTTTCCTTTGTAGATAAATCTGTTTTCTTTCTGAAAGCTCTTAGATTGTGTTTGGTTTTTGTTCCTTTCATTTCCCCAAATTTCACTCGGACGAGTTTAGGGCTGAGTTTTCTCCTCACTACCCAAAAGCTTCATGTGCTCTTTCAATCTACCTATGTACCCTTCTCTGGTACTGGGATGTTTTCCTCAGTGAAATCTCTGATTTTCTTTCATTCATGTTGTCCACTGTCTCCATCTTAAACTTATATCCCACAGAGGGTGGACTTCTGACTCTTTCCTCCAAGTAATTGGAACTTCTGCTCGATGTTTCACCTGTCGATGCTCCGGCTGTAAGAGCTGGCGTAACTGCTCAGCGGCAGCTCACAGCTTGCTCTGTGCTCTGTGACCTCATTTGTTAACTTTTCCTTTTTTTTTTTTATTTAAAAAAATTTTTTTTAAGTTTATTTATTATTGAGAGACAGAGAGACACAGAGTGTGAGCAGAGGAGGGATAGAGAGAGGGGGAGACACAGAATCTGAAGCAGGCTCCAGGCTCTGAGCTCTCAGCACAGAGCCAGACGCGGGGCTCGAACTCACCGACGACGGTGAGATCATGACCTGAGCCGAAGTCAGACATTTAACCGACTGAGCCACCCAGGCGCCCCTCTAATCTTTCTTTAAAATCATATTTTTGAGGGGCGCCTGGGTGGCTTAGTTGGTTGAGCGTCCAACTCCTGATTTTGGCTCAGATCATGAGCCACTCAATGTGCAGCCTGCTTAAGATTGTCTCTCTCTCTGCCTCTGCCCCTCCCTCCCTCTCTCTAAAAAACTAAAATATAATAAAGTCATATTTTTAGTTGGAAAGGATCTCAGAAGCCATTTACTTCAATTCCTTCGTTTTCACTTTTTTAAAGGTTAACTAATAAATTCACATTTTAAAGTCAGTTAAGACATTCTCATTGTAGAAAATTTGGAAAGTACAGAAGATGTAAAATCGTATAAAGAAAAATAATTCATTCACAAAACAATTACAATTAGCAATATCAGCTCCGTAATTTATGAAGGATGGCCCAGGGAGGAGAAATAGAAGGCCAAGAATCCATCAGTCAGCAGGTCATTGGCCGGGTCTCATCCACACCAGTCCTCTGTACTTCCCTCTCAAACAGGAAGACTTTGGTTTTGTCTGTCGGTTAGAGGAACACAAGACTGACCACAAGCCTGGATGAAGTTACTACATCTTTCAAGAAGCTCAGAAGACCCCTAGTTCTGCCTGCTTACACCCTCCTTCCTGCCCATAATCATGTTGGTCACAGCAATGTCCGACTCTTTTTTTTTTTAATTTTTTTTTAATGCTTATTTATTTTTGAGAGACAGAGAGACAGGGTGTGAGCAGGGGAGGGGCAGAGAGAGAGGGAGACACAGAATCAGAAGCAGGCTCCAGGCTCTGAGCTATCAGCACACAGTCGGACGAGGGGCTCGAACCCACGAGTTGTGAGATCATGACCTGAGCAGAAGTCTGCGGCTTACCCAACTGAGCCACCCAGGCGCCCCATTGTCTGACTCTTGAATTCCAAATGAGGCTTAGCCTCATTGCCTTATCTTGAAAATAGGAATAACAATAACTACCATAGTAGGGTGGCTGCGGACACAAAGACTGAAAATGAATATAAAAAGTATTTTGGAACAATGAAACACTATATACATTTAAGAGAGGAAAAGAAGTGAGTGTGGGAGGTTAGTAGGGAAACAGATATCTGTCCTAAATAAAAGACCTATTTCTGTCAGAATCAAAGAGAAAGATCCTTCTCCAAAGAGGAGGAAACCACTGGAATCATAGAATGTCATGTTACAGGGATCAGGAATGCCTTGCTTGTGGTTAAGAATGGTTATGAGCTGAGCCACTGGAATGAACAGTCCCCAAACTAATCTGATGCGTCCTCCGTCCTGCCTCTTTCCTCCCACCTTTCTGGTCCCGCCTCTAGAAACTTGGGCTCTGAGCCACACAGCTGGGTTTGGATTCTGATTCTGCCACTAATCCAACCCGAAAAAGTACTTCACTTCTCTATCCATCCCTTTCCTCTTCTGTAAAATTGGCTTAATCATAGTGTCTCCACGTAGGGTCCTCTCTTCCCTCTTAGCCAGTTTTGCTTCCACAGTCTATCATTACAACTTCCTTGCACTTACTCTCAACTCCCTTCTCCCCCCTTTTCCTCCCCTGCTGAAATCTGCTTTGTAAAACCGCGGCCCTAGTAAATCACAACCCTCCCCACACTCTCTGCTGCCCCTGTGTGGCTGAAGGGAGCTTGAGAAAAATTCAACGCCACACAAACCGCCCCGCTTTAGATACAGGACCAAGGACCACAGGTGCGCCCATAAAATTGCCCAGCTGTCATGCTGTGTTTCCTTAGACCACTCACTCTCACCCTGCTGGAAACAACTTGACAACATCCCTCTCCTCAATCTGCCTTTGCCAGCACTCTCAGCTAATGACCTTGATTTGCGCGTGTCTGAAAAAATTAAAGCAATCAGAAGGGCAGGTCCACAGACTTTCACAAATGTATCTATAAGCCTGGCAGCAATTTCAGACAAGTACTCTACCCTCTCTCCTGTTATGAAAGATATATTGCCCATCCCCTATCTAAAGCTATTATGTGTTGGGGCACCTGGGTGGCCTCAGTCAGCTGGGCAACCGACTTTGCCTCAGGTCATGATCTCCCGGTTTGTGGGTTCGAGCCCCATGTTGGGCTCTGTGCTGACAGCTCAGAGCCTGGAGCCTGTTTCAGATTCTGTGTTTCTTTCTCTTTCTACCCCTCCCCTGCTCATGCTCATGCTCTGTCTCTGTCTCTGTCTCTCTCTCTCCCAAAATTAAATCAACATTAAAAAAGGAAAGTTTAAGAAATAAAAAATAGTAAAGCTATTATGTGTTGAATTGTGCCCTCTAAAAACTTAGCATCTCAGAATATGCCCTGATTTAGACATGGGGTCATTGCACATAGTTAGGATGAGGTCATACTGGAGTAGGGAAGCGTCCTGATTCAATGCAACTGGCATCCTTACACAGAGGAGAAACTTGTTCGCAGCCGTGTACATGGGAAGAACGTCATATGAACAAGAAGGTGAGAACAGGGTCCTGTGCCTGCAAGCCAAGAAATGACAAAGGTTTCTAGCAAACCACTAGGCTGGAAGAAAGTCTCACAGACCTCAGAGGGAGCCAACCCTACCAACACCTTGACCTTGGATTTCTCGCCCCTGGGGCTGTGAGACAGACAGTACATTTCCATTGTTTCAGCCACCCAGTTTGTGGTACTTTGTTCTGGCAGCCCTAGAAAACGATGACAAAGCCAGCCCTTCAGTGATCCAAAGTGACTGGATTCTTAACCCTGTTTAGGTGACCCAAAGACATGATTCCAACAGTACTCCTCTTTTTCTCCTAGAGCCTTTATTTTCCCCTCTCTACCTATTCTTATGTTGTACTCATTGTGTTCAATTCCTCTCCTACTTCTCCTTAAACATACTTAGACTAGGTTTGGATGCCCTTTACTCCCCACGAAGCATTCTTGTCTGGGTCACCAGTGACTTCCACATTGCTAAACCCAACGGCCAGCTCTCCGTCTTGCTCCTATCTGTGAGCAAGTGACATTTGACACAGCAGATCCTTGCTGCCTCCTTGACACTCTCCCTTCCCTTGGCTTCTGGGACAGCATCCTCTTGGCTTTGTCCTTCCTGTCTGACTGTTCCTTCTTCTTGGGGGTTCCTCATCTTTTCCCAGACCCAGGATGTGAGACACCCCCAAGGTCCTCGACCCACCCTCTACCTATGCACACTCCCTGGGTGAGTTCATCCAAGCTCAAGGTTTTAATTACCACCTGTGTGCCAATGATCCCTAAATTTATAGCTCCAGCTGGCCTTCTCCCCTGAACTCCAGGCTCACATATGCAACTGCCCACTCTGGTAAATGCCACATGTCCCAAACGGAACTCCCGATCTTCCTCCAGAAGCTTATTCACCAGCATTGTCCATTTCGCCTAAAAGAAACTCTATTCTTCTAAGCACTCAGGCAAAACCTGATATCCATTTTTAATTCCTCTCTTTCTGACCACAGATCCAAGAAGCTCTGTTGACTCTACATTTAAAATATATCTGGTATCTTGGGGCTCCTGGGTGGCTCATCGGTTAAGCATGACTGCGAGGTCAAGATTTCGCAGTTCGGCACTTGGAGCCCTGCATCAGGCTCTGTACTGACAGCTCAGAGCCTGGAACCTGCTTCAGATTCTGTCTCTCTCTCTCTCTCTCTCTCTCTCTCTCTGCTTCTCCCCCTCTCCTGCTCTGTCTCTCTGTCTCTCTCTGTCTCTCTCTCAAAAATGAATAAACATGGGGCACCTGGGTGGCTCAGTCAGTTGAGCGTCTGACTTCTGCTCAGGTCACGTTCTTGTGGTCTGTGAGTTCGAGCCCTGCGTCGGGCTCTGGGCTGACAGCTCAGAGCCCGGAGCCCGCTTCAGATTCTGTGTCTCCCTCTCTCTGCCCCTCCCCTGCTTGTGCTCATTCTCTCTCTCTCAGAACTAAATACACATTAAAAAAAATTTTTTTTAATGAGTAAAAATTAAATTTTTTTTTTAATTTTAAATATATCTGGAATCTAAGCCTTTTTCGTCCCCTCTGTTGATCCATCATCATCTCTCAGCAAGATTATTGTAGCAGCCACCTGACTGTCTCCCTACTTCTTCCTTGCCCCCCACACTCTGTGCTCAACACAGCAGTCAGAGAGATTCTGTAAAATGTAAGTCACATTAAGTTGAATCCTTAGTGGGTCCTTACTTGGTAAGAGAGAAAGCCACACCCTTACAGTGGCCCCCTAAGACTCTCACGGCTTCTACAAACCCTTACATCTCTGACCTTATGCCCCCCATCCTCCCTGCTGCCTCCGCTCAAGCCACGGGGCTCCTTGTTGGTCCTAGAGCATCCGGCTTGTTCTCTTTGCACTGGCTGTTCCCTTATCTGGAGTGTTGGTCCCCCAGCTAACCACATAGATAGCTGTCCCCTTACCACCTTACCTTACCACCTCTGTCCCCACTCAGATGTCACTTCCTCAGTAAGGCCCATCTGGCCCAATTATGTAAAACCGATCCCTTGGCACGCCTGGGTGGCTCAGTCGGTTGAGCATCTGACTCTTGATTTCAGCTCAGGTCATGATCCCAGGATCGTGGGATCAAGCCCCATGTTGGGCCCCACGCTGAGCATAGAGCCTGTTTAAGATTCTCCCTCTCTCCCTCCGCCCCTCCCCCCTGCTTGCCTGCTTGTGCTCTCTCTCTCAAAATAAAATAAAAAAAAATTAAAAAATTTTTGGTTACAAAAAAAAAACAAAAAACAAAACTGATCCCTGCTCTCCAATACTCCCTTTTCCTTCCCTTAGCCCATCACTTCTTAATATACAATACAACTTACCTGTTAATTACCTTTACTGTATAGTTTGTGTCTCCCTGTACCAGAATGTAAGCTGTGAAGGGCAGGGGTTTATTTTTCTGTTTTGTGTTTATTTATATATGTATTAAGTGCCAATAAATATCTGTTGAAGGAGTAAACAAACGAATGGTTGAGTAGAAACGGTTTAGAATAATGTATGGCACAAAGTAAGTGCTTAATAATTATTAGCCATTGTCTCCTGTATAATATGACCTCCTATTGTTCAGATCAGATTCTGTAGACTGAAGATCTAGGAACTTGGCTGGCAGAGTGCCCCCTAAAGGAAGGACACTGGGGAAAGCAGGAGACTTGCCGGGCAATGAAGCTTATCCAAGCCTCATTTATTTCCAGTTGACTTGCATGGGCTTTTTTGGTTTTCCTCCAATTGCTCTCTTGTGGCAGCCTTGGATGGATCTCTTGGACCTACCCTGGCAGGGCCCCCTGAAATCACTGCTCTGGGCTTCTCGGGAGAACCTCAGGCCCAATTTACCCAGTGGGAAATAAAAATTAATAACCTCAAAGAGTTCTCAGCCTATTTCTGTTGTTCTCTCATTTTCAGGACTTTTTTCAGCCTTTAAGAGGAAATAAGAGAATTAGGCCCAAACGCAAGAGCTGATGGTACTTAATGCTGGTGAACGGAGCATGGGCAGATTCTGCACAGCCCGGCAAGATGGTCCAGCCATCGGTAGAGAATACGAATGGGTTTTAATTTGGTTTTGTTTTGATGAAAGGGTTTGCAAGGGAATCGATTTAATGTGGCTTGTGTTTTACAGGACCACCCCGGCTGTAATTTTGAAGACAGAGTGTGGAGTACAGTTTGGGGGCCGAGTGCCTGGAAGGATGGGGGCCTCAGAGCAGCTCACAGGATTCACGAGATACTCTCCGTGCGCTCAAGTATGTGCATGGGTTGGGTTGGGGACAGAGGCAGGGTGGCGATTGAGTAACCTGTTTTGTACACATCTCCTGCACCTATGTCTTCTGCAAAACAGGACGGACCAAAGTGCCTCAATTTTCTCAGAAACAAGAGAGAAGGGCTCGTCTTGCAGAACCCCTAATCATTCTTTCCTGCATTCCCTACTTTTTCATCTGTCCAGGAAAATTAGTTTCCGGAATAATTTCCACAGAACAGAATAGCTCCAGTCCTTTATTCTTCAATACAAAGGTGATTTTAGCGACGGGTCCCGCTCTCCGCCCCTTCCTGAGTGCACTCAGACCCCCCTCTGCAAACCACATTGTGGTTTGAAAGCCCACCCAGTAAGAGGGGTGGGTATTCAAATGACTGATAGGGTCTTAGGGAGAGGAAAGGGATTATATTTTACCTTGGCAAACACTTGGGGTGAGGAGGTGCCCTGATTTTTAGTCCAGAGTCCTCTGGGCTGTTGGGTTTCTGCTGCTACTCAGTGTTAGCCTGTTCACCGACAGCATCTCACCCAGAGACAAGCCTGGCCTGGAAGACGGCCTTGCTGGAGGGGAAAGGGGGTAAGAGCAGGAAGTGGGGGTCCAGGGTCTCGCAGATCCCCACCATTAATATCAGTGTACTTTGTCTATACCACCTATGGTTGTGGGAATTTAGAACCACACGAAGCAGATCAAATGGAAACCATAAGATCCATAAGATCAAATGGAAACCTTGAACTGGTTGCTTTCAGAATCGTTTTGCCTGGAAAGCTTGGGCGTTGCAGGAAGAACACACACAACACAAGCATTGCTGTTGCCAGTGCCCAGGACGCCTAAAATGGGTTCGGTTACAGCCAGGAGAGAGCCTGCGCGCAACCCTGGTGACAAGGGCAGTGCTTTCTTGGAGGCACCGTGCTACACAGCTCTTCAGTGATTCACTGCTTTCTAAATCAAGGTGCCATCAAGGTTTTTCCTTTAATAATATTGCCCTCATCCTGTCCCATTTGCCTTCTTAAAAGAGTCAATGAAATAGAATTAAAGTTTCGAGCTGGGCATGTTTTGTAACCTTGGGAAGAACCATAGGAGCGTGTCTGGCAAGGGGACCTCACCGGTCATATCTGTGGAATCATCAAAATGGTTAGGGAATTAGGGACAGCTGTCCCAGAACAGAGGACCCACCTCCCACACTGAGCAGGGCCCAGACCTGCCTCTGAGCTGTGTTGGGGGAAGCTGTCATTTCCTAGGGGTGTCACTGGAATGGGGCCATCACACACTTCTCCCCTTTGACATTTGGGGAGAGACATTTGGATCTTCCCAATGCTCCTCAGTGAAAAGAGAGGGTAGACCTTCGCTACCAGGAATGGACCTGTTAGAGTGGAAGATGGCAAGGAGCTACTCTGATCATGTAGCAGGTTTCCAGTGCAGGGATAGAGCCTCAAACAGGCACCCAGAGATTTATATTCCCGCCTTGAGGCTGATGGGGGCTGTCCCTGAATCTTTGTGACATGAAAAAGTCACTTTCCATCTCTAGGGCTCAGCTTCCTCATCTGTGAAAAGGATCAGATGATCCTCATGGCCTCTTCAATAATTCAGTTCAGTCCCACATAACATGAGTGGATCATTCTGACATCAGAGTGGAGGCAAGACTGGAAGAACATTGCCTGGAGGCCAGGAGATGAGCTACCATTAAATTCCAATGAATTACTATTAAATTACCAATACCTTTCTTAAGCTATGTTAAGAAAGGCATGATAATGGCCTGAGCAGCAGTTGTATCAGCTAGGAACTGCTGAGTAACAAATCACCCTAAAACTCCCTATTATTTTTCAATACCTACAGGTCACCTAGAAGCCCTACTTGACCAATCCTGACTGGGCCCATGCATGTGTCTGTGGTTGTTCGGCTGTCAGGTTGGCTTGGGGACTCTCTGGTCAGCTCTCTGTCACATCCCTCTAGCAGCCCAGCCCAAACATGTTCTCAGAGCAGTGGCGGAGGCCTAAGTGAGAAATCAGGCTTTTTTTTTTTTTTCCTATGTATTCTTTTACTTTTTCCTTGTATTTTCTTTAATAGCATTTTAATACAGAAGTTGAATTGATCAAAACAGAGTTCAACATTGTAAAAAGGTAGGAGTGAAAAATCTTCCTCCCTGTTCCTGTCCCCAGTCTGCCCTATTCTCCCAGCCCGCTCCCAGCCACAGATAACACTTTCTTATTCATTTCTCATATACTTTTCCACTGTTTTTTTAATTTTTTTATTATTTTTGTATTATTATTTTTTTAACATTTATTTATTTTTGAGACAGAGAGAGACAGAGCATGAGTGGGGGAGGGTCAGAGAGAGAGAGGGAGACACAGAATCTAAAACAGGCTCCAGGCTCTGCACTGTCATCACAGAGCCCGATGCGGGGCTCGAACTCACGGACCGCGAGATCATGACCTGAGCTGAAGTCGGACGCTTAACTGACTGAACCACCCAGGCGCCCCTCCACTGTTTTTTGTTTTTTTTTTTAAATGAGGACACAACCATACATGAATGTATGTTCTTATTTTCCCATATTTTGGACACAAAACCTTCTTATGCTGGATATACTACTCTTCTTTATATACTAAACCATGGTGATCTTTTCAAATCAGTACATGGGAACCTTTGGGTTGTTTCCAATCTTTGAGCTAGTGCCTTCAGGGACAACCTGGCTTGTTTGCAATACATTTGTGCTGCTGTTTCGGCACATCTGAGTGAAAGCTAAAGAAATCAGGCATTTTTTAAAGCCTCTGCTTGCATCAAGTTTGCTAGTGTTCCATTTTCCAAAGTAAGTGTCCTGGCTGAGCCAAAATTCCATGTGAGAGACACAACCAGAGGGCACAGATCCAAGGAAGCAATCCTTGTATATCATCTAACAATCCTCTGCAGAGGCGGGCTAAGGAGAGGGGATGCATACAAGAAACACAGAGAAAAGCAGGAGGTGGCTTCCCATCAGCTGTGACCTCAATGCATGTCAGAAACTTGGACATGTCCTTGAGTAGGCCCCAAGCCCAAGTGACCAGGAAACAAGATGGGGCAGGGTCAGTAAGGAGATTCGGGTGGAAGATGTTAGTGTTGGCTTCTGCTCAAGACCCTGTTCTCCATGAACAGGTCTCATTTGGTACAGCTTGGTATTTTCTTTTCTATTTCCTTTCGGTTGTTAACAAGATTCCTTCCCCATGCCATATTAAATTATTTTCACTAAAAAAGAAATAAATAAATAAAGCAAGAGGCGAGGGTGCAGAGTAGGGGAGGGCGTGAAGCTGTGCACCCAGCATCAGATATGGTGAGGGCAGTGGGATCAGAGAGAGAAACCCTCAAGAGACTTGAAACGCAGGATGCCCTGCGGTGCGGGGATGGCAGTGTCCTACCTACATGCTCCGCAAGATCTCCCTGCTTGTCCAAACCTCAATAGACTTTGTGGCTTGTTTAAATAATGGAGGTCTCAGTCCCACCGATTTATCTTCCAGGAGAGAGACTATGAAGGAAGAAGGAAGACAGGTGTGGCCAGCCCCTTTACAATTTCCCATTGACTGGAGTTGAGAGCCATCAACTTTGGAACTTTCCCACATCGGTAACATTTGTGAGCCTGAGTCTGTGTCTCCTGCCACAGTGGGCCACAAAACCATTAAACAACAACGACAAAGAGTCAGAAGAGTGTATGAATGGCAGCCCAGCCCAACACTACAGAGACAACAGAAGGTACTCAGATACGTTTTCAGATTTGATTCTCAAACTGCCCTAGACTGTTAGCTTCATCAAGACAAGAGAAATCATGTCTGTTTCATCCACTGCATCCACAGTGCTTAGAGCAGTGAGTGGCACATAACAGGTGCCCAATCCGTATTTGTTGAATACATGAACGCTATGAAGCAAAGAAGACAAGTCATTATCCCCATTTTATATTTGAAGCCTAGAGTCTCGCGGTTAATAAATGGCAGAGCCAGGCCCAAGTGGAGACACTCATCCCCAGGTCATTGCTAGCTATTTTGTCTTATGATGCTTCTAGGTCATTAGCCTCAGGAAGCAAAGAATCCGAAAGGCATTTATGTGTGGAGCAGCTGTACAGGGCACAGGCAGAACCTCTGGAGCTTTCTAGCACTAAGCAAGATTCACAAAGAAAGGACAGAGATGTGGATGAGTAGCTGGCCAGAAGCTCCCAGTCTTCCTGGTGCAGCAAAGGTGCGTTCCCAGCGCGCGGTCCCCAGCCAGGAACATTCGCAGCTCTTCAGCCTCTCCTGGAGCGGAGTTCCAGAATGGAGCCTCCTCTGGCAGCCCAGGTGCTCCCATGAAAGCCAGATCCAAACACATCAGGGTTATGTCTAACTCATCTGTGCACGGTCCACTGTTTAGATATTACCCATCCTAAGACTCAGGACCCATCACTGCCACTCTTTGTTCTCTGGAAGAGATAACCGTCTCAGGAGGAAATAGTCTTACTACAAATTAAGAGGCTAAAGTGCATAGTTGACCATCGAGAATGACTACACGACATTAAGTTCTTAAGGTCCAGTGAAACCCTGAAAGGACCACAGCCTGGGTCCCTTAGGCAAAGGTCTGGAAGCAGTTGAAACAACATGCATGTTGTAAGTGTTCTGAAGGAGAGGGTCCATGGCTTCCATCAGATCCTGACAGGAGTCTCTGATTCAGTTCCAGCCACAAGATCTAGAATGGACTTGTCATCTTCCCAACTACTTGGCTTTGCTCAAAGCCCCAGGGATGGGACATGTCCTTAGCAAGACAATGCATACTGTTTCCTGTGGTCACTGCCTGCCTTCCACAGAGAATGAAAAGTGAGTAGGTGGTCCCAATGGGACTAGAGCAATGCCTCTCCCTCCTCGTGTCCAACACACGGGGTCAGAGCCGGAACGGTAGCATGCAAATCCTGGAACAGGCTCCAGAGGACATCAGCAGGCATAGAAGATGATTTTATACTTCGTGTAAAGACAACTAATGCCTAGCTCCCCCAAAGTGGCGTGTTTCAAAAGAGATTTCTGCTCCTATGTCTCAGAAGAGCCTTACATAGAAGCCAAGCCTTGAGCTGGTGGCATCCATCAGCCTCAAATTCTAAAGGATGCTGCCCCACCCCTTCCAGGGTTCAGTAAAGGAGGCGAAACCCCGGGGTTTGTGCTAAAAGTGATTCTCTGGTGCCACCTGGTGGTCACTACTTATGAATGCACCTTTTACAACACAGACTTCGTACTAAGTTTGTACTTTGCTTTTTACCGATTTCAAAACTGAACTCAGTTCAAACTCCGCCCATTACTGACATGCAAGTTGAAGCTCAGGGATGGCATAATATAGCAGGTGGCTCATCAGTGGCAGAGACTACATTGAAGCTCAGGCCTTCCCATTCTCCTTCCGGAGCATTCTCCCACCCTGTGCAATGTTAACTTTTCGTTCCACTTCACCCTTTTCCCAGGACAGGAATTTTCCATCTGGAACCAATGTCTGGGCTGAATGCCCTCCTTTGTGCTCCTAAAGTCCTCTAAGTTTCCCTCTGCAATGGCCTTCTGTACCCAGGTTGTCCTACTGACTTTTCTGCATCCCTCACTCAAAAAGAGACCTTTGAGAGCAGAGACTGTTCAACACTCTGTATCCCAGGACCCAGCCTGGAGCCTGGAACACACGGACAGATGCATGAAGTTCCCCATCACCCAGATGAGCCGTACAGTATGCATGCGGGCCAGGAGCACCATTGCTGCCCCTGTCACCATGACCACTGTCTTCCTACTCCATGCTGTGGACCCCTTATAGTTCAGGGTCCTGAAGAGAACAAGACATGGTCCCTATCGTGTGGTGCTCCAGTCAGGGAGGAGACCCAGCAAGGTCAAGTATGGATCACAATATGATGTGGGGAGTCCTACACAGAGGTACCCTAAGGGCAGAGAGAAAACACTGGGGTGAGGCTGTGAATCTCGAGATAGTTTCTGAGACTTGAAGGTGAATGGAGGTGGCCCTTGGTAGAGGGCATCCGACAGCAGACAAAGCCAGCCCCAGAGGTGTGAACAAGTAGGTGTGGAAAGGGTATATCTGGAGTATAGGATGCATGTGAGAGTTGTGGGTGAGAAAGGCAAACTCGGGGGCCAACTCACAAGGGCTCCTCATGCCAGGAAATGGGAGCTTAGCCTCTGTTTCTAGGCGTGAAATCCCTGCAAAGGATTTTAAAGACAACAATGAAATGGGGGTCTGGGCAGCAGTGGGGTCAATGAAGTCGGAAACATTAGAATAAAGAACGTGGCCCAGGAAAAGTTTATAGAGCTGGTGTTCTCCAACTTTAGTGTGCTATGGGATCTCCAGGAGGGAGAGCTTCTAAAGCAGAGTCCCGGGACCCCTCCTGGGATTCGGCTTCAGCAGGTCTGGGCTTGTGCCCCAGCACTTGGCATTTTTAGCAAGAATTAAGCCTCTGCTACAAACGACTCAAGGGCCGCACTTGAGGCACCACTGGAGAAGAATGAGGGGAGCAAGGGCCAAGGACAGCGAGAGACGGGGCTGTGAAAAAGATGCTTTGTGGTGGGAGCTACAGAGGAACAATTGGAGGGGTAGGAAGGGACAAGGGAACAAGCAGTGCCTATAAGACCACAGGAAAATTGTTTTAAGGACAGAATGGTTCCCCAAAGCAAACTCACCAGGAAAGTTAAATTAGGTATGAAGAGAAAATGTGGTGATTGGCTTTGGGCAATGAGGAGGTCCTTAATGACTATCCTGCAAGCGGTTTTGTGGGAGCAGTGGGGACAGAGCCAGACGATAGAAGGTCAGAAGTAACTGGAGAAGAGAAATACGGACACTCAGGGGCTCTCCCTCCCTCTAGAAGCCTGACCTGGAAAGAAAATGAGAAAGAGAATGGAAGCCAGAGGGGGACGGAAATAGGTGCCAGAGAAGAATTTTGGTGTTCGGGTCGGAAAAGTTGACTATCTCTCTATGGTATGGAGGCCGAGTGGCTGAAGATCACAGCAGAGGGTCCAGGAGGGAAGGGTGGCCAGAGAAGGGAACATCCTGGAGAGGACCGGGAGCTGGGGTGAGGTCCAGAGCCCCTCTCTCCTGAGGCCAGTGGGGAGAGGGAGGGGAAAGGTGTGCTTGAAAACAGGTTTGCAGGGTGATTCAAATGAGGTACAAAGATAACAAATACCATAAATATATCAACTCACTTTGCCAAAATCTGAGTTGAGATAAATCTGGGAGAAATAGTAAGATCATTAAACAACGGAACGAAGATCCAAAAAGATGTGAAGTGTCTAGAGTGAAGAGCTAAAACCCAGCTTTAATTTAGCAGACATGAACTCTGTACTTGGTTTAAAAGTCAGCTTCCACAAGCACAGAAGGGCAACTTGACTGAACAGCAGACAACGGTTTAAAAAATTAATTGACAATATTCTCCACTTGACCAAAAAGGATTACAAGGCTTTTAAAAGCTAAGGACCTCAGGTTATCAATGTGAGATCCCAGGATTTAGCAAAATTCTAGCCTATCCACTGTTACTTTTTCACACTTTTCTAAAGACGCGACGGTGGGGAAGAGTGGGTGGTATGATGGTTGAGACAGCTTAGTCTGTACTCTGCTTAATAAATGTTTTTTTAAAGTAACTCATTTGCAAACCTTGATATTTTAACAATAAGTGGAAGCCAGTTCCTTGTGATGGATCTCAAAACTGATTGAACTGATTTCACCAAACCAAGTTCACAAATCTCCCTGAACACCTGGGGAGCTTTGCGAGAAGACATCCCCAAGACCTTCTGTCTGGCCTCACAGAGATTCTGATTGGGTAGATCTTGGCGGGGGCGGGGTGGGGGGCTGTCAATGAACCACAGTGAGGTTTAGAAGACACTTAACTGGTTAGGAAATCTTTGGCGGTGTCTGATTCCCATCCTAAGCTGCTAAAGAGACGCAAAACATTCTTCCTTGCGTTTCATAGGTATTCAGAACCAACAGATCGTGTCTTTAGTGACTATGACGACTTACGTGCTTGAAGCTATGGCTAATTTTGGTATACTTTATAATTTTATAAAGTTTTTTTATAAAGTTTTTTTATAACAAATTTTTGGGAGACTTTATAATTTTGGTAGAATTTTGGGCATGTGTTGGTATCACATATAAAAGTGTTGGAAGACTGGCTTAGATTCATAAACTTCTTTTCTCAAAAGAGTTTAGTTTTCAATACAAATCTCTATATATCTATTCTAATCTTTTCAAATGGCTAGTTATTTATGAGCAGCATATCCATGCGTAATGATGCCGTGGGTGTTACGGAGAGAGACGGGTAAAGTTAGGAAGAGGTGGTTTGGAATGAACTCATCCCGCCCAAAGATCCCAAAAAAGGGACCAATCATTTATCATCTTTACCATTTAAGTTTACTTTTATTGGCTGACGTGTCTCTTTGAGTTAGATTTTATATAAAATCCATCCATTATATATATTTTTTTGTAAATTTACACAGCCTTGCAACCATTCGCCGCCATCTAGAACCCTGCCACCCTCCAGAAAGTTCCTTCACGCCTGTTGGCAGCCTGATAGCCTATGTAAACCTCAGATCTATTTTCTGTCTCTAATGTTTTGTCTTTTCTAGAAACTCTATGTAAAGAGAAGCCCAAAGTACTTAGTCTTTCACAGTTGGCTTCTTTCACTTTGCTTAACACTTGTGAGGACATACACACAGTTTGCTCTCTACTTTCAGCTCTTACATTTCAGTCTACGATCTATTTTTTAATTCATACTTTTGTGTCATGAGAAGTAAGAGTCTAAGTCTATGCATTTGTATATGTGTGTATTTTTGCCTGTGAATATCCAATGGTGTCACTACCATCTGAAAAGGCTGTCTTTCCCCCTTGAGTTGCCTTGGCATCTTTATTGGAACCATTGATCATAAATATGTAGGTTTATTTCTGTACTCTGTCTTCGGTTCCATTGATCTACATGTCCATCTTGTAGGAAGGATAAACACTGATTTGTGAAAATATTGTTTCGGTTATATGTACTAGGTGAGTGTGTAAAGTGTATTTCTTACCGATGACTGTGGCAAACATATCTTCTTGAAAATTATTTATCTAAGCAGTGCCTGAAAATACAATAATACACAAAAAAAAAGGGTTCTCAAATAGGCTATTGGCACCCACAAAGACTGTGGAATAGAGTACAGCCTCACACTTTGCAGAAGAGGAAACTGAGGCCCATAGGGAGGAAGCAAGTTGGCCACAGTTGTGCTACAATGCAAACTGGGGTGCCTTTCCCAGAAGCCCCCATTTTCCTGATGCTCCAGCCACCCCTCCTGTTGTTTTGTGAATCCTTGAGGGGCTCCCACCTCCGCCCGTTGCAATGAGGTCCTGCAGTCAACAGCTGGCAGAGCTCACATGGGCACAGGACCGGGCAGGAATCCTGGGGGCTGTGACCCGCCAATGCCCCCGTCTTCCCCTCTCTCTTCAGCCTCCCCCTGCAGGTTCACTGAAAGAGGTCTCCACAGACACTGCATTGCCTGGTGGGTCCGGCCCCAGATGACTGTTCTCTGTGCTCCTACTCCTCCCTCCCCACGGACTGCAGAGTTGGCTTTTCTTCAGGGACTCTTCTCAGAATGGAAAAAAGAGGGCAGCACCACGGACGTCAAATGGCTCTTACACAATGGCAGCATCTTGCTGAGAGTCATGTAAATAAGCCTGGGAACATACGGATTGAATTTCCCTCAACTTACCCAGGAATGTAATAAGTCAGGGCCATGGAAGAAGGCTGCCGCTCGGCCAGGCGCTCAGAACACTTGAAAGACTCCTCTCCCCACCCCAGAGACATCTTACCCTGGAGGTCTCCATCCCTCTCAAGTTCCAGGGCTCCTAGCCTTGACGAGGCACAGACACTTGGCTCTGTCCCTGGCACGCTGGGCTCTTCAGAGGGAGACAGTGCTTCCAACCTCGTAAACTGGGCAGAATGTCTGTTCACTTCTTCATTCGTTCCGCCACTCGCGCACCTAGTGTTATTGAGCACTGTGTCGGGAGGGTAGGAATCTCACAGGATACAAGACAATATGGTCCTGCTGTCATGTCTAGTGAAAGAACTTTCTAGCACCCCGAGTTATCAAAGCTTTTGAATAAGGGCAGCTTCTCAGCATTGGCAAAGTTGGAGCAGAGGCTGGTAGAGACATAAGCCTCAGATGCAGAATTGGGCGGCTGACCTCCAAGGTACTTCTCAAGGGCAAGCTTCCTGAGGTCTGAAGTTGCTGGAGCACTGCCATTGCTTCCTTCCTGCCTCCTGCCTGCACGGCTCTCTCCCAAAGGCACCTGCAGGACCTTTGCCCCGGAAGGTTTTTGTTGGAAGGCATGGGAGGTCCCTGGAGAAGCAACAGTGGGTCCAGAAAAAGCACAATGTTCATCTCTCCTGCTGAGAAAACCACTATCATTCTGATTTCTTTTTAGTTTCTGTCTTCTGTGGCCCCTCCGAAGAAATCTGAAAGCTTTCTCCCGAGTGAGGACGAACTTGAAAAATAAAACAAAGGCGTATCCACCAACATAAAAGTTCTAGTTAAATTATTCCCATGGGGAAAACTGCATGAGGGATACACGAGGACTCTAGATTATTTATTTTAACTGAATGCAAATCCACAAGTATATCAAAAAAAAAAAAAAAAGGTTTAGTGAGACCTAAAATTTCTTGCTAACTACACTATGCGTATGTAAGATGTTATCTTTAGGGGAAGCAGAGTGAGGATGTAATGGGCATCTATGCAGCTTCTCCAATTTTTCTGTCAATCTGAAATGACTTCAGAGTAAAAAAGTTTAAAAGAAATTTGTAAAAAATGCAAGAAACTGCTTATTGATAGTGGGGGGGGGGCAGAACGCTGGACTGGAAATTAGTAGACATTGCCTTTCCATGTGACCTTGGGCAGGACCCTTCTTCTCTCTGGCCCTCAGTTTCACCACTCGTAACGTGAAGGTGCCCCACTCTTTTTATATAACATCCTGCCCCATCTGTGGTCCAGTTTGTGGCCCTGGGTCTATGTCAGTCTCACCCTCTCTTCACCCTTTTCCCAGCCCAGCTGCTTAGATTCCCCGTCTGCAACATAGGAGTAAATAACATTTATTTTTTTAATTGTTAAATTAAAGAGGAAAGGAAAGGAAACAGTAGATGCCAAGTGCCTGACTCGTAATAAAGACTCAGGAAATATTTGATTCCTGCCCCTTTGCCCCTTTCCCACAGAGCAGAATTCGCTGAGTTCCTCCACCTTCCATCTCTCACCGCCATGCCCTGACCCTGGAGAAAGCACACAGCCTTTAAGAAAAACCTGTGAGGTTCCCCCTGGGAATAGCAAGACATCAGATGGAGCACGTGGGTCCTCAGTTTCCCTACAACTGTGGTCTTCACACTTTGGGTGCATCCAAATTACCGGGGGCGGGGGGCAGAGCTTGTTAAAACCCAGAATGCTGGGCTCTGTCTCCAGAGTTCTCCTTCGGTAGATCTGGTGCAGAACTTTAGAGAACGTGGGATTCTAGCACGTTCTCAGGTGATCCTGCTGCTAACATGAGTTCTTAGCAAACCCAAAGGATAGCTACACACCCCATGTTGCAGAGGCAAAGCAGACTTGCCAGGGAGCTTGGCCCTAAGGGCTGGAGCAAGGGAGTTAAGCCAAGGAGAAAGAAATTCAGGTCTGGGGGAGGGTGACATCTGGGCTGGGCTCCGGGAGATCAGAGCAGGGACCTTTTCCTGAGGAAGGCTAAAGAGAGAGGAGCTGCTCCAGCTTTTCCTTTTCCTCCCCCTTTTCCACCCAAAATAAAGCACTGCCCCTGGCAGGCCTCCCTCTAGCCCATGGGAAGGCTCCAGAGCCATGTAAGGTCAGGGCTCAGGCTGAAGGGCTGACTGCAAAAGTAGAAGGCAGGAAAGACAGGAGGGGAGGAACGTCTCCAAAGCCCAGGACACACGAGCTGAAAGGGAAGTGGAAATTTAATCAATCCTGAACTGGTTTGTAGGGGGAACATTCCCGGGTGATTTGGGGGAGCTGCGTAAGTAGGAGGTTGGCTGCGGCCCGTGTTTGTCAACACCCACGTGCTCGAGTGGAAAGTGAGGCGAAAGATGAAGAGGAAGGAGGAGAAAACGAAGAAGCATCTCACTTTTATTGTTTAAGTAAGTGCACAGCCCTGGGCTAAGCACTTATCTCTGTGAAGCAGGCATTACCACCCCCCTCCCCAACTCCTTCACACATAGTAACTACTCCCAACTTACACAGGTATCCACATCAACGGACACCTGACTTCAGACCCTGCTCTCTCCACTGGTTTACTGCCTCATGACCTTCTGGGCTTTGTCACCTACAATCTGTGTGAATTTGGCCAAATCAATATTTCTCAGACCAAATTTCTCTGCCAGGGGAAAAAAAAAAAAAAGAAGTTGATATCAAGTACTCTCTAATGGGTTTTGAAGCAGAGAGAGAACAGCCAGGGAAAACTATAAGGTAAAATGCAGCCTGCTGTGGGTGTCTCAACCACCCAGCTAAAGATAACGACCGTGACTTCTAACATACAGGATGGTAAACACTTAGAGGTCTTATATTTGGCTTCTGGGCACCACTGGGTTAACATTTCCATCCTGTTGTAAGTAAAACCATTACTCACCAGTGTAACTAATGTTTCATTATTGCTAATTCCAAAGCCATTACACCATGGAGCCAGAGTTTAAAACGAATTTAATTGAAGACCAAAACATGCCCAGTAGCAATGCCTCTTTTATAAATAATTTCTGCTCCAAATTCTAACTTGGCATAAAAGCTTTTTGTGTCTATTTCATTTTTTTTTAACGTGTGATATACAATGTTTTCACTATATCTCTGGGCAGAAGCCTGAGATATTCAGAAAAATAACACCAGCCATAACAGTCCTTCTCATTTTAAAGGTGCCAAATGGTAGGCTGAACAATGACTCCTGTCCCACGAGGAAACACATACAGGCAAGTTACATGGGATGCCCAAGTTCTCAGAGCTGTGTCCAACCATCCAGGTAGTGTGGGTGTAGACCCAGTCCTCGTTTTGTCCGATCGTTCTTCCACAGAACATTGGAGAAAAAAACATGCCACCCCACCCAACGTCAATAGCCCACCCACCTACACAACCAGCTCTCTTTTCATGTGAGTGTGGATTAGTTCCTCACTGGGAAATGCCCCCTTAGAACCAAGACTATGGAAGGAGTTTGGAGATTGTCTAAGGACTGACATGAGGTACTGGAGTTCTGAGAAGTCAAAACAGTCTAAGATTACACCGCCAGAAGGGGTTAGGAGCCCTTTTCCACCATCCTCAGACCACAGAGATCTGAAGAGGGGGTGATTGGGTAAACCCCTGCTAGGAGAGGATGCTGAGCTAGGATGCACTCATTCCTTCCCAACAAGCCCTGATTTCTCAGTGCGCAGTTGTCAAGCAGTGAAGGGGACTTCTCGAACATCAGAACGTGAAAAACATTATGATTATCCTGGAGAGCCCCAAATCTAAATTTTCATACATGGCATTGAATTCATAGTCCATTTAAAGAATTATCAACTGCTGCTGCTGAATGAGATCCTAACTAATCTGTTTATTTTTCACACGGGGGTTCTGAAGTTCTAACACCAAATGTGACTTATTCAAAGCCACAAACATTTCACTGTGACAAAGGTAGGAATTAGTAACAACTACTCAAATTTAAGAACCAAACCGTGGGATGGGGCACCTGGGTGGTTCAGTCAGTTAAGCGGCCCGATTTCAGCTCAGGTCATGATCTCGTGGTTCACGAGTTCAAGCCCTGCGTCGGAATCTGTGCTGATGGCTCAGAGCCTGGAACCTGCTTCAGATTCTGTGTTTCCAACTCTCTCTGCCCCTCCCCTGCTCACGCTCTGTCTCTCAAAAATAAATAAAAAACATTAAAAAAAAATGGGTACCTGGGTAGCTCACTTGGTTGAGCATCCGACTTCAGCTCAGGTCATGATCTCACAGTTCGTGATTTCAAGCCCCACATCGGGCTCTGTGTGGACAGCTCAGCCTACTTCAGATTCTATATCTGTGAATCTGGAGCCTGCTTCAGATTCTGTGTTTCCCTCTCTCTGTCCCTCCCCAGCTTGCATTCTGTCTCTCTCTCTCTCTCTCTCTCTCTCTCTCTCTTTCAAAAATAGATAAACATTAAAAAAAAATTTAAGAACTAAACCATGCACCAGGCACACTGCTAAGAGATGTTCATGTAACATATCATATAATGCTTACAACAAATGAGGGATGAAGTGGAAGGGAAAATGGTTCTTCCCCATAATCAAATATCCAGGAAATGACAGTCTGGATTCACAGCCAGGTCTGTCAGGCTGCAAGCTCATGTCTCCTCCTCCATGCACTATTGCCTCTCGTGATATTATGATTTATAATAAGAAACTCATATTTGGCTTTCATCCCCATTTCCGGCCCAATGCTCCCAAAACCTTTGGAATTTCCCAAGTGATGAATCATAAAGGTGTCCTTTGTTATGTTAATGAGATGACTTTTGGACCCTGCCTGAGGATGGGGGCCAGTTGCCAGAGGAATCAACCCAGTGATTTAGAGGGTTGGAACTTTTAGTCCCACTCTCTGACCTCAGGGAGGGGAGAGGGCTGAAAGCTGGATCCATTGCTGAAGGCTGATAATTTAATCACCCATGTCTATGTAGAAAAGCCTTCATAAAGAACCCAAAAGGATAGGATTTAGAAAGCTTCTAGGTTGATGAATATGTGGAGATCTGGGGAAAATAGTCTGCTTGGAGAGTGTATGAAAACTTCATCTTCTTTCTCCCTACTTTGTTCTATGTATCTCTTCTATCCAGCCGTTCCTGAGTTATATCCTTGGTTCCTGAGTTATATCCTGTTATAATAAACTGATACTCTAATAAATAAAATGTTTCTCTGAGTTCTGTGAGCTGCTGTAGCAAACTAATCAAAGTGGAGGAGGCGATCATAGGAACTTTGATTTATAGCCCGTTGATCAGAAGCACAAGTAACCTAGACTTGCAATTGGCACCCTGGGTTGGAGGGGGTTGTTGGAACCTTCAGTCTATAGCTGGTTGGACAGGAGCACCGGTGACAGCCTGGACTTGTGACTGGCATCTCAAGTCGGGGGAGAGGGGGACAATCTTATAGGACTGAGTTGTTAACTTATGGAATCTGAATCTGATGTAGTCTCTAGGCAGATTGTGCCAGAATTGAGTTGAGTTGAGTTGCTTGATGGTGTTGAGTTGCTTTGAGGCTTGAGATGCTTTGGAATTGGGTACAGGAACCCAAATTACCTCTCAATCTGTTTGAAAAGAATCACTGATGAGCATGGTGGAGAATACATGGGAAGTTGCAAGTCTGGAAAAATGAAAGCCAGTTCAAAGGTGCTCACAAAGTTCCCAGTGACACAGTGAGGGCTTGGACTTGGACAGTGGCAGAGGGATGATGATGTGGAGGTATTTTAGCATCTGCCCTATCCTCTGCTGAGACTTGGCATGGGTGTTAACATGAAGATAAATGCCACCATCCACAGGGAAGCTCCTATAGCCCACGGTATTTGTTCTCAGAAAGAGATAATCAGCTGTGAACAGGTTGGTTAAGGGTATTAACAACCTTTCTCTGAGCATCATAGAATGGACTTGGAGTACATTGCAGATGCAACTCTGAGCCAGGGCACAGTGAAGGACACCAGTCAAAATGGATCCATTTTTCTAAATTCCTCCAATCAAGGAGGATAAAAATAATATAAACCCATCGGGGGTATTTTGTGGACATCTTCACCTGGGTCCAGTGGGGTCTTTCTGAAATCCCAGCCCAATCATTTTTAACAATATTCATTCTGACAATCTTTTATTGATTAAACACATGTTTAGGGAGTGTGAAGCACGCCTAAGTACATGAAGCATTGCACAATGCTTGGGGGCTAGAGCAATGATGTAGTTATAAGTATATTACTCAAGAGCTTACAGTGTACTACAAAGTATGAAATACAGGTATAAATGACTGAAATGCAAGGGCGGCAGAGATACATGACTTCAGAAGGAATGTAGAATGGCTCTGAAAGTTGAAAAAGGACCCTTCTAGCTGAAGAGGTGTGAAGGAGAGAACAGTAAGGGAGGATTCCTGTACAGATGACAAATAAGAGAGTGATTTAGAGGATTTTCAAGTATGTTTACTCTTTATCTCCCAGATTCTCCAGGAAAACTCGAAGGAGTGCACTAGAATTATCATTATCATGTTACTATTGTTATCATATTCTAAAGAGGGAACTGAGTCGCAGGGGGGTAAGTTTATTTTTTAAGGTTCACACCACCAGAAAAAATAATAAAGGCAGAACTAAAACCCTGATCTTCTGCTCCCTACTAGTCCTATTAATCTACCAATTGGTTTGGCCACGTCCCTGAGGATATGTTGGAAAGGATCTTTCATACATCGTAAGTCCCCATTCCAGCTCCTTGAATAGCTGATTTTATAGACCATTTCCCAGGCACTGGGAATTACTTTGGACTGTTCTGAGCCAACCAGCTGTGTTGTGGAGCTTTGTTGATCGTATTCTCTATAAGCATGTCTCTGGAGAGTTTTTCAGATTCACAGGGCTCTGGGAGTTTCCTGTTGAGACCATTGTCCTGGAAAGAATCTGGAATGACTCTTAAATGACTTTATCTTTTCTCAGAAATACAAGCATGAGGCATTTCCAGGAGTGTGTACTCACATGTCTTCTATTTCTTGATAGACAGTGGAATGTTGTGGTTTAAATTAGAGACACTAGATTCATGTGAATAATGTCACTTTGCCACTTGATAGGCATGTTGACACTGGACAACTTACCTAATTTCTCTGAGCTTCAATCTCCAAATCTGTACAATGCAAATAATAATAATACTGAACTCAGAGGGTGACATATAGTAAGTGCTTGATATATGTGAACTGTTATTTTAATTATACCTCTCTCACCCTCAAAATAGTATAGACTCTTCTACTTCCAGTGAAAATAGCTTTTAGAAAACAAGAGCAAAATAAAGGCTTTTCCAGATATACAAAATTTGAAAGAATTCATCAGCATCAGATCCACACACACACAAAAAGTGTTAAAGGTGTTAAAGGAACTCCATCATACAGAATGAAATAATACCAAATGGAAATATGGATCTACACAAGAGAATGAAGAGCACTGGAAATGCTAAGTACATTTTAAAAAACATGAGTTTTTTTACTATTATTTAAATCTACTTAAAATGTAATTATCTTTTGGGGCACCTGGGTGTCTCAGTTGGTTAAGAATCTGTTTCTTGATTTCAGCTTGGGTCATGATCTCATGATTCCTGAGTTTGAGCCCCATGTTGGGTTCTGTGCCGACAGTGTGGAGCCTGCTTGGGATTTTCACTCTCCCTCTCTCTCTTTGCCCCGGCCCCTGCCCTGCTCATGCTGTCTCTCAAAATAAGTAAACTTAAAAATAAAAAAAATAACAAAATAAAATGCAATTATCTTTTAAAAATATAATAATACCAACATACTAAGCTGTTTGTAACATGTGTATAAGGAACATTACTGACAACAGCAGTATAGTGACATAGAGGAAAATGAAATTATGCTATTGTAAGGTTCTTATAATATACATGAATGTGTATAATATCACTTGAAGGTAAACTGTGATATGTGAAACCCTAAACCAACCAGTAAAATAACAAAACAAGGAATTATACCTAATTAGCGCATAACAAAAGAGATAAAACTAAATTATAACACATATGCTTATTCTAATCTAAATTAAGCTAAAAAAAGGAAAAAGAAAAACAAACAACAGATGGGACAAATAGAATACAAAGACTTGTATGATACACTCAAACACAACCATATCAATAATCACATTAAATGTAAATGATCTAAACACATAACTGAAAGGCAAAGATTGTCAGATAAATTTTAAATAACAAGACCCAACTGTATGCTGTTTATAAGAAACATATATTATTATTTTAATGCTTATTTATTTATTTTGAGAGAGAGAGAGCATGAGTGAGGGAGGGGCAGAGACAGAAGGAGAGAGAGAATACCAAGCAGGCTGACAGCACAGAGCCCGACATGGGGCTTGATCTCATGAACTGTGAGATCATGACCTGAGCTGAAATCAAGGTCAGAGAGGAAATCAATGAAATATAAAACAGAAATTTAATGGAGGGAAAAAAATCAATGAAACCAAAACTAGTTTCTTTGAGGAGGTAATAAAATTGACAAATTTCAATATAGACTGATCAGTACAAAAAGAGTAAGAATACAAATTACCAAATTCAAGAATGAAAGAGGTTACATTACTGAAGATTTTACAAATATTGAAATCGTAATAAGAGAATGCTGTGCACAATGTTATACCAATAAGTTTGACAACATAGACAGAATAGATCCTTGAAAAGTTTACTCAAGATGAACTAGATAATCTGAATACTCCTAAACCTATTAAAGAAATTGAATTTGCAGTTAAAATTTTTCTCATGAAGTAAAAGGGAGGGGCAGGCCCAGATAATCTTTTTGGTAAATTCTATTAAAGATTTAAAGAAGAAATAATATCAATTTGTTTATTTATGTAGATAAACTTCCAGACAATTGAAAAAGAAGGACTATTTTTCAACTCACTATGAGGCCATATTTTGCTGATATTACAAGAAACCCAGACAAAAATGTTACAAGAAAATTTCAGAGCAATATTTCTCATAACCATAGATACAAAAAAAATTTAATAGACTTTTAGCAAATGAATTCAAACATATGAAAAAAATAATATATCATGACCAAGTGGGGTTTATCTCAGGAATGCAAAATTAACTTTCTGGAAAAATGAAGAAAATAAACCAGTGAAATTTACAATATTAATAAACAAAAAATGAAAAATCATATGACCATCTCAAAAATGAAAAATAAAAACAATCGGTAAAGTCCAACTGCCATTCCTGATGGAAACTCTCAGCACATTAGGAATAAAAGAAAACTTCCTCAGCTTGGTAAGGGGCAATCACAAAAAGCCTATGGTTAACATCTTTGTGGCGAAAGACTGGGTATTTTCTCCATAAGATCAAGAGCAAGACATTTATGTTCACACTTCTACTCACTATTGTACTTTTGGTTCTAGCCAGTGTAACAAAGCAAGAAAAAGAAATAAAAGGCATCCAGATTAGAAAATAAGTAAAATTCTCTTTATTCTTTTGATGATATGATCATCCATGTAGAAAATATAATGGAATCTTAAATTTTAAGAAGCTACTAGAACTAAAATGTGAATTCAGCAAGGTTGCAGTATATGAGATCAATATACAAAATGAATTGTATTTTTATATGTTAGCAATAAACAATCAGAAATAATAATAAAAATCATTTACAATAAAATAAAAATTTATGAAATACTTAGAGATAAATATGACAATAAGTAGACAAGAACTATTCACTGAAAATAATAAATCACTGTGAGAAATTAAAGAACGATATAAATGAAAAGACATACTGTGTTCATGGGTCAGAGCATTCAATATTTTTAAGATGTCAACTCTCCTCAAATTCATTTATAGATACCACACAATCTCAGTCAAAATCCTAGCAAGCTTTCTGGTAGAAATTGACAAGCTTTTTCTAAAACTCCTTGGAAAAAGAACAAGGTTAGAGAGCTAATACTACATGATTTCAAGTCTTTTTCTAAGGCTACAGTAATCAAGATAATGTGGTGTTGGTGCAAAGATCAACAAATAGATGAATGGAACAGAATTGAGACACCAGAAATAGATCCCCACATACAGGACAACTGACAGAAGTGCAAGGGCAAATTGATCGAGAAATAATATAGTCTTTTTAACAAAACATGCTAGAACAATTGGATATCTAAATTAAAAAAAAAAATTCTCCTAGATCCATTTGTCATGCCATATATAACAATCAGTTCAATGTGGATCATACACCTAAATGTAAAGCTAGAAGTATAAACATTCTAGAAGAAAATACAGGGAAAAAAATCATTATGACCAATGGACTGAATGCTTGTGCCCCACCCTCAAATTCATGTTGAAGCCCTAACCCCCAAAGTGATGGTTCTTGAAGAGGGGGCCTTTGGGAGGAAATTAGGATAGGATGAGATCATAAAGGTAGGTCCCTCATAATGAATCAGTGTCCTTATAAGAGAAGATACCAGAAAGCTTGCTTCTCTTCTCTTACTCCCATGTGAGGACACAGCAAGAAAGTAGTCTGCAAGCCAGGAAGAGGGCCCTCACCAGCAACGAAATCTGCTGCCTCCTTGATTTTGGACTTTGCCACCTAGAGAATTATGAAAAATAAATGTCTATTATTTAAACCACCCAATATATAGTGCTTTAATATGCCAGACACTTGGGTTAAGCAAAGATTTCCTTGATATGACATCAAAACCATGATCCAGAGGGAAAAAGATTTCTAAATTGCACTTTATCAAAATTAAAAGCTTTTGGGGGCACCTGGGTGCTCAGTCAGCTAAGCATCTGAGTCTTGATTTTCGCTCACATCATGATTTCACAGTCATGAGATTGAGCCCCACACTGGGCTTTGCACTGAGTCCTCTCCCTCCCGCCCCCTCACTTGCTCATGCACATTCTTTCTCCCTCTCTCTCTCTCTCTCTCTCAAAATAATAATGATAAAAGCTTTTTTTTCTTCAAGACATTAACAAATAGAAAACACAAGGCACCAACTAGGGGAAAATATCTGCAAATCATGTATCTGAAATGGATTTGTATATATAATGGTCTCAGGATATATAAAGAACTCAATAATTAGAAAACAAATAATATGATTGAAAAAACAGGCAAAAGGTTTGAATGGACATTTTACCAAAGAAGATAGAGATACAGAAAACAAACAAATAAAGATGCTCAAAATCATTTTCAGAGAAATGCAAACTAAAACCCAGCAAGATACCTCTAAAAATATATAAGAATGGCTAAAATTAGGGGCGCCTGGGTGGCTCAGTCAGTTGGGCGACTGACTTTGGCTCAGGTCATGATCTTACGGTTTGTGGGTTCGAGCCCCGTGTCAGGCTCTGTGCTGACAGCTCAGAGCCTGGAGCCTGCTTTCGGTTCTGTGTCTCCCTCTCTCTGCACCTCCCCTGCTCGTGCTCAGTCTGTCTCTGACTCTCACAAAATAAATAAACGTTAATTAAAAAATTAAAAAAAAAATAATGGCTAAAATGAAAAAGACTGACCTTACCATGTGTTGGCAAGGATGTGGCACAACTAGAATGTTCACTTCGAATGTTCACTTTGGGAAATTGTGTCTACCATATGACCCAGCCATTCCACTCCTAGAAATGTATCCAAGAGAAATGAAACCATGTTTCCAAACAAATACATGCATGTGAATACACTCACAGGAGCTTTATTTGTAGTTACTGAAATCTGGAAACAACCCATATGTCCATTAATGAATGGATAGATAAAAAATTGTGGCTTGTGAACTAATGGTGCATGCAACATGGGTGAATCTCAAAATAATTACACTGAGTGACAGAAGCCAGACAAATATGGGAACATAACGTACAATTCCATTTGCACAAAATTGGGGAAAATGCAAATTCGTATGCATTGACAGAAAAAGCCCAGTTTTTCCCTAGGGAAGCAGGGGCACGGTGGAGGGGCAAGGAGAAACTACAAAGGGACACAAGGAACCTTGGGGGATGGTGAAAATGTTCATTGTCTTGATTATTGTGATGGCTTCAGAGGTGCAAACATATGTCAGAATTTATCAGATAGCACACATTAAGTTTGTGTAGCTCACTGGATGTCAATTATACCTCAAAACAGCTGTCTTAAAAATAAAATGACACAAGCTACTGAGAAAATAGGAGTATGAACACATGAAAAACAATTATTTATTGAATAATGAATAATTTCTCCTCAAAAAAAAATCATAGACTCGAGGTGCCTGGGTGGCACAGTCAATTGAGCTTCAGATTTTTTATCTCTGCTCAGGTCACGATCTCATCGTTCATGAGATCAAACCCTGCGTCGGGCTCTGTGCTGACCTCATGGAGCCTACTGGGGATTCTGTCTTTCCTTCTTTCTTCCCCTCCCCTGCTTGTTCCCTCCCTCTTTCTCCCTCTCTCTCTCTCCTGCTCTCACTCTTGCACTCTCTCTCTCAAAAGAAATAAAATTTAAAAAAATCATAGACTCTAAGGTTGGGAGAGTACTTGGAGATAATTCTAGATGAACCTCCTTATTTTGCAGATGAGAATAAATAGCAAAACTCAGAAAGAGAAAGCGACATGTCCAAAGCTGCACAACTAACGGGTGTTAGGTTATAGCGCTTTTTCCGTTAAGCCATCTTGTGGTGGAGAAATTGCAAGGAGCAGGAGACTTTATTTTTTAAAAAAAATTTTTTTTTGAACATTTATTTATTTTTGAGACAGAGAGAGACAGAGCATGAATGGGGGAGGGTCAGAGAGAGGGAGACACAGAGTCTGAAACAGGCTCCAGGCTCTGAGCGGTCAGCACAGAGCCTGACGCGGGGCTCGAACCCACGGACCGCGAGATCATAACCTGAGCCGAAGTCGACCGCTTAACCGACTGAGCCACCCAGGCGCCCCAAGGAGCAGGAGACTTTAAAGATGTTCTATCAGGAAAATTTTCAAGCACACCCAAAACTAAAAAGAACGGCACAGAGAACTGAAATAGAGACTTTAAAGCTAAGTCCCTACCTCCATTATCATCTCATTATTTCCCACCCTAATTTTCTGTTTCCTTGTCTCTAAAATGGGGCTAACGATCACTGACTTGTGAAGATCGAATAAGAGAATGCATATACTGTCTGGCACACAGCACAGGCTCCACAAACGGTCAGCTCTATTATTCGTTGTGCATCATGCCTCCATCCCTGGCCTTCCCACCTCACTTTTTGCCATTTCTGTAGCTCCTGCCCTGCCATCAGCCTGTTGAAGTCCTGTTCGTTGTTGTTGTTGTTGTTGTTTTTTTCAGTCCCAACCTGAAGGCCACTTTCTACATATACCTTTCATGATCCTTCTACCCTACTTTCCAACTATGCTAATAATTACTACTATAGGCTGAGACCCCAAAAATGGACGGTCATTTTGCGGGTGGTTTAAAGATATTACCAGGGGGGTGCCTGGGTGGCTCAGTTGGTTGTTGAGCATCCGACTTCCGCTCGGTCGTGATCTCACGGTTCGTTGGGTTCGGGCCCACATTGACCTTTGTGCTGGACGTGCCGAGCCTACTCTGGATTCTCCGTCTCCCTCTCTCTCTGCCCCTCTTCCACCCATGCTCACACGTTGTCTGTCTCTCTCTCTCTCTCTCACTCGTTCTCTTTCAAAAATAAACATTGTAAGAAAATTTAAAGGTATTACCAGGGAAGTTGTAATCCCTGATCCTACAAACAGGTATATGAGCATTTTTATTTGAATACACAATTTTCTCTGGAGGGCAACAATTTTCATTAGATCTCTCAGAGGTGTGCATTATTTAAAAGCCTTTAAGAATAACTATGTCCTTGAAACAGTATGTAGGGAAAGTGTTATCATCACTCCCATTTATGGGAAGAAAATCCAAACAACTCAGGCCCAAAGAGTTGGGTCACGCCATGGCTTACCCAAATGCCTTGCTCTCCTAATAATGCAGCAGTAAGCATCATGTGCTAAGTGCTTACCTAACAGGGTCTACCGGCAATGTCTTCAGATGAGTCACCCTTTTTTCTTGGTCAGACATGGTAAAGACAGAAGGTCCACAGAGCTTTATGCCCTTTCCACGTGGGCTGTGGTTGAGCCCAACCTTTATAACAATTGCCTAAGGGGTAGCCAGCTTTCCTGAGATGTTTTTTTTTGTGAAGAAGTATTTTGTTTGTAAGGTCCTGCTTTAAAAAAAAAAAAAAAAAAAAAAAAGCCGTGGTCATTCAGGTTTGCTGTGTTGTGACAACCGAAGGGTTTGAATTTGCCCTGTGGTTTGGCCCGAGAATACAGCCAGCCACAAGCCCCATGTGCTCCACATGAGCCGGAGCCTCAGCCAAGCTGTGCTCTGGGCTGGGTCGAGCTGGGAGGTCTTTCCAGCTCTTTCCCAAACTGCCTTCGTTTCATTTCATTTTCCTGAGTCTGGGAGCGGCAGGAGAATCGGGGGCCTGGCTACGTAGGTATTATTAGCTCCCGGGATATCCTCCAGGCTCTGACCAACTCACTTTAATCACCCTGTGTGCTCATTCATCAAACATGCATTTTCTTTTCCTTTCCTTTCTTTTCTTTTTTTTTACTGTTTTTCCAAACGTTTATTTATTTCCGAGAGAGCCAGCGTGAGTGGGGGAGGGGCAGAGAGCGGGAGACCGAGGATCTGAAGCAGGCTCTGCACCAACAGCCGCGAGGCCGACGTGGGGCTTGGACTCATGAACCAAACCTCAAGTTCATGACCTGAGCCGAGGTCAGATGCTCAATCAACTGAGCCACGCAGGTGCCTCCAAACATGCATTGTCTAAAACACTGTCTGATCATGTCAGCCTTCGCTAAAAAATCTTTTCCGCCTTCCTGTTGCCTAAAGACTCAGCGGTAGTCCTCAACCCTTTCAAGATCCTGGACCAGTGGTGACTTTTCCACAGCTGGTGTGGCGCCCAGGGCTGGTGATCTGGAAAGCCCTGCTCTCCTCCTCTCTTCCCTGTCTCCGTAAGTGGTACCGGTGCCACCTGAAGTGAGCATTCCGGGCGCTCTATCTTTGCTTTTTCCCTTCCCTCATCATTCCCCACTCTCAATTTACGGCCAGGTTTGGGCTCTTCTTATCACAACACATATTTTGCCTTGGTCCACTTGGCTCCACTCGGAACCATGCAAGCATTACTCTTTCCCAATCATGGCTGCTTTATGACTTTTGCGGGCTCTAGGCACTTCTGCCTTTATGAGCCCCTCCATCCATCTAAAACATGAATAAAAATCACATTTTAGCCATGCCTTGGTATAAAGGCAAATGTAATCCAAGCCAAGTGCATTATTATATATTTGTTTGTTTGTTTTTTAATTAAAACATTTTCACAGGCTCCAGGCTCCGGGAATGCCTAATGGATGAATGAGTCCTGTAACTAACCACTGCAACAGCCTCCTACCTGGCCTCCCTGCCTCCCATCCTCCAAATCCATTTTCCTCATGATACCCAGCAGGACTTTTTTATCATTGTGAATTGGGTTGTGCCACTTTGCTGCCTGAGCGCCCCTGACCAGGCACAAAAGGCTTTGCAGTTTGGGAACTAGGAATGAAGCCTCTCTTGACCACATCCACCACACATGTAACCGGTTACGTTGGCTAGATCTCCTTCCCACGCTTCCTTCTAAGACATATGCCAAATACATGCAAAATGTCTATGATATGTACAAGATATGGATTGTTTGGTGAGCCTATTGTTTTGTCATTCAATAAATAGTATCCTAACACATGTATATCATCCTTCAACCTTCCCTTTTCACTCAGTGCTAAGTCTTGGAGATAAATTCTTGTTGCTGTACATAGATCTTTCCCATTTTCTCTCACTGGTGCTCCATACTACATCTAACCACTATTTTACCGAGGCTCATTTTTCACCTTACAAACGATGCCACAAGGAACATGCTCGCCCATGTGAGTGTTTCTCTAAGACGGATATCCTGAAGTAACATTCTTGATTTGTAAGCTATGCACATTTTTGTTTTACCGATACCCCCAGCTTGCCCTCCAAGTGGCCATGCCACTGTCTGTTCCTACAAGCAATATACGAGTGTGCCTATTTCTCCACAGTTTCGTCAACACTAACCATCTCCAACATCCTCCGGTGATTCTTTCCGAAAAGACCTGCAAGTGATAAGCTTTTAGAGCCTGAGTATGTCTGTATTTCAGCTTCACTTACATAATCCTCCGGCTAGTGTAGAATGACAGGCTCAAAGGATTTTTCTTTTGCACATTAAGATATTTTTTCCTTCCCTCTCGTTTCCAGGTGGCTGGCAGAAAATCTGGATATTAGTCTGGTTTTCATTATTTCTTTTTGGTAATTTTTAAGATTTTAACTCTACCTCTGATATACTGAAATTTCACAGCAAGGAATCGATGTATAATTTTATGTATGTATCTCACATGAGGCTCGGGAGATCCTTTCGGTCTGAGATTCATGGTTTCGTCTCAATTCTGGGAAAACTGAGACGAATGTTTCTTTCTTTCTTTCTTTTAAAATGTTTATTTATTTTTGAGAGAGAGAGACAGAGACAGAGACAAAGAGTGGAGGAGTGGGGGCAGAGAGAGAAGGAGACACAGAATCCGAAGCAGGCTCCAGGCTCTGAGCTATCAGCACAGAGCCCGACACGGGGCTTGAACTCACAGACTGAGAGATCATGACCTGAGCCGAAGTCAGGTGCTCAACCAACTGAGCCACCCAGGAGCCCCATGAGACCAATATTTCTTCAAAGATTTCTTCCTTTCCCTTCTCTTTATTCCATTTGTAATGAAAATTCCACTAGACACACATAGGATCTTCTGATTCTATACTCCCTTTACTTTTCCATACTTCTGATCTCTTTATCTGGGGAAATTCCTCAGCTGGATTCTTCAGATCATTCACTTGTGACCATTCATCCATCATATTAGTACTGCATTTTATTTTTAATTTTAATACGTGTACTTAACATAATTATATTTAATGAATACAAAATTATTGGTTTAGTTTCACTGATTATCCAATTACTTCCTTTTGTGTTTCAATCTATTCTTTTTTCAGATCTTTCTCCTCTTCTTGTTTCATAGATGATACACCCTCCTTTAGCACTCCAGAGATAGCTTACTTTAAAATGCTGCTCTTACATTTCTGTTAACCCTATTTCCTTACATAACATTCTTCTCTTATTGAATTTATGATCCTTTTTCCATATACAATCTTTAAAAAAAATATCTGTTGATGCTTGCTCGGTGCCCTTTCTGTGTTGGTGGTTTCTATTTCTTAACAAGTGACTTCATGATACAGCCTTGTCAGAATCCAGCTTCCCCATGGGACCTTGATGGCTTTCCACATGGTCAGGATGGGTTCCCACAGGATGAGTTCCCATGGTCAGGATGGGTTCCCCGGATCACTGCTACAAATTCTCATCTACAGACCTCCTTGTACAGACTTTCTCATCCACAGATCTTTCCTTTTCTTGCTTCTGAGTGCAGCCGTTCATTTATTTCTCTCATTTCTAGTCTTTCTTAGTATGTCTATGGATTGGGTACAGAAATTGGAAATTTCCATTTCTCTTGATGTCCAGGTAATATAGTCCCCCTTCTGAACCCACCAACCCTTCCTTAGCTGACGTGTACTCATTCTATTCAGCTGCCATATCACCATGACTTTGCTGACCACTTTTATAATGTAACACATGCAATAATGTAAAGTATGTATAAGGAACAAAGGTAGTATTTACTTCTCCACTGGGTGATCAGAGAAGATCTCCCAGAAAAGCTGACATTTACGCAAGATTTCGAAGGATAAATTAGAGAACGTTCTACAAGAAAATGAGGAAGAAAATAGCAGTAAAGAGCAAGAGAACCAAGTATATAAGTTCACGCATGCATGAAAGAGCGTAATGGAATCTGGAATAAACTATGAGTTTGGTACCAGTTCTAGACATTAAAGTGTGTGTGCCTAAGTGAGGGGAAGAATATAGACGTGAAAAGAGCAATTCGACATAAGAGCATCGTGTGAGTTGGGCTAGGCTAGATCATCTACAGAAACAAACAAAAACCAAAAGCTCTGTGGCTTTATACAACAGTTTTTTTTTTTCTCACTCATGCAAAGTGTGCTGTGGACCCAGCGCACTTGCCAATGCAGCTGTCCTCCACATGCTGTCTCAACACTGCAGACTATTTCAATCTCATGGCACCTCATGTCAACATGAGGCTTCAGGGTTCAAATGTTATTTTGAGACACTCTTATTTGCCTCTTTAAGCAAAGGAGGGCGTTTAGGAAAAGGTTTAACAAAGGAGAGAATTAATGAGTTTGTTTTTTTTTTTGTTTTTTTTTTTTAAGAATGGTGCTGTAGAGAGAAAAACCAATTAGGAGGTTATTGAGACAAGCCAGTGTGAATTAATGAAGCCTTCCACTAGGATGCTGGATTTGCAAAAGACTTACATGCAAATAATGGGACTTATTGATTAATGGCACATGAGGAGAAAGGAAAAAAATACATCAGAGCTGACTCTCAAATATCTGGCGTGAGTTTCTGAGCTAATGGTGGTTCACGAACATAGGTGGTGCAGGAGAAAGAGCAAACTGAGAATGGAAAGATAGTAACCTCTGCCCAGTAGAAACCTCAGATGGAGGTGTGAACAGACACTTGATCGGTGGGCGAGGAACTGTGGGGAGATAATAGACTACAGAAATAGATTTGTAAGTAATCAGTATACAACAGCATTTAAAATTGTAGTCATGAAGTGCATGAGAAATATTCAGGAAGAAGGGTTAACACTAAGCTTCTGAGTTTCAGGGCCTCAGAAAGGCCATCAAGACCCAGACATTGTATGCTAAGTTTTAAGAGTATGTGCATATTTAAATTTTTCCCTGGGAGGAAAGACCATTCCACAAATGTTTATTAAGGTCCTACTAAGTACAAATCAAAGGCAGTGGCCTGGAATTGGAAACAGAGCAGTAAACAAAAAATACAAAACTACTTGTCCACCTGGAGATTATGCTATTCCAATGGGATGGGAAGGGAGCAACAAACAAATAATAATTAAAATAAATTGTACCTTAGCTGGTGATCAGTGCCATGAAAAAAACTGGAACCAGGTCTGGGGGTTGTGAGTGTGAGTCGAAATACAAGCGATAGAATAGAGTGGTCAGGAAGGGTATCACTAAGAAGGTGACACTTTTAGAAAGAGTTGAAGGAGTTGAGGGATGGAACTATGGGGCTTTATGGGGGGTATTCCAGACAGGAGATCTAGCTTTCATTAGATTCGTAATGATTCACTAGGAAGATAAAGAATCATTCCTCTGAAGCAAGAGGAGAGCTGAGAAAACAGGGAGAGAAAGAATAGAATCATCTGGGGTCGCCTGGGTGGCTCAGTCGGTTAAGCGACTGACTTCGGCTCAGGTCATGATCTCGCGGTCCGTGGGTTCAAGCCCGGCGTCGGGCTCTGTGCTGACAGCTCAGAGCCTGGAGCCTGTTTCAGATTCTGTGTCTCCCTCTTTCTCTGACCCTTCCCTGTTCATGCTCTCTCTCTGTCTCAAAAATAAATAAATGTTAAAATTTTTTTTTAAAGAAAAGAACAGAATCATCTGCAAAAGAATGCTGGCGATTGGTTGTGGGATTCAGAAAAGATGTAAAGGCAGGAGGACCTGATAGACTGAAAATAGAGTGGTGTCGAAGAACAGTATGTCCTGATGAGATTGAAGTCTACTGTTACTGCAATCTGTAGGGTGATGGAAGGAGCAAACGACCTAGAAAGATAGGACATGGTGGTCAGAAAATGGGGCGTTTCTTATGAGCTGAGGACTTCAGAGGTGGATGTGACTATGGATGTAGTAGGTGGTTAGGGTCAAGTGGAAGAAGTCATCATTGAGGATGAGGATGTTAAAGGATGAAGGCCTAGGGTCACTCAGGATGTCAGGAGGAACGCGGAAGGAAAGGTAAGCAATGGTGCCACACGCCTAAGTTCTTAAAGAAAGGAGCAAAGGATGGGAACAAGAGATTGGAAGGTGGCAGTAACAGCGATGAGCAGTTTGCCAGAGTGATAGAAGGGCAGGGGAATTTGGAAGGAGGGTGGAAAAGTAATAGTCATGAAATAGCAGTAGAGAGTTAGGGAAGTAAGGACCCTGACTCATCCACGATCCGAGTCTGCCCCCCAACAGCACCCCACGGTCTTACCCCAACTGTCCATTTGCTTCTTATGGTCTAAACAACTCTGTCCTGTGGTTGGATCTGCTTGGTCCCTGTGGCCTTAGCATCCGGGGAACCTCTGGGAGAGGGAAGACATAATGAGTGAATAGAAACTACTGTTGATATAAAATGGACTTAGGTGAGCAAGGGTAAGGAAGGTTGGGAGGGCTTATTGGTTTCCTAGGACTTCCATAACAAAATACCACAGACTGGGTTACTTACACAGCAGAAATGTATTTTCTCACAGTTCTGGAGGCTGGAAGTCTAAGATCAATGCGTTGGCAGGTTTGGGTTCTTTTGACACCTCTCTCCTCGGCTCGCAGATGGTTACCTTTTTACTGTGTCCTCACATGGTTGTCCCTAGGTGTCATCTGTGTCCTAATCTCCATTTCTTAAAAGGACACCAGTCATGCTGGATTAGGGACCACCCAACAGCACTTTTTTAACTTTAATTACCTTTTTCTTTTAATTCGAGGGAGAGAGAGAGAGAGTGAGCACAAGCAGGGGGGAGGGGCAGAAGGAGAGAAAGAATCTTAAGCAGGCTCCACACTCAGCACTGGAGCTCAACATGGGGCTTTATCTCCCCACCCTGGGATCATGACCGGAGCCAAAATCAAGAGCCAGATGCTTAGCCAACTGAGCCACCCAGGTGCCCCAACTTTAATTACCTTTTCAAGGCCATATCTTTAGGGGCGCCTGGGTGGCTCAGTCGGTTACGTGTCCGACTTCGGCTCAGGTCATGATCTCGTGGTCCGGGAGTTCGAGCCCCACGTCGGGCTCTGTGCTGACAGCTCAGAGCCTGGAGCCTGTTTCAGATTCTGTGTCTCCCTCTCTCTCTGCTCCTCCCCTGTTCATGCTCTGTCTCTCTCTGTCTCAAAAATAAACAAACGTTAAAAATTTTTTAAAAAATAAATAAATAAATAAATAAACAAATAAATAAATAAAGGCCGTATCTTTAAATGTTATCCTATTCTGAGATATTGGGGGTTGGGACTTCAACAAATGAATTTGGGAGGGGCAAAATCTCTGCCCAAACAGATGGTGTATGTCTCAACCACTTAAGAATCCCAGGATCATTCCTGAAACGTCACCTGTCCTCCTGCAAGGTCATCAAACAGAAAACCAGGTACCCTGTGTTACCAATGAGGCTAGTTCCTGGTTCCACAGACTTGAGCCCTCCAGTAAAGCTGGGCTAGATGACAGGGCTTCCTTGAGTCAGAAGTTTCAGTAGAGCACGCCCACCCCCTGCCAGAGTTTAAATCCTAACATCCTCCCCTTATCACTCTTTGGCAAGGAGCATAAAGAAGAGTAAAGAGAGAGCCAGAAGACCTAAAGAAGGCTAGTTCTTAGTTGTTGGTTTTTTTTACTGAATAAAAGAAGGCAGGAAGCAAGAGAAGCTGATGTGTATGACCAGTTGACTCATTTCCACCCATAAACTTAGACTCCAGCCTAAAGAATAAGGAAGAAGGTGGGAATCAGGTTGGGCTGAGAGGTGGGAAAAGGGGAGGGGTATCCTCTCTGATACAGAGCCCAAAGTAGATTCTAGAATCTATAAGCCTACTGGCAACTGATGAAGATTTTGCTCTTAAAGGGAGGTCCAAACACCTCAGCATACCTCTTTGTTCAATAAAACTGTGCAATAGAGAGCCAGCTGTGCTGGCCAGGCAAGGGTCATTTGGGGTCTTCCGAAAAACAAGCAAGTTTCTTTTTAAAGTACTCAGTTTCAAATAGAGTGGCCTACAACCTAACATAAAAGAGCACTGGAGTAGGAAACTCTGACTCATATCTCAGCTCACCACCTAATTTCAGTGTGACCCTGGACAACACATTTCTCTCTCTAGGCCTCTGTTACGTCACCTCAATATTATTAATCATACACATAAAATGCCGATAATAAGGCATGCCCTTTAATGGTTATTTTCAAGAGGAAAGCGTTCTTCTCGAAAATACTTTCTTCTGTTATATCCCAGAGTACACCCTCTTTGTAAAGCCACTTTGAGATCTAAAACATTAGTCCAGGATGGATAGTAATGCATCGGGTATGGTTCCACACACTGAAACAAAGCGATCTTAAAGTGTTCGAGAAAGGATACCCTTTAAAAAAAATAAAACAAAAACGAAAACAAGACAGCTAATCCAACATCATCATTGTGAATTAGAAATCCAAAGCCTAAGGAGGACAGACAAAAAGCTCAGGACTTCTCAGTGGGTTAGGGCAGAATGTGACCTCTGTTCTCAGCATCCTGACTCATAGGCCATGCCAGGCTGCTTCTATTGTGTCCCCCCTCTAGAGCAATGCTTCCAATATTTGGCCACATTTATAATTTTTTTCATATACATGAAAACATGTTTATTGTTATTTATTTGATATTTTTATTTAAATCTACTCCAGATTTGTTTTCTTTTTTAACTGAAATCCATATATGTGAAAGTATGTTGCCGCTCTAAATATAAAAATAAAAATAATGAATAAAACGTTGCTAAACTCTAGAAGAATAATATGGCCTCTGCAAGACTATGAATTTGGGACCCACCTGTCCTTGATAAAAGGGTAATTAGCATTTATGGCATAATGGCATCACCCTCAGACTTTCTTCTCAATACTATCAGGAGTGAAAGGGAAATGAAGAAGGCAGGACTTTCTTGGCATATGGTGTGACAGACACCGAAGGTTGACTCATGCAATTTCCGTTTCCAACCCCTGTCTTCCTTGCTGCCTGTCTCGGCTATGTAAGCTGTAAAACTAAAAATTGGACTTCCCGTGTGACCCAACTCTGGTCTGTGGGACATAAGGAGAAGTCCACCAATTCCCTTTCCCTCTTCTTCCTTTTTTTCTGTTTAGAATGTAGACGTGACATGTAGAGTTACAGCAGCCTTTTTGTGACCATGAGGTGGCAAGCATGAGACTAAAAGCCCATATCCTAAGGCTGGCAGAGCAAAAAGAAAGAAAACAATGACCAGCAGCTGCCCCAGACCTATGTCCCTCCTCACTTCTTGCTATGTGAGGAAAATAACTTCTCTTTGAACATTAGTCAAGGTTTCTCTTCTTATCTACCAAACAGAATATCAGCTTCCCTGGCACTTTTGAATCCCATGTCTGTGGCATCTGAAATCGGCCTGACACCCTGCTGGCATGTGCTTCCTGCTTTTCAAGACCCTTGTGTAAGAGAACATGGGCTAGGGCTGCCGTGACAAAGTACCACATATTTGGTGGCTTAAACAGCATAAATTTATTTCCTTATAGTTTTGGAAACCAGCACTTCAAACTCGAGGTGTGGGCAGGTGTTTTCCAGTGAAAGCTCAAGGTGTTCTTTTAAGGCACCTCTCCTTGGCTTGCAGATAGCCACTTCCTCACTGTGTCCTCACATGGTCTTTTCCTCTGTGGTGTCTGTGTCCTAATCTCCTCTTATCATAAGGACGCCAGTTACCGGTAAGATCGCCCCCCCCCCACCCGCCGCAATGGTCCCATTTGAGCTTAATCACCTCTTCAAGTCTCTATCTCCAAATTGTCACATTCTGAGGTCCTGGGGGTTAGGGCTTCAACGTACGAATTTAGGAAGGACACACTTCAGCTCATAACAGAGCCTGATAGTTTATTTTTCAACAGATACACTTTTTGCCTTCCCTGAACTCTTGCAGACACGTGATAGCATGGCTCGTGGGTGTTCAAAGTCCACAGGCAGGATCGGGAGCCTGCAGGTGAAGGGAAAGAGTCCTGGATCCGGGGTCAGGGGGCCTAGACTCCACATGGCAGTTGTCCTCTTACTGGCACGGTCTCTCTGAGCCTCAGTGTCTTCCTCTATAAAAATATGTGACTACTACATGTAATAATGTATATGGAAGCATCTGGCACATGCTAAGGATACTTCATCAAATCTAAAATGCCATCAATTTCTGTTTGGATGATCCGTCCATTGTTGTAAGTAGGGTGTTTAAGTCCCCTACCAATATCGTATTGTCATCAATTTCTTCCTCTATGTTAATAGTTGCTTTATGTTTGGGTCCTCCCATGTTGGGTGCATAAATATTTACAATTGTTAAAAAATATATATACAAAACTAAAAACTAAAATAAAATGCCATCAATGATAAGATGTACCATTATGGTGTATGTACCCAGATAGGCAAAAACATGCCATGATGACTTTTATTTTTTAATGTTTTTTTTTTAATTTATTGTTGAGAGAGAACACAAGCCGGGGAGGGGCGGGGGGGGGGGCAGATAATCCAAAGCAGGCTCTGCGCTGACAGCAGCGAGCTCCATGTGGGCTTGGGCCCACGAACCATGAGATCATGACCTGAGCTGAAGTCGGCCGCTCAACCGCTGAACCGACTGAGCCACCCAGGTGCCCCTAGGAGAGCTTTTAAAATTAGAGATTCAGGCTCTCCACCCCAAATTCACTGAATTTGAATCTCCTGGGACGAAGTTTAGGGATTGGTATTTCTTTAATCCCCCCCCCCATATTATTCTGAAAATATGATAGGCTCTGAAGCAATGGCTTTCAACATAGTCAATGTATTGTATAACCCAAAATATAATTATAAGGTGCCATCTTTGGGGCTATTTACCAGTTTCTTAGATATTCTATAGGAAGCCTGGATTTCAGACTTTGCCAACAAAATCCCATTGCCCAAATACTTGACATTTTCTAGCACATTCATGGGATTCCAGAAAGTCTCGGCTCAGGAGTCGTATATAATAAATACTCGGTACAACATATAAACCAAGCCCGGTTCTAGTGGTAGGAATGCTGTCACATTTACCCTCTTAGTGCTGTATTTCTGACCCCTGTCTTGCACTCTAACCTGGGGCTGTTGAGCCCACCTCTGTTGTTCTACATTTTAGGATTCTAAATGAGGTACTGTTAGTTGATTGGATGTATATTTTAAGCATTTTGTCAAACTTTTAAAAACCTAGGTGAATCTTCTTAAAAATTATTTTTCTGAATAACCACGACAGAATCCTGAGCAATGTCATGTGCGATGATCACAGATAAAGCAAGTGTCGAGATTAGTTGGCCGCTCTAGACTCGACTCTCTTCGTAGGTCATGAGAGCAACCCTCGCAACTACCTTCACTGCAGGGTTATTCCACAGTTCTCACATCCACATTCATAGGTGTTCCATCATCTCAACGGGGTCCAATCCCTGAGTTTATAGTGGAGCAAAGAGATGACCCTCCCCTCCCTCCCCCCAGCCGGGAAAGTCGCTGCCCAAGGTCACATACACGTTAGCCTACTGACACCGAGCCTACTCCCAGACCAATCTCCCTTGTGTTCCTCCCACTTCTCATGGTCTGTTAATGATACTTCAGAGAGTGTTTTTTTTTTTTAAATCAAAAGGTCAGGACAACATCACCAATGTCTTCTAGTCTAATGGGAAACTTCCCTGAATCTCACCCAGATCATTCACTGAGCCAGCCACACACAGTTCCTGTTTTCATGCAGATTCCATCTGAGCCTTGGCGAACTCCCAGGGAAACACATATCAGATCTGCTGTCTATTGGCAGAACTTTGGCTTAGAACGTATTTCAAATGCCTCCCATTGAACATTGGCAGCCTTGAAAAAATCTGGCCAGGAAATTATTCTGGGAAACTCAAGTGCTCTATGACACTTACAAGGAGACGCTGATGGCTTTCTCTCCCAAGCTCTTCCCTCTGTGCCCAGAACAAATGATTGCATATTCCTGTATGTGCCCTAAATTAGGAGAGGGCCAGTCCTGCTGCCACATGAATAGAGGGAATGTCTGTGACGGGCAGGGCCCTCTGCATAGCACACTGTGCTTTGAGCCAAGTTCTTTCTCCTTCGGTTTAAAAACCCTGGGGTATTCCAAGAGAAATGCAATCCATGTGTTTCTGATTCATTTACACTTAAATCATTAAAATGTTGTTTTGCGAGAGTTATTTGATGTCTGAGGAGCCTATGAGGCTTCTTAATGGGACTTTTAAACGTTTTTTTCCCCCTACCCTGCCTGAAACAGAAAGCAACATTTTGCTAAAACAGTGCCTGAGTTCAAACATATTCTCTCATCTCATATATTTGCACCCACATTATCGACCACAGCCTCTCACTAATGCCAGGCCTGGCAAGACTGACATTTGAAAGTGTTAAAATAGAGAAACTGGAGAGAAAACGGAGGCAAGAAGAATTCTGGGGGGGGGGGGGATTCAAACCCCTGTTCCCCCAAATCTGCCAAGGCAGCAGTACCCGAGCGTGGAGAGTACCTGTGTCCGTGACCTGGGTTAGACCAGGTGGGGGTCCCTCTCTCAGATACACCACCAGGCAGCTAGCAAAGCACTTCCACAAACATAATCACCCTGAAGCCTCGTAGCAAGCCTCCTTTCCCTGACACAAAGCAGGATCAGAGATGTTAATAAAGTATTGGGCCCAACGGTGCACAGTCAGCTCGCACAGAAAGGAAAGATTACAGCTAAATTCGGACTCCGAGCCTACTGCTCTTTCCAGAATGCCTCAAGTCAAGCTTCCCTGTGGATGCTGTATTTGAAATGCCAGACACATTATAATATATGAGTGAGGAGCAGTTCAAGACTGTGGGTAAGGTCTCAAATTTGTCCCCTGTCGCTTTCTAACTGTGTGATCTTGGGTATACTACTTAATCTCTCTGGGCGGTTTCCTCATCTGTAAAATGGGGCTAAGCCTACTACCCAACTCTACGAGATATAAAGATGATTGAAGGAAATTAACACATTACTAGAACAGTCCCCGACACAGAGGGCTCAACAAATGTCAACTCTTGGCGGTAGTAGCAAAGGAGTAAAGAAGAGCTGGATGATCTTGGCACCGTGTAGAACCTCTCTGAGCCTCAGTTTTCTCATCTGTAAAATGAGTACAATAGGGTGACCCTTACAAATCCTCGGGAGTACTTGAGACCATGCTTATGCTTAGCGCTGTTCCTAACACAGAAAAGCTTCTCCGCAAAATCTATTTTTCACGCCCAGACGTCTCTCTCCGTATTGAGTATTGGTTGCCATTGTCGTGGGGAAGTAACTGTCTTATTCAGCTCGACTTAGATCTGGTGCTGCATTTCTCCACAATCTCAGGGTGTAGGCTGGTACACAGGCCCAGGTGTTTCTATCCCCATAGGGTGCGGGCTCTCCTGCTGTTGATGGACCCGCACTGGGCTGAATTAGATCTCCACACACTGAGCTGGTAAACAGCACAAGTTTTGCTTTTAGGTGGAGGAGAACCACTAGCCAACTGTAGGACTTGGGGCTCCCTCCCATTCCTGGCCAGTGGCTCTGTTCGCAGGAAAATCTGTTGCTGTTTGCAGGCTGTCTGAGGCTTTGGGATTTGGACCTTTTTTCTTTCCTAGTGTAGATGTCAGAATTGCCTTCTTAGTGGGTTGTTTCTGCTTCACTGGTGTCTTTTTGCCGGTGTCCTGAAGACGAGCAGAAAACTATAGCCATCTGGCAGGGGAGACTAAAGAGAAATTAGACTTTGTCCCTCTCCACCATTCACACACACACACACACACACACACACACACACACATTCTCTCTCTCTCTCTCCCTCTGTCTCTCTCACACACACACACAGATACAAATACCTTTTTGAGCTTCCCAGTTATTTTCTCTGAAGAGCTGGGGCCAGCCACACAGGATAAAGGAAGGAACTGGGAGAGCAGATCTTTTCAGGAAGAAGACAGATTCTGTTCTGTCAGGTTCCTATGAGTGTATGTAAGTGAGAGTCAGAGGAGAGAGGGAGAGAGAGGAGGGAGAGAGAGAGAGAGAGAGAGAGAGAGGGAGAGACAGAGAGGAGAGAGAGGAAAAGGCAGAGGGAGAGAGGGGGAGAGGGGATCTGTTGCAGGCAGGGGAAGGCGTGACCTGAATGGAGAATGCCAGCCAATTCCAGAGACACACAGGGACCTCAGAACAAAGATAAGGCATCGCTGACACCACACCGGGGACAAGCTCACAGGAAAGTCAGACCGGGGGGACCAAGGCCAGGCAGCTAGGAGCACCCAAGGCTGGAAAATGAGGTGAGTGCCAGGGCAGGAGTGGGCACGGGTGCCCTTTCAGGAACCAGGTATCAAGCAGCCCTGGAGAGTTTGACCTTGTCTCTAGGCAGACTCACCTGGGCGTCCTGGGGGTGTTGCAGGGGGTTCTTGTCAATCCTTGGGGCTTTGAGAAGGGAGATGCGGGCTGGGCGCTGCCCTGGGACGGCGGGGACACCCCAGCTCGAAACAGGAGACTTTGTGCAAATCCTGCTGGGACACTGCTGAAGCTCAGTTTCCCCCTCTGCCAGCACAGGGTGCTGTCTGCTGGCAGATGTGACTTTCCTCCGGTGCCCGCAAGGCTGATTTTTTGTTTTCCTCCTCTGCAAAGAGCACTGATTTATCTCTTCCAACACTTTGTGAGTTAGGTATGTGTTTGTGTGTTTATTTGTTCGGACCGGAAAAGAAACCAGCTTCCCACAGCTCAGCTCTGTGGTTTCTTAAACCTTCAGAAGTTTGCCAGTCAAAACCTCAATTTAGAAGACGAAAAACCTGTCCCCATTTTACAGTTCCTTATAAATTTCTGCATTTCTCACTGAAATCAGAGGCAGCTGGTGGTATGAATCAGGCTATGAATTGCACCGAATGGCTCTTAAAGGGATACCACAAATTAAAAAAAAAAAAAAAAAGAAAGAAAGAAAAAAAAAGGAGTCTTTGGCGTTCTAAATCTAGGACTCTAAATTCTAATTGTTTTTAAACTCTTCAAGATTTCCTATTCCTCAGCTTATACTTAAGAGTTACTTGATCCTTCTTACCAGGCATTTCTTCTAAGTTTTCCTCTGCGAGTCTCAAAACCCAGCCAGTGCAATTATTTTTACTATTTCTAAGCGTTAATGCTGTTAAAAATACAGGGGGGAAAAAGACAGAAAAAGAAAAACACCCTGCAGATGTGTTAAGTCCCCGAGCACCTCTTTTCCCATTGATTTTCTTCTCAATTGGAAAAAGAGTTTCTATTTGTTTCTCTTCTGCAAAGTCACCTAGCAACTTTTCTGGGTCTGGGGCCACTGGGGGGCTTCAGACTGTGTTAACTCTTTGGGCTCAGATTACCTGTGGTTCAGAGAAATAATCAGGTGTTTACGATTCATTCGATCTGTTCTTTTAAAATCCATTGTAGCGTTAAGCTTCCCATCGAACTTCGTTTTCCTTTATCCTGCAAAAAGATAGGATTTCTGTTCATCTACGTGGAGTGACAATTTGACTGATGTGTCACTATTCAAATCCTGCTGTACCAGCCAATGCCCCAGCATGCCAACATACAGGCTGATTTACAGTTCTGTATCATCCCTTAGTGCAGAACCTCTCTCCTCCTTATTTTCCACCTGAAGCACCCGACTGTTCAAGCCACAGCTCAAACATGATGTCCTCTGCCCTGGCCAACATCCCCAACATAAGCATCCTGTCCTTTGCACGGTCTCTGTTCCTGGGAGCTACATCTCTTTTCGTCTTTGCAATATTTCACCGCTCAATTATCTATCTCCTCGTCCAAGACTGAATGCTCCTTAAGGTATAGGATCTAGGTCTGTTTATCTTAGTGTGCCCAGCCCCTAGCATAATGTCTGTTTCCTATTAGGCATTCAAAAAATAGTAGCTGAGCAGAATTCAGTTGGCGACCAGTGGAGACGTGCTCTGTGAGAAGTCTCCAAAGGGTCTTGCCTCTCGGGGACACAGCCCTTCAGAGTTTGAGAAGCACTTTTATAGGCCTGTCTCATCTGGTCTTCAGATTTTAGATGAGATGAGGATTCACGGAGAAGTGGGGATAAAAGCAGTTAAGCAACTTGCCCGAGGCCACCCTGATGATCTTGAAAAGGCTCCGACTCATACTTGGGTCTTTGGACTCCCAGTCCAAGATTTTTTTCTGCTACATTCCACCAGACTCTCAACCAAGTGTATTATCCTATACCAAGAGCTCTTGATTCTAGCTGTACATTAGGATCATATGTGATGCTTTCAAAAGGGCCGATGACCAGACCTCACTCCAGACCAATTAAACTAGAATTTGTTGGGGAGGGGCTTTGTTATTAGTATCTTTTCTTTTAATTTCTACGTAAAGCCATGAGTTTTTTAATTATTTTTCACAGGATTAATTGCTTTGGCCAAATGCCTGGGCATGATATGGGCATGGACCCAGCAGGTTCCTCTGTTAGCTTTTGTGATTCCCTTCTTCTGTGGAAGCTAATTCACCATCTGCTGTTGGGCATTACATACCACTTCTTGGGATATCCTTTTCATCATCCGTCAAATAAGGGCATTGTCCAAGGGATCTACCTATACAGTGGCTTTCAAATCTTCTACTTAAAAAAGTTTTGGTGCAGTGTAGGTTGAAGTGAGGGGAGGGAATAAAGAGGATAGAAAGTGCTATTTCTTCTGTGATCATTGACACACACACAGGCATTTTGTGCACTCCGGAGAGCCTCCTCGTGCAGGGGGGTCCATCAAGTCCCAGCTTTATGTATTATGTTTGACATCTCAAGCAAATGTAGCTAAACTTTTTGATTAGCTCAAGAATAGGTCGCAGGTGTGGGGAATTGTACAGCCAGTGCGTGGTGTGTAAGAAGCAAAAAACATTCAGAGAGTGTCACGGGAAACAAAAGCGTCCACTTGTGTTCTTCGATCAGCAGCCCCTAAAGCAAGCAAGCATATGCTCAAACCCATTATGTGCAAGGAGGTATTTGTTTCCTATGTTTGAAACTGTCTTGAGATGCAAACAAAATAGAACAGAAAGCTTGGCAGGCCTTCCTCCCACACTGGCTGGTTACCTACCACGTGTGGGCCTTTGAGGCTGAATGGGGCTGTCAGCCGTCAACTCTTGACAAAACCAGCATTAGGAGGCTCCGAGTCTCCTCCATGCGGTCTGGAAAAAGCAGGCATGGAGAAAGTTGACCTTTCAGCCTTGCATAATCTGGGTGTCGCTATTGCAGGAAAGTCCAGCTTGGGAGCCAAAGCTCTTTCCTAACCGCTGCTTTTCGGGAAGCAGCATGATGGGAGTAATTATCACTAACATTTGCTGAGGGCTGGACGGTTAACAAAGTACTTTCTAATCCTCCTTTACTCTGATAGCAGCCCTAAGGGAAGTCGTTATTACCACTACGGGATGAGGAAACTGAGGCATTACCTGGCTTCCCCAAGATGGGGCAGAGAAATCAAGTCAAAGGCTGGACTTGAATCTAGCTCTTCTGACCCAAGACCAGTGCCCTCCCCTCCCCAGGCGGAACTGAACCAGAACTCCCCGCCCTGGTAGCATCGGTACATTTCCTCGCTTGAATGTGGGGCTGCCTGGGCCCTGAAAGATAGAGTTTCTGGACTCCACTTTCCTGTGAGCGCACTGGAGAGCTTGGACTTAGGCCTTCCCTTCTGTCTGCCTTGGAGGCCCTCCCTCCTAGATTGGTTTTTAGAAAATATTGACACTGGCAACTGGATTAAAACATTTTGTTTCCTTTGTTGAAATCTTACATGTTACTATTGTAGGGACCTTGGAAAAAATTTAAATAACTTCATTATTTTCTTTTTCTTGAAAAAACAGTACAGCGGGGCGCCTGGGTGGCTCAGTGGGTTAAGCGTCCGACTTCGCTCAGGTCATGATCTCACAGTTCGTGGGTTCGAGCCCTGCATGGGGCTTGTGCTGACAGCTCGGAGCCTGGAGCCTGCTTCAGATTCTGTGTCTCCCTCTCTGCCTGTCCCCCACTCACACTCTGTCTCTCTCTGTCTCTCAAACATAAATAAACATTAAAAAAAAAATTTTTAAAAGAAAGAAAAAACAGTACAAGGTCCTTCCTGACAAGTGTGAACATTTCATATACACAAAGATGACATTTAAAATATTTATATTCCCATTTTAGAGATAACCACTGTTAATATCCTGTTAATATCCTTCTAGGCCTTTTGCATTTACCTATTTACCTTTTATGTAAATACAATATTGAGATGGCTAGATAATCTATATTTACAGTTATCTTGTGTTACATCTTCAAAAATTCATATATGTGTATATATGCATCTGTGTGCTGTGGAGGGAGAGTTGGTAGAAAAAATTTTCTGATTAGCAATGATGGAATCATTACAACAGTACTGTTTATGCCTGGAGGATAGTTTCCTAGACCCTCCCTGGATACCTGAAACCACAGATAGCAGGGAACCCTGCTAGCAAATACAATGTATTTCCTCTATATACATACCTAGGATCAGGTTTAATTTATAAATTGGGCACAGTAAGAGGGGCCCTGGATGGTTCAGTCAGTTAAGTGATCGACTCTTGATTTCAGCTCAGGTCATGACCTCACAGTTCGTGAGTTCCATCACCTAGTCCAGCTCTGTGCTGACAATGGGGAGTCTGCTTGGAATTCTCTCTCCCTGCTCCTCTCCTGCTCTCTCGCTCTCTCCCTCTTTCTCAAAATAAATAAACTTTAAAAATTAGACACAAGAAGAGATTAACAATAGTAACTAATAATAAAATAGAACACTTACAATATACTGCAATAAAATCACCTGCATGTGATTTCTCAAAGTATCTTTAAAATTTTTTTAATGTTTATTAATTTTTGAGAGAGAGAGAGAGAGTGAACAGGGGAGGAGCAGAGAGAGAGGGAGACAGAATCCGGAGCAGGCTCCAGGCTCCGAGCTGCCAGCACAGAGCCCGACGCGGGGCTCGAACTCACAAGCCGCGAGATCATGACCTGAGCTGAAGCTGGATGCCCAACCGACTGAGTCACCCAGACGCCCCGATATAAGTCTTTCTCAAAATATCTTAACTGTACTGTACTCATCCTTCTTAGGATATGGAGATGATAAAATGCCTATGTGATGAGATGAAATGAGGAAAATGATGTAGGCACTGTGATGTAGCATTAGGTTATTACTGACCTTTGGACAATATGTCAAAAGGAGGATCATCTTGCTTCTGAACTGGGTCTGACCAAGGGTAACTGAAACCACAAAAAATAAGGTCGTAGATAAAGCGGGATTACTGTCATCCAAAGATGCTGGTATAATTTCCCAGTATTGACTTAGGCTGTAGAAGACTCAGGCACACTTTCATCCATCCATCCATCCATTCATTCATTCATTCATTTTATTCACCCATCACCTATTTTATACCAGGCTGTATACTAGGTCCTTTATATACATCATCTCTAATGCTCATGGGAGTCCTATAATTAGAGATCATACTCCCCACGTAACAGATGAAGAAACTGGGGCTCAGAGAGACTTATCTGGTATTTCACAGCCAGTGAGTAGAAGAGTTGGGATTTGAACCCAAATATCCGTCGCTCCAGGGGCTGCATCTGAAGCAGCCCAGGGTGATGCAGGCAGAAAGGAAGCATGTACGGGGAGCTGTGGGATCTGGAGGCGTGATGAGCGCACCATAGCCTGGGAAGCTGTGAGCTGGGTGGTGGAAGATAAATAAGACAAGCAGACGAAGAATGGGGATGGTACACGCAAGGGGACCGAGGCGTGGACAGGCATGGCATGCTTTCAGAATGACATGCCAGGGCACAGCTGGCCCCGAGCTGAGGCTGGACCCGCAGATCAGCCCTAGATCAGAACGGGCTAGTCCACGATCCCAGGGACAGAAGCCTGAGACCACAGCCACAGTGAAGCCTCATGGTCATGTGTGTTTTGGAAAATCAACTTCAGCAGCAAAGGGCTTAATGGTATCAAGTGGGGGACAGGGAGATTACTTAGGGTGCAATAACAATAGGTCAGATAAGAATGTGTAACGTAATTGACAGAAGAGAAGCAGATGGCCTGACATATGAAGCAGAATAAAGAGGACTTAGGCAAGACGTTCATGAGCCAGGTTTGGGGTGTTTGAGCTCAAGGTCCTCGGGTCTTGCAGAGGAACAATCTATTAGAGGCCTGCTGTGGTGCATATTGACCATTCGGGTTTTGACTAGCTGTGGACATTCTGCCTCGCCATTGCCTCCGCCACTTGGGGTGTGTTCTGTGAGTTTTACTGGGTTTTCCTTGCCCCCGAAGCAATTTTTTTTAACAGTCCGTTATCTCTGATTCCTACAGCTGGAAATAAGTTGCAGGGTTTTGATCCTTTCATCGGAACACTTACCCAAGGGGGGAACATGTTTTGCTTACTCTTTCTTAATTCCAAACTTTGCGTACCTTGACCGATTTTGTCGAATCTGTTCGAGGTCCTGCAAGATCCCATCCTGGAGCATAAATCTCCTCCCAACATTACCACGTCACTGTTACTCACTTTTGACAAAACTGAATCCAGAGTCCAAGATCCTTAAATGAAGCTGAGTTGAAGGAAGGACATCCACTTTTACCTAATCATGAAACTTAAGTTTTCAACAGTAACATGATACGTGTCAGAGTCGCGACTAGGGGACTTTCTAGGAGAGCTGGATACTGTTAACAAACCTTCAGAAGAGCACAGCTAGAAGAAACTTTAGGAATCATGGAGTTACCATCTCCCTGTTGAATAGACTGGGTAGGCAAGCCCAGAGCGGGGAAGAGTACCCACAACACGTCAGCGGCAGAGATCTGCCAACAATGTGGTCTCCTGGCTGCAGACTTAGTTAAGTGGTGAGGACCTGTGTCCATGAACGTAAGTAGATCCATTCATGTCTTTCAGGTGGCTCCTTCTCTGTCACGCTCTGTGCCTCTCCTTGTTGAAAGCTTCGGCCCACACCGTGGAACTTAACAATATGTTTGGTCAGATCCAGTCACCTGGCTATCCAGACTCCTATCCGAGTGATTCAGAGGTGACTTGGAATATCACTGTCCCAGAGGGATTTCGGATCAAGCTTTACTTCATGCACTTCAACTTGGAGTCCTCCTACCTTTGTGAATATGACTATGTGAAGGTGAGACCCCCTGATATTCCCTCACTGCGCCAGGTTCTCTACTGGGAGTCAGAGAAGAATTAAACACTGTGTTTTCCCTCCCAGGGTAGCAGTCCAGTGAGGAAGGCACACAAAGTTACAACATGATGAACGAAGGTTGGGATGATATGCTAGGTGCAGGCTGAGTGGGAGATCTAGAAAGGACCACAAGGGAAACTGAGGCAGGCAAGGTGTAACTCAGCCAAACGTAACCTCCCCTGTTTTCTTTCTGTTCTCAAAGTCCTTAACGTTTCCACTAACCTCTGCTCCAAGGTCACCTTTACAAGCAGCGAGAAAAGGGCAGAGACCCCAGAGTAAGCATAACCAGACTGACACACAGCCATAATCATGTCCAAAGCTGAGGCATTTGAAAGCCTTGCCTACTTCCCTAAGTAATGATCAGGTATTTGGGAAGGCTGGGTATACAGTAGCAGACAGTGGGAGGTGAGGTCCGGTTGGATTGGGGTGAGATTCTGAAGGGTCTTGAACGTGATGCTGAGAAGTTTAGGTTTTCTCTGCAAAGGGTGTGGGCAAGGTTGGGGGGTCAGAATCAGAAGTGCATGTAAAGATCATGTGGAAGAGGAACAGGAAATGATTACAGCATCCAAGCAATATTGCCTCAACTTTAGAGGGACCCCACAAACATTTCCATGGATGGGAAGCTGTTCTCTGAAAGTAGGGCTGAGAAAGGTTGGAGTACGTCTGGGAGATCAAGTTTATTAAGGTTGTATCTGGCTCAAAAAGATGTAGAGACCTACTAATCTACTTTCTAAGCTCTCTCTGGCTTTCTGGAAAAGTTCTCACCAAATCACTCCAGAGTAGATTTTATATATTTTCAGTCTTATCGTAGTCTCTGTTTTCTACAGCCAGGAATTCAACAAGAGTTAACCTTGTATTAACCAGAATGTTTGACAACAGCAAAGCAGTGAGTTTACAATGTACATGGATACTTGAAATCTCATTCAATCTTTAAAAAAAATTCTATAAGACAGACACTTCACAGGCAAAGAAACAAACCCAAGAAGGTGAAGCGGTGGGTCAATTTACAAACCCATGTCTTGTGACTTTCATTTCCATGTTCTTTTGGCTACACCAAACGAACGGCTCTCAGGTCACACTCCGCTGGGCCCCAGGATACTGCAGGGGCTTATAAGACCACTGTGGGGGTAGAGGAGGCTGATAAGTGGGACTATGAATCCCCACCCTGTTTAAATTTATTTTAAATGTTGTGTATTGCTTATTTTATACATTGGGTCTCCACCAACTATCTCATTTACGGCAAGGTTTCTAAGATTAAAAACTTTCCCAAATTGGTGGTCTACGACAGAGTGTCTTAGCTTCAGCGCTGTGGATATTTTGAGCCAGATCATTCTTTGCTGAGGAAAACCGTTTTGCGAATTTTAGGATTGTTAGCAGCATCCCTGGTTTCTACTCACTAGATGCCAATAGCACTCCCCCTCCAGTTGCGACAACCAAAAACACCTCTGGAAGTTGCCTATATCTCCAGAGGGACAGCATCTCCTAGTTTGAGAACCACTGCTCATTGTGATGCCGCCCCTCTGTGAATGTCCTATGCTAGGGACTATGAGAATTTAAAGATACAAAAGATCTGGTCCCTCACAGAGAGATGTGAGCCTAGAAGAGTGGCCATTGCATAAGATGGAAAAGAATAATGACAATAAAAGATTGACAGATCAAGAATGAGAAGAGGTAGATCTGGATGCTCTAGGAGATGATGTGGGTTGGCAATCTAGACTGACATATAGTTTCCCTAAATTAATTAAAAATGGAGCCAACTGGTCAGAGTCACAGGGATCCAGCAGGCAGTATTGAGCAAGACGTGAAGTGTTCATCATCCTAAATTGAAATTTCTGACAAATACATTAGTTATGTCTTCCAGGATGTAATCTAGCCTCTCCCATAGCCAGACTCCAGGAGAAGATGCATTATGGGTAGGGGACATTAGGTTGGCAGACTCTTCCAGGCCATTCCCCCAACTAATGCTGGTCATAAAACCATGGCATCCTCAAATATTTGCATTAGAAAGTGGTCTTAACCAGAAGGAAAATGACGAAACATTGGCTTAATACAACAGTAGGTTCCATAGGTTTAAACAAGGTTAGATGTGAACTTCCTAACTGCTTTCTTCTTATTTTCAAACATGTCAACCATCTAGAATTTTTTTGCAGTGGAAAAAAAGAAAAAAACTTGCTTTTGCTAGTAGCTGAGGCCTTAAGACTGTGGAAATTACAGAATTTTTTTCGTTAGCTGTAACAATGACTTACTTTCATTATCCACCCCCCTTCCTCCACCCGGAGAATTGACTCTCAATTCATATACACTGAGCAATCATTTCTCACCAGTTTTCCTCTTGTTCAGACAGATGCCAAGCTTGACCTTGTTAGGACTCCTTTATAGAGATAATAAACACACAGCAGAGGATTTAACTCATTCCTTTGTCCCAAATAAATGGAGTCTCCTGGCAAGGCAGATTAAGGAGCTGACATCAGCTGCATTTTGTAATGGGAAAAAAACGACAAGGCACTTTTCCAGTCCAACAATAGAACCCAAAGACCTCTTCTGACACTGAATTAAGGACCCTGGAGTATTCTACCCAAAGCTTGACCTTTCTAGCTGAAGACTACTTGGGAAACTAACTGATAGTTTCTATCAGGGACTGTGAGACACCTTCAAGAAAGTCCAGGCAGATGGAGGTAGGTCCTCTGGAAGGGCAGCATGGTCCTGGATGCTTGCCCGGGATCCAGGAAATGCCTGGTCTAGTCCCCAGTCTGCCACTGACTCCTGAATGAAGGAAACGTTATAGCACTCTCTTCACTCCAGAATAAGACTGTGACCCCTGGACATAGCAAGGAAGCAGTCTGCTACCTGAAGTGCCCCACAGTCCTCGCGTCTCTGGTTCAGACACCTTTTCCCAATTCGAAAAGGGATTCATGTAGTGGGCAGGGAGGGCAAGATGTATCTCTCTTCTTGTGCTGACTGCCTTCCAGAATGTTATCCCGGGCATCAGCATTAGCCTCCCTACAGAGGTTCCAACGGCCACGGGACCTGAGCAGGCCTCCCCTCGCAGGACGTTGCACCCTCGTTGGCTGGTAACTCATGCTAACATAGCAACACGCTCTGTGCCCCTGCCCACAGGCACCTGGCGGAGTTCCTGTCTGGAGTCATGAACTCCCAGAATGTCAAGTTGCCTCGGCCCTCAGGAGACTCAGTTAATCCCCCACTGTTGTTGTTATTATTGTTTTTCAAACATTTCCGCCCCGTGAAAGTTTTCATCTAACAAATTTCTGGGAGGCGCGATAGAGAAAACACAAGAGTGGCCGGTGGGTGGAAGGTGGCTCTGAAGCTCACTCATCCTCCTGGAGCACCCTGAAGGTCAGCATTTATGACTTGAATACTGCTTTAGTCCCCACCAGACAGAAGAGGAGACTGGGAGCTCCAAATTCTGGCACAAGGCTAGTACTCTGGCCTCTGAACTTCCAAACCCAGAAGCCTTCCACATACAGTTGAAATCCATTCACTTCTAACTGCCCCCCTCCCTCTGCCCTCCAGAAAAGGTGCCTTTCCTGGCTATGAATGAGAGGGAAGCTCCTTCCCTTCCATCTGAATAAAGCAGGAACATGCCATGTCACTCCTGGGTAAGTCAACATTCCTCTCCAAAGTTCTATTTTCTCATCTGTTCCACGATGGGGTGACATGAGATGATCCCTAAAGTCTCTTAAATTCCTAGACTCTAACCCTAATGCTCCTCACCAGAAATTTCCAGATGACCCCACCAAACCCTCATTGTCCTAGTTAGGATAATGCCAGAAAATGGTAATCATATGTTACAACATCCACTTCTCCAAGTTCTGTGGCCATAAGCATTCCAATGAGAGCCTACCGTCTGCGGGGGATGTCATTTAGAGAAAACTTGTAAACACGCCATGCCACCACTGTCCTTTCCCAAGCAACTTTAAATATCCCTGATGTCCCTTTGGTGGGACATTATCCCCTATTTTGAGGCTTTTACACTCTGTGACTGAATTCCCCTGGCAGGCCTAGGAGTAGATTTAAAGCACCCTCGAGCTCACAGGGACCCTTGCTGGCCCAGCCTAAACTCACAGACACAGACTGTCCTTCCCACCCAGGCCCATCAGGGTAACAATAATGGAACTGCTGACTCCATAGTTCAGAGGCTTGAAGAAGAGCAGGACCCCAAGGCTGTGGTCCGGATGCTCTCATTTTATGAAAATTCCTCTCTGGCCTGATTTCCCGCAGTCCTTGGTCTTCGAGGCGTGTGCACATCTGCACGACAGCATCTGCCTCCTTGGAATGTGGCTGCAATGTGTGGATTCCTGCAGCGCACAGATGAGGCAGATGAGTCACAGCTGGTTAGCACTGCAGGCACGGGACACAGCACGGACGCTGGCTGTGGTGGAGTCAGAAGGGTTGGACTCTTGGGGTCATTCTCCACTCACTAGCCTTGGGCAAGTGAGTATTTCTAGAGGGGATTCAACTTCCTCTTTTCTCATACAAGGCAAGTTGAAACAGACGGTCTCCAAAGCCACCCCGGCCTGGATATTCTATGCATCTAAGACCTCAGAAATCATGGTTCAACTCCACGACCAGACCAGCATGACCGAAGCCTAGGGAAGGGGCCATTCGTTGGCCAGGGCCACACTGAGAATTTGTATCTCAAGACTCTCAGTCTTTTCTTCTTTAAAAAAAAAAAAAATTGGGGCGCCTGGGCGGCTTGGTCGGTTAAGCGTCCGACTTCAGCTCAGGTCACGATCTCACAGTTCATGAGTTCGAGCCCCGCGTCGGGCTCTGTGCTGACAGCTCAGAGCCTGGAGCCTGTTTCAGATTCTGTGTCTCCCTCTCGCTGACCCTCCCACGTTCATGCTCTGTCTCTCTCTGTCTCAAAAATAAATAAACATTAAAAAAAAAAAAATTAACAGTGAAGTCCCACCGGGTGGGTGCTTAGGTTTTTAACATAATGTAAATGTAAGTAAGTGCCATGAAGGCCAACATTGTCTCTAGTCAATCCTATTTGGTCTCTTCAGTACAATAGAGCACAGAAGAACCTTTTGTCGCAGGAATACAGCAAATTAGGTCCTTTGGTTGGGCATCAGATGAAGTGGTGACTTGTGCCTAGAGAAGGTCCCCGGAGCCATGGTCACTGGAAAAGGTCCTGAGAAACCAGAACCCCCAAGGGAACACCAAAGTCACACACCCTATCTTCAAGTTCACTTCGCAACATCTGTTCACTGGAAAAAGAGACAATAACAACCTACATTTGGTTTCTATTCTCTCTCTTTTTCTCACTGAGTACATATAGCTCAGTTGGCATCTGCCAGATGCTCCTGTGACGTCTCACCAGTGTTCTCCTGTTAACCCTCTGTCCTCGACGCGCTCGGCGTTTCCTCCATTCTTCCCACTGTTGGCACCTCCATTCTAATTCTTATTCCTCTCACCACGTCTACTGCAATTGCTTCCTAAACGTCTACCAGCTGTCAGTCTTTCCCCATCCAGTCCACCTTCTGCCTGTGTCCAGAGGTATCTTTTTTTAAAACAATTTTTTTAGTGTTTATTTTTTTTTTGAGAGAGACAGAGACAGAGTGCAAGTGGGGGAGGGTCAGAGAGAGAGGGAAACACAGAATCTGAAGCAGGCTCCAGGCTCCGAGCTGTCAGCACAGAGCCTGACACAGGGCTCGAACTCACAAACCAGGAGATCATGACCCGAGCCGAAGCGGGACGCTCAACTGACTAAGCCACCCAGACGCCCTCAGAGAGATCTTCTTAAAACACCTTTTTGACTGTGACACTCTCTAATCTTTCAGTGACTCCCCATGGCCTATGGAATACAGTCCAAGAATCCCATTGAAAACCTACTGTAAGCAGGACACTGCACCAAAGACAGGGCGCACGAAGATGAGTGAGACAGTATCTGCCCTCCAGGAATTGGCAGTTTCATAGCGAGTCATGAGACAAATATCTAATTAATACATCAAAGCTGTGCAAGTAACACAAAGGGGGTGAGGCAGTATACAAGTCAGGGAGCAGTCATTTCCAGGTGTTCAGGAAAGACTGGGGAATAGGAATAATACTAAATAACAATAAATAGGAATTCACAGCGCAACTCCCTAAGCTTCTCGATCTCCCTAAGCACTGGTTTTATCGCTAGTACAACAACAACCAAAAGAAGTTTATCATGACATGATACCTTCCTGGAAGGTGGTGGGAGGGTTTAAACGAAATGTTGGCTGGAAGTAGAATTCATAGCGCAAGGGGCAAGCACACTCAGTGGTTCCGAGATCAGGCTTTAGAGCAAGTCAGACGGCGGGGGCCGGGGCTGGGGCGGGGGGGGGGGGGGAGTCCTGCCTCCACCCACCTCTTACAGCAAAATGGGGGATAATATAATGCCTACCTCATGGGCTTATCGCAAATGCCAAATGAGGCAGAATTTTTAATGACATCTGTCCAACACGTATGGAATTCACTCAGTAATGTTGTCATAGCAGTAACGATGGCAACCGTGTGCATAATAAAGTGCCTGCTGGTATCGCCAGGTGCTGCATGAGCATCGCGTTTCTCATCCACTCTGCCCGTACCACTAACTGGCTACCCATGACCTTGCTCGTGCCCCTCGGTTTCTTCAGGCAACTTATGGGGAAATATTTCGAAAGGACTGGTCAGATGCGAGAGGTCATTTCTCCTGTGTGTTTACCTTTCAGTCACGCACATTTGTGTGTTACCTTTCAGTTACCTTTCAGTAACACACATTTGTTCCCCATGTATTGCGGCATTTGATTCTTGGGGGAAGAGGGGGGATCATTACACCTACTTTACAGAAAAAGAAATCGTGCAAAGAACCCAGATGGACTTGTCCAGTCTTTACAGAAAGCCAGTTCTCAGGCCCTGGTCTGCTTACCCCCAAGTCATAATTTTGTCTCTCCATTTAGTCATTCTGTTAGAACAGGCTTTGTCCTAGAAGAGACCTTTTGGTATGCTTCCTGGCTATGTATTACTCCTAAGGCAACCCTGCCCGTCATGGTAATTTAGTAAAATTTGGTAAAACAGAAGGACTTTGAGGGTCCTGGTATTGTCTAGAATCTGTTAAATAACTTTCTCTTTTATCCTCACTTGGAGACGACATCTATTTTACAAAACTATCAGGAAATGGAGACTGAGCTGTGAGGGATGAGGGCTTGATTTATCTGTGTGTGGTACACACGCCCTAACAGTGAACTCCAGGTCGTTTCACTAGACCGTCAGCGCTGGCACCTTAGGACCCATGTCTAGATTTGTTTCCAGCGGCGAGAGCAGGCAGAGCAGGAAAAGGCCTATGTGTCCCATTAGTGAGCATAAGGAAAGGGCCCTGGCCTAGAAGGCAGCCACTGACTCCTGCTGAGATGCTGGACGAGTGAGCTCCCTGCTCTGGGCCTCAGTTTCCCCAGCTGCCCAGTGAGGGAAGAGGACTTGTGGGCGTCTCCAACCCCTCCCAGTTCTGACGGCCTACAGCTCTCAGTCCAGTGCTCCCTTCTCCAGGCCTCATAGGGTCAGTCTGCATCCTGCTGTGGAATGGCAAGATAAGTCCCTCCCATGGCCCTGCTCCAAGCCCGAATCCCCTGACCCCCGGGCTCCTAATTTCTGTGCAGTGCTCTGTGTTTACTCAGAACATGCCCTCGACCTTCAGGCTGTGGCTGACCCCAGCTACCGCAGCAGCTCTGCTAATTCTCTGGGAGTGGACAGGCGGCCTTGGCCTCTGAAGGAAACGAGAGGAGGGGAGATGTTTCTCATGAATCTCGGTTGTAGTCCCTGGGGGTATTCTTCCATTCCTGAGATAGTGGGTTCCAATGCTAGAGACATAGAACCCTGGAAGTGGAAATGAGCTTCAGAGAAGTGTGACAAACGCTCATTTTATGCAGGAAGGTCAAACAGCATAGGCTCTGGGGATGGAAAACAGAAGGAAGGTCCCAATGCTGGGGCAGGGCACACAGGCACACTCAGATGGGTGTGAAGCGGGGGTGCTCTGGGGTGCCGGGGCACCTGGTACACAAATCTGCATGCCTGTGTGTGCGCAGACCGATCTCTGCTCCACCTCGGTGAACAGCAGAGTTTGAATCTACTTTGGTGTGCTCAAAGAGGGAAAACTAGTTACTAGAGCTTGGGGTACAGCAATAATTAAAACATACTGGAATCCCTGCCTGCAGGGTGCTTATATTGCCCTGGGGGAGACAGATAATACACACCAAACATAATCCATAGATAAATTATACAGGGCGTAGTAAGGCAATAGGCAGAGACACGCAATGCAGCAGGATAAAGGTCACGGTGAGGCAGGGCAAGGGTTGTGATTTAAACGCGTTGGTCAGGGGGTGCCTGGGCAGCTCAGTTGGTTAAGTGTCACTGTGGATTTCGGCTCAGGTCATGATCTCATGGTTCGTGAGTTCGAGCCCCACGTCGGGTTCACCGTGTAGAGCCTGCTTGGGATCTCTGTCCCCCTCTCTCCGTGCCCCTCCGCCACTCGCTCACACACACTCTCTCTCTCAAAAATAAATACACACACACTTTTTTTTTTTTTCAACGTTTTTTTTTTTTTTTTTTTTTTTTTTTTTTTTGGGACAGAGAGAAACAGAGCATGAACGGGGGAGGGGCAGAGAGAGGGAGACACAGAATCGGAAACAGGCTCCAGGCTCCGGGCCATCAGCCCAGAGCCTGACGTGGGGCTCGAACTCACGGACCGTGAGATCGTGACCTGGCTGAAGTCGGACTCTTAACCGACTGCGCCACCCAGGCGCCCCAACACACACTTTTTAAAAATACAAAATTAAAATAAATAAACACGTCGGTCAGGGTAGTCCTCATTGACAGGGTGACCCTTGAGCAAAGACTTGGAGGAGTTGAGGAAGTTAGCCATGTGGCTTGCTGGGGAAAAGCCTTCCACCCAGAAGGAACAGCCAGGGCGCAGACCCTGAAGGGGGCACGTGGCCAGTCTGTCTAAAGAACAGCAAGGAAAGCAGTGTGACCGGAGCAGGAGGTACAGGGATGAGAAATGGAGACAGGTGCAGGAAGGGAGCCGGGAAGGACGGCCAGACCAGGCGGCTGGAAATAGGGTCCCTGCTCAGCGCCCACAGCAATGACAGACTTTACAAGCTGTTTTCATGCCAGTGTTTCATGACCTCTCAACTCCTAGAAGACACTATTAACATCCTGCCCCCACCTTAGATGCTTGTGAACACTGAGGCCTGATGACAGAGGTGTGCTTGTCAATGATTAACAAGTGGCTCTGGACTTGGGGGTAGGCGGGGAGGGCAGGGAGAAGAGATGCTCAGAATTCACACACCGTTCACCATTCAGGTACCCTACACACTCATTACCTCCAGGGCATAGGTAACCAGTTAAATACTGACAATGGGAGGTGATGACCTTCTGTATAAGTTGTCTCCAATATAATTTAATTAATTGCAACTTTCCGAAACGGAATTGTTAACGATGGCTGTGTTTTAACAACCGGCTGCAAAATCTCCGAAAAGTTGACCCTTTGCACTTATAAACTGGTGGCAGCCAGCTCTGCCACCCTACTGTCTGGGGAGGTTAGGGTGACACATGCCATGAGAGGCAGGGCGGGCACCCAGGTCCTTTGGTCCTTGTTCCTGTGCTCTGCAGGAGTTTTCCCGTGAAGATCTGAGGATGTTCATGAGGGCCAGGGCTGGACAGGGTCCTTGGCAGGAGCAGAATATGCCAGCTCACACATTCCTGGGAACTCTGCCTGGGGACCCTGGCCTGTGGCAGGCCCCTTCGCTGCGCTCAGCCCTTACTCAATCACGGCTTACACCCCCAGCCTGACTGTGACATACCTTGAGCCAGGCTGCCTCTGCTGCAGAACACAACCCTGCTGTGTTTTCTTGCCCTTGGACTGTTTTCGGGCTCCAAACAGTTTGAGGCCCAGCCCCCCCCACCCCCACCCCCAGTCTCTGAGAGGATTTGCATGTGAATGAGCCTGGCTCTGAAGTTCCAGAAGGCACGGGGTGGGGAGTCTTTCACAAGCTGGAGAGAGTGAATCCTTCCTGGCCCTCCTGCCCAGCCCCAGTTCCCAGACTCTCCCGCCTACCCCCTCTCTACCCCGCTCCTGCTGGGACAGTGGGCATTGCCAGTTTCCCACCTGCGGGACGCCCCGCTTCCCAGGCTCTTAGAGCCCCTCCCTGCCAGCCCTCTTTTTCTCCCCATGCTCCTGCTGCCTGGAGACCATCCCCTTTTCTGTCCAGAGCCCTTCTTGCAAAAGGGCAATCCTTCCCGGGAGCAGTGGGAGTCTTGGACTCCGAGGACCCGCCAGCCATGGCTCAGGCCCCCACGCCGTTAATGGTGTGTGCCATTTCCATGGACACAATACCTTCTTAGGGGCTTACCCAGCTCTGTTAGGAGCTTTTTACTGTGATGAACACATAAGTAAGAATACCGTACTGGGACTATGGGACACACCCCTGCCGTTATCAGGCCATGTGGCTTTGAAGGGGTTACTCCATTTCCCTGAGCCTCACTTTCCCCACGTAAGAAAGAGAAGAGATAAACTTGGTAGCCTTTCATATCCTTTCTATCTCTGACCTTCTGTGGTTCTCTGGTTCCAGTGACTGGACCAGGGCTGGAAGTCAGGATATCAGGATTTTGTCTCAGGTCTGCTACTCCTAGGCTGTGTTCCCTTGGGCACTCATGTCACCTCTCTGGGCTCAGAATCACAATGTGTGCCTGAAGTGCATTCCTTGCAAGAGAGCCAGCAGAGGCAAATATAATAAAGAAGGTGAAAATACCTGTCAGCTGGAAAGTTCCACACAGAGGACGGAAATGACTGTTACCAGTGCTATTATTACTATTATTATTATTATTATTACCTTATGACCAAATGACTTGGCTGAAACCCAAGCATCAACCTCCAGCCCCTCTTGGGTAAGGCCAACTTGAGCCTTAGACCCACCAGCTGTGCTATTTTACTTCCATGGCTTTCAAGAGCTTCCAGAATGCAATACACAAAACGCACTCATACGGACACACACACCTCCTTTCTTCTCCAGTCCCAGGCTCTTGTCTGGAATCCAGTACCCGTAATTTGCTCCTTGTCGTGATCTTTAACTGAAATCTGGGCAAGTGTGTAAAGTAGAAGATTGAGCTGTCGAGCCCTGGCCGGGTCCCTGGAGGTGATAGACTTACTGAGAGGGTGGCTTCAGGAGCACAGAGCACTCTCTTGCGAGTCAGAAGTCCTAGCCCAGGGCTGCAAGTGAATCCCCGACCTAAATTCCCACATCTAGAGCAATCCTTTGTTTTTTGTTTTTGTTGTTGTTTTTTAAATATAATTTATCATCAAATTGGCTACCATAGAGTGTGTAAACTGTCCTCTCGGTCTTTGGGGTAGATTTCCGTGGTTCATCGCTTACATACAACACCCAATGCTCATCCCAACAAGTGACCTCCTCAATGCCCATCAGCCATTTTCCCTCTCCCCACCACCCCCCCGTCCACCTTCAGTTTGTTCTCTGTATTTAAGAGTCTTTTGTGGTTTGACTCCCTCCCTCTCTGTTTGAAACTATTTATTCCCCTTCCCTTCCCCCATGGAATAGAACAGTCCTTTGAAACACAGGGAAGTGAGGAGATTCCTGGACTTATATTCCCTTGCGGGATGGAAACTTTGAGAGCTCCCTCACATTCCTCTGTGAAATCAGTGTAATATCCTCTGTCTGTCACCCACCTCCCGGGATTGCCAGGAGACACCTCGAGTGCAGAGGGCCAAAGGAACTTAAGATAGACGCCACCTGCCAAATGAAGTGGCTGGGCTGTAAGGGGTCTCAAGGTGCCCCTCCCTCTCCATCGGCCTGGGCTCTAGGGTCCTCACAGGATGAGATGTCTGTGCTGATGGCTTCAGTGAGATCGGGAATGAAGGTGTGAAATTGGAAACCAGAGGGGATACGGGGACAGTTCCAGTCTCTCCCTCTTCTTCAAACAGTGAAATTACCCATGCCCACCCAGCAGGGAGTGCAGAAGGGGGTCATCTTGGATGACCGGATCTCAGCAGTCTTGTTCTTCTCACTGATATCCTGAGAGCTGACTAGATTCCAGGTGCCCTTCTAAGTGTTCTACGCGTATTAACTCATGTCACTTTCACAACAGTCCTGTGATATTAACGCTATCGCTGTCACCATTTCCCAGATGAGAAAACCTGTATACAGAGCGTAGCCGTTTCCTAGGGCTGCCATCACAAAGCACCACAAACTAGGTGGCTTATAACAGGAATGTATTGTCTCACAGCTCTGGAGGCTTCAAGTCTGAAATCAAGGTGTTAGCAAAGCCACTCTTCCTCTGAACGCTCTAGGGAAGAATCCTTCCTTGCCCCTTCTGGCTTTTTGGTGGTTGACTGCAATCCCCGGCATTCCCTGTGTGTGGCAGAATGTCTCCAATCTTGGCCTCTGCCTTCACACTTGACTCCGTGTGTGTCTCTGTGAACAAACGTCCCCCTTATAAGGACACCAGTCTTTGAATTATGGGTCTACCCTAAGCCAGTATGAGGTCATCTTACCTTGACTACATCTGCAAAGACCTACTTCCGGATAAGGTCGAATCAAATCCAAGGGTTAAGACTTGAATATATCTTATGGGGGAGGGGGGGCCACAATTCACCTACAACACAGAGAGTTTGAATGATTTTCCCAGCATCTAATAACTGGTGAAGACTCATGTGCAACTCATGTAAAGATGAGGTCCCACATGATCCAGTGTCAGTAAGGGATTACGTTAAAAAAAAGAAGAAGAAGAAGAAAGGAAAAATTTTGGTGGCGTCTGGGTGGCTCAATTGGTTAAGAACCCAACTCTTGATTTCGGCTCCGGTCATGATCTCATGATTCATGGGATTGAGTCCCACATTGGGCTCTGCACTGACAGCACAGAGCCTGCTTGGGATTCTCTGTCCCCCCCTCCCCTGCTAGAGCTCACTCTTTCCCTCTCTAAGTAAACAAACACTTTATATATATATCTATATATCTATATATAGATAGATATATAGATATATAGATATATAGATATATATGTGTGTGTGTGTGTGTGTGTATAGAGAGAGAGAGAAATTTAAAAATTGAAAGCAATTCACAACTCAACTCACTTTCTTGAGAAACCAAACCCAAACAGAAATGCTTTTACTATACTCTTATATGCCCCCACCTCGCTTTCTCTCTCTCAATCTGTCTCTCTCTCCCCCTTCTATTTCTTCCCCCAGTCTCCAAGAACTCCACACCAAAGAACTCTTCTGTCTCCCCTCCTCCATCCACTTACACACCATCCACTGACTCCCCCTTGGACTTCATGATCACAAAAACCATTTATGCACTTCCATATGTGAATTTTAGTTATTCTGAGTTTCTTGATTGTTTAATCAGAGTTCTACTTCTTACCATATTATCTGTGTGGAATTAAAGCAAAGAGCCTCACCTCTTTTTCAGCTCTGTTGGGACCCAAGGGCTAGAAGAAAACGTTAGGAGGTGACAGAGTGGGGAGGAGTCACCATACCAGAGATTCGGGTGGTTATGAGAGACAGAGGGACTGCAAACCAACCCTGAACTTCCAGGCTGGGTTAGTTGCCGCTCTTGTGTGTTCCGTGTTTGTTGACCTAAACTGACCAATTTTATGCCACTGGTAGAATGAGAAGGAAGTAGCTTTGGGCCCAGGTTTCTTTTTAAAATACTTTTAAAATATAGAAACTGAAGAAAGAAAAATTACCTGCAGTTCAACTAGCCATTGTTAACAGTTTGCTCTAATTCTTTCTCCTTTTTATTTTCAATGCATTTCTTCGACATAATGCATTGTGGTAATTACGCCATGTATATGTTTAATATGCGTAATATAACCTACTAAGTTTCCAGATCATTGCAAATTCTTCACTAATGTGATAATTAATGCCTAATATTTATTAAGTTAAGGCTCATTTAGACTGTTTCCCCTAGAATTGGATATTTACCATTTTTTTTTTAGTTTTCTATTATTATACATGACTGCTATAAACATCTTTGTCACAAAAGGTTTTTCCACATTTAGGGTATCTTCCCCTAAGTTTTATTCCCAGATAGGAGACCAAGCAAGAACTTTGTAAGTGGAGGATAATCCAAACAGCCTGATCTGTCTTAGAAGGTAGTGAGTTTCTCATCTTTGCAATTGATCTCAAGAAGGCGGCATGATTTTTTGATAGGGGTGTGATAGGGAGATAAGGAGTCAAGCCAAGTAGCTTTCAAGGCCCCAAGAACCTATGAGATGGTAATTCTCCAAGTATCACTTCATAAATGTCACTCTTTCCCTTTGTCCCAAATCGCTTCCTACTCCCCATAGCATATCTATTCTTGTGCAACAAACCACTGTAAAACTTAGTAGCTAAAACAACATCCATTTTACTTGCTCAGATCCTTTGTTCAGAAGTCTGGGCTAGGCTCACAGGATGGTCTTTGGCTGGATTTGCCTGAGGTCATTCGAGTAGCTCTAGTCATTTAGAAGCTTAACTGAAGCTGGAAGGTCCAAGATGACCTTGCAGATGGTGGTAGCTGTCAGCTGGCTGGTCTAGAGACTTCAATTGGGATAATCCCTCTCTGGCCTGTGTGACCTTTGCTTCTCCAGTAGGCGTGACAGGGCTTCCTCACATGGAGGCACACAGGGAAAGAGCTACAAGGCCCCCTGATGCCTGCAAGAGCCACAGGGCCCCTTGGAAGTGGCACACCAGCTCCACATGTCACATGCCTTTTGTCAAGGCAAGTCACAAGGCTTGCACACTGAAGGACTACTCCTTCCAGAAGCGCCTTGCCACGTACAGCTAGAAACACATACTGACGCTTTCAACACTGTCCAGAGATCTCCTTAGCAGATCCACAAGTGCACTGTGTACATTTTTCTGCCATCTACATTGCCACGGGCAGGTTGTACCAATCGTCTCGCCACTACGTGACACAGGTTGTCTTTGTCAAGCTCCCCCCGTGGCGGTTTGCTCATAGCTCTTCTAACCTCTACTTGCTAGCCAGTCCCAAAACCCAAGCCAAGGGTCCTGTTTGCTACAGCCCCGTACTTCTGAAGCCGGTACCTGTATCAGCCAGAGTTCAGTGAGGAAAGCAGAGTGAGAAATTGCTCTGTGAGCACTGAGACGTAAGAGCTATTTGGGGCCTCAGAAATCACATGACTAGAGGAGAAGCCGGGAAAGTGAAAGCAGAACTGGGGAGCCGGAGGACCACGGTCACTAATCAGTGCTCCTGAAAACCGGACGTGGGTGGAGATGTTGGCACCTGCAGGGGAATGTGAGAATCCAAGACCTTCTAGGAAGCCAAAGTAGGCCCATGAAGGGGGGCCCATGGGGAGAGGTCTGCGAGAAGCTGTTGACTCTGAACACCTCTGAACCACCCACAGAGGTGGAAGCTGTTCAGAGTGGGTGGTGGGTCTGAGCCACTGTTGGTCAGCAGAGCCAGTAGTCGGAAAGAAGCGCTGACTGCAGAGTGGAGGAGAGTGAGGGCAAGTGGGAACCCACTGGGCGCATCTATGTCTGTTCATTCTCCGTAGCTGATCACAAAACAGCCTTCAGAGAGTAAGGACTGTTGTGTTCTAAACTCACACAAGCCTCTCTTTTGGCCCCCTCTACCCTGGAGCTATACAGAAAGGGAGATTCTGAGAAATATCGTTCCCAGATTAACTAAATTGACCGCAGAATAATCCAGCACATTTCCTGAATATCTGCCTAATTAAAATATCTGCTGGCCTGTCTTAGTTTTGCCAAGGTTTGTGCTGTTTCTACTAAGTTGAAAATTCATAGAAAACAGACCCTGGCTTCTCTTCCTTAGATCTCTCTTCCCAGCTCCCTGTCCTCAACACCTTTCCTATGGCAGGTGGTGATGGGAAAGGAGGGATGGTTGAGTCTCTGAATACCCCCAGGACTTCACTATTCCCTTAGCCTAGAAGCTCCTCCTGCTTTCCCCAACTCTACCTACTATTTCTACCTCCCTAATTCCTATTCATCTTTCAGGCCTCAGTTCAAAGAACATTCTGTTCTTCCTAAATGTTTTATGATTCCCCTCAGCTGGATGGAATTTGTTTCCTTCTTTAAACCCCTGGGGCTTCCTATCTTTCATTGCTATAACTATGCCCTGACAGTTCCTGAACACATACCCATTTGAGTACTTATCTTACTGTCCTACTAAATTTCACATTCCCAGAGGCAGGGGACTTGCTCATTAAGCTCATGCAACAAATAAGTAATTTTTGGCATCCTCCACATTACAGTCCAGACAGAATTTGGTACATAAATATTTTTTGAATTGAGTTGAAAGAAAACAAATTGAGGACATGCATCCATGTGTTGGGGCCCTAAATAACAATAGCCTGAAAGGGTATGGTTGCCATAATAAGAAATAGAAAAATGAAGAGTCTGTGATCCCTGGCCAGATGGTTCTCTATTATTATGAATTTTGTGTCTTCATTTGATAAGGTACTTCCCATCATCACATTCACATGATGACCCTAGAAATGGGACAGTCCGAACAGAAGCCAGGGCTCAATCTTTTGCCTGTGCTCAGAGGTAAATGATTTTTTGTAGAATTTTACAATTGTTAGCAGGGGCTGCAAATATTAACCAAGGTCAATGACCCCTCTGTTTAGGTTATGACTGGAGCTGTCACTGAGCCACATCCTCTCTGGGAGACAGTCCATGCCCCCAAGATAAAGTTTCAAGAGGCCCTCGAGCCAGAAAAGTTGTTTGGCAAAGTGCCTATGTCTTTTGTCATGTACTCTCTGGGCTGGTGGGTTCCTTTCTCCAGGGTCAGAATAGTTCCAAAAGCAAAAGTGCTATCAGGAAATGCTCATGGTTATCTGTCTACTCCTGAGCAAGTCACTGGCCCACTCTGGACCTCAGGTTCCTCTAGAAGGAGGGGGATTGAAATAGCTCTTACAGGTCCTTCTCTCCCAGCTCTGATATTCCAGGACTCTATTCTGAGCAGCAGGCTGAATTCCCAGGCTTCCAGAGCCTTCTATCCCCTGCTCCTAAAGATATAGATGGCTGAGATTTTCCCATGGGCCTCAGCCAGAACATGCTTACCTGTTGTCTGGAATAGTGTGGCTCTGTACATGATGACTGTTTATCTGCCATCATGAAAATGTCTTTTATCCTGCAAGTTATGAGGGAGTTTGTTATCACAGACCCTCATTATGTCTCCCCGTGATCCAAGTTATCCCTGGTTGATTTCACTTGAAAGTGTCCATGCCCCAGGCACTATAGGATCCAAGAGACTTTGGGGGATACCAAAGTACAAGCAGGAAGCTGCTGGGGCGCCTGGGTGGCTCAGTCGGTTAAGCCGCCGACTTCAGCTCAGGTCATGATCTCGCGGTCCGTGAGTTCAAGCCCCGCGTCGGGCTCTGTGCTGACAGCTCAGAGCCTGGAGCCTGTTTCAGATTCTGTGTCTCCCTCTCTCTGACCCTCCCCTGTTCATGCTCTGTCTCTCTCTGTCTCAAAAATAAATAAACGCTAAAAAAAAAAAAAAAAAAAAAAAAAAAAAAAAAAAAAAAAAAAAAAAAGGAAGCTGCTGAGTCTGGAAGTGTTAATGCTCAAGTCATATGACTACTCGTTAACTAACTGACTTTGTATGGCATGGTTATAGACCACAAACAAGTTCAAGTTCACCAAGTTCTTCAGCAGAAAACAATTGGTGTCTTGAAAATTCTGCTCACCATCCTCCAGTTGGCCTATTGAATGTGTGGATGTAACGATTTGTTAGAATACTAGTATGTCACAATTAGAAGAGAACATATATATAGCTCAGCTAGTTCAAACCCCTGTTTTATCAGGTGGATAACTGAGAGTAGAGAGGAGGCAGCCCTGTGACGGTTTATGGTAGAGTCAGGAATAGAGCTCAGGACCTTCAACTGCCAGGTCAGGATATCTTATATTATCAATATTAGAACTCAGAGTTAGAGGTCACCAAGATAGGGTCCTCCAGTTCACGCCTTTCCTAGGCCTTTACTCTGGTTTCCATTTTACAACATATTTCAGTTAATAAACTGATTTTTAAAAAGACACAAAATAAAACACTACATAAAGGAGACCTAAGAATTGCAAAGGCATTATAGTCCAGGAATATTCGATGCAGGGCATGCAACATTAAACAACTCAATATCCCCAGAATGATTGACATTCATAATAATGTCCTTGGGTCGCCAAGAAAGGGTTAGCATGTTTCACCTACAAAAGCAGGGATTTGTATAAAGCACTTTAAAAAGCATTACACTAAATAATAATGATGATGATGATGATGATGGTTATTATTAATTATGGTCAGGTAAAACTTCGGCTATCTGGAAAACTCAGATAACCAAAATAACAAACAAGCCATGGTGGTCAAGGAAGTGACTGTGTACAGATAGGTACATTCTACAGTAACAAGGCTGGTGTGAGTTTGGCTAGTATCTGCAGAGAAGAGGAATAAACAGCAAAGCCATGATCTCATCTTCTGTTTACACTTCAATTCCCAAAGTTAGTGATTAATTGTCCTTGTGTTTTGTTGCCAGGGCAAATTGTTTTTCTTTAAAACTCCCACTTATCTTAAATAAATAAATCATTAGTTTCAAAACAGAAGTGTCAAATGTCAAGATACTTCTGACATACTAGGCTAATGAACAAAACAATGAATGCATTAGAAGCTACTAGAGGTACGCAGAGCCTTTGAGAACTTTCCCTTAATGACTTTAAAAGGCATCAGAATCATTCTTGGTAAGAGATTTTCTCACGCATCTTGGCTAAAATGTCAATCTAGAGGTTGCAAACACAAATACAGCCTCAAAAGAATCCAGTCAGTGTAATGATAGAGTGGTAGGTAGGCCAAGTATTCATAGTCAAATAAACATACCAACCAGCTACCGTATTGTACTTCCCAAACCAAACTCACACAAAATCAGCTTTAGGCACCCAATTTAGGCTCTCTGCTGGGGTCTCTGAATTTACACAGGGTCTCTGGCTCCTCCAAGGAAGGGAATTCTTTTAGCAAACAGGTAATTTTTGCATCTGAGTCTTAACACAAACACAAATGTTTCAGGGATGATTCCAGTCATTTCTGAATTATTAAGACTACCTACTAAATATAGTTCTAATTATATAATTTCCCTGTTCAAAAGTTTCCAGTGTCTTTTCTTTACTCAGAATTAAGAGTCACATAGTGTTCTTATGGTATTCAAAGTCAGTCATAATCTCGTTTCAACCTTTCCTACGACTTTATGTTCCCACAGACTCCCTGGCTTCTTGTTCTCAGAAAGAGCCTCACACTTTAGTTCTTGGTAACAAACATTTGTTGGGTAATTGCTAGGTGCCAGGTCCTGCTCCATGAACTAAAAACACATCTACAAAGAAAACAAAGTCTCGTTCTCCTGTAGTTTCCATTCTGATGGGATCTTTCATCTTCTGAGTGCCAGTGCGTTCCCAGTGACCGCATTCCCGTTAAAGCACTTGTCACACCGTATAACAGCTCTGTCTGTGTTTTCATCAGTCTGAATATTGGCTCCCCAGGCACAGCTCCCATGCTTTACTCAGTGGCAGGCACACACTGAATGCTCAGTGAATGCCTCGGAGTTCGTTTCTCGTCTTTGGTAATGTGGTCAGTTTCTGTTGCATATGGAATCCATCTGTGAGGTTATCTAAGTCTGAGTTCTAATAGTGAGTTAGTTTTGACAGATGAGTCATTTTTTTGTCCATAGGATGACAAATGTTAAGCTACTTCTGATGGACCTAAACAAAGGAATGAGGCAGTGACTATGCAGCCACATGGACTTAACCTGCACTGGGTCTTTCCTCAAGTCCCAGAGTCCCAAATCCTCTTTCTCTGGGTTTCCCAGGCTGCCTGGTCTGTTCGTGGGCAGCCCCTCCCTCTTTTCGTTTAGAGACCAGCAGGGAAGCTAATTTTGGAAGCTACTCATCTTGTTCCCTTCCTCTTTGATCCCAAAGGTAGAAACCGAAGAGCAGGTGCTGGCAACCTTCTGTGGCAGGGAGACCACAGACACGGAGCAGACCCCTGGCCAGGAAGTAGTGTTCTCCCCGGGCTCCTTCATGTCCATCACTTTCCGGTCAGATTTCTCCAATGAGGAGCGATTCACGGGTTTTGATGCCCACTACATGGCTGTAGGTAAGTTGGAGAAATGGGTGGCTCACCCCAGGTCTCCCCTTCTCTCTAAAGATTAAAAGTACCTCATGCTCGTTTCTTTACAATGAACACCTACATACTCACCATAGAGATTCTGCCATTAATATCTTCCTGCATTTGCTTTATCATATATCTACCCATCTATCCATCCTCAATCTAGCTATTAATCCCCTCTTTTTGATGAATTTCAAAGTAAGTTGCAGACAGACAGTGGTACACTTTTTCCTAAATACTTACTTGTGCATTTCATTTTGCTGAAGTTCAATATCTATTCACAATTTCCTTTCTTTTAAAGTAAAATGTACAGGGGCGCCTGGGTGGCTCAGTCGGTTAAGCGTCCGACTTCAGCTCAGGTCATGATCTCGCGGTCCGTGAGTTCGAGCCCCGCATCAGGCTCTGTGCTGACAGCTCAGAGCCTGGAGCCCGTTTCAGATTCTGTGTCTCCCTCTCTCTCTGCCCCTCCTCTGTTCATGCTCTGTCTCTCTGTCTCAAAAATAAATAAACGTTAAAAAAAATTTTTTTAAATAAAGTAAAATGTACATTCAGTGAAATGCATAAACCTTCAGTACATTTGTTGAGTTTCAAAAATTTTATATTGTATGTAACCCAATCCCCTAACAAGATGTTGAGCTTTACCATTAACCCAGAAAGTTCCTTTATGCTCCTTCTCAGTCACAGTCTGGTCCCATCTACCTTAGAGGTGACAACTGTTCTGATTTTTTTTTCCACTATAGATGAGTTTTGCCTCTTCTTAAACTCCATATAAATGAACGTACACAAAATATATTTTGGAAGTGAGGATTCTTTACTCAGAATAAAGTTTTTGAGTTTCAATCATGTTGTAATGCATCGGTAACTTGCTCCTTTCCTGGCAGAGTAATTTCCCATTGTATGAATATCATACTGTCTGTTTATCCATTCTTTCATTGGTAGACACCTGCACTCTATCCGTTTTTTGACTCTCACTAATAAAGTTTCTATGCACTCTTGTACAACTCTTTTTGTAAACATATGTTTTCACTTCTGTTGGGTAAATAGGTAGGAGCAGCATTGTTGGGTCATAGGGCAGGTGTATATTTAATTTTATAAGAAATTACCAGGCCTTTCCCAAAGTGTTTTTGTACTATTTTATATTCCTTCACCAATGTACAAGAGTTTGATGTCAATTTTTTAATTTCTAAAATTTAAAATTCTGATGGGGTATGTAGTGGTACCTCATTATGGTTTTGATTTACATTTCCCTGGTGACTAGTGATGTTCAGCATCCTTTCATGTGCCTGTTGGCCATTCTTTTAGCTTTTAGGGGGAAATGTATGATCAAAATTTTTTTGATGTGTATCTATTTGTTTTGAAAGAGAAGGAGTGTGGGAGTGGTGTAGAGACAGAGAGAGAGGCGAGAGAGAATCCGAAGTAGGCTTCCAAGCTGACAGCATGGAGCCCAATGTGGGGCTTGATCTCACAACCATGAGATCGTGACCTGAGCTGAAATCAAGAGTTGGGTGCTTAACTGACTGAGCAACACAGGTGCCCTTGCATGATCAAATTTTTAAATTGGGTTGAGAACATGCCTTTCTTTAATGTCTACGTTCCCACTGCCCAGGGAAGTGGGATATATATAGAGAGAGAGGGGCTGCATGGACTAGAAAGAAAGAATGGGTTCTGGAGCTACCCTACCTGGGAGTGAATACTGACTCCACCTTTTATCATCTCTATGACTTGGAGTAAGTTCTTTAAAGGCCCCAACTGTCTGTTTCACCGTCTGTGGAAAGGGGATGGTAAGAGTTCTACCTGCTATTATCACAACTCTTACGGGGTAGTGGCACCCGTGAGAGGCAGCTTGCCTGGCCTCAAACCTGGCTTTCGACGGTCTTGGATAAGTTGCCTCCGTTCTCTGAGTTCCAGTTGCTTCATTTGTAAATGGAGACAATGGCTACTTTGGGGATTTATGTGAGGCTAACACAGGGAGTGGCCCATACTGTGTGCTCTGTACATGGCTGTTGTCTTCATCGTCCCACATGGACCAACTGACCAAAAGGCTCTACCTGCCCTGCAGATGTAGACGAGTGCACTGAGCGGGAGGACGAGGAGCTGTCCTGCGACCACTACTGCCATAACTACATCGGCGGCTACTACTGCTCCTGCCGCTTTGGCTACCTCCTCCACACGGACAACAGGACCTGCCGAGGTGGGGCCCAAGGATGACTCCGTATATCACCACTTTGTGCCATGTTTCTCGATAAGATTAGGGGAGGCTCAGAGGCGGAACAGATATGGAGTAGAAACAAGTAAAAATGAAGCCAGAGAGCTCTGCCTCAGATACCCTATGCCTGAAGATGCTGAAATGCCCGCCAGCCGGGAAGTCTGCGTTCAGGTTCTCAAAGGACCACATTTGTGAAGCCTCTAGGCCATCTTTCTTCCTGGACAGCAGGAACTTCTGCTCTCCTACTGTAGGTAACTGGCCTGGCCTCAGTTATGGGAAAAGCTGGGTTCCCAGTCCTTTTTCAGCCATGCACCCGGCCTCACCCAGCCGTTCCTTTACCTCTTCACTCCCCTGGCCTCACAAGTTCCTCTGTGATCGAGAGAACCTCAGTCCAGAGAAAAGATGAGGAAGGAGAGAGGCAAAGACAGAGACAGTGAGGAACATGCCCCATTCCTTCCATCTCTGGTTTCCTGTCTTAATCAACACGCTCACCCTGCTGCCACCTCCGGGCAGGGCGAGGATGGAGAAATGGAAGACTTCAGCCACTTTCCATGAGGGCCTCCCTGACTCGTGGGGTTATCAGCACAGAAGCAAGTGGTGAAATGTAGCAAATGCTGTGGGCTCAGCACAAGTGACCTAAGTCTGCACGGTACCGTGAGCAGACATGTCCCAGAGATGGTGGCCCTTGGCAGAGTGGGAAAAAGAAGGAAAAGGAGAGTGCTCCAGGCAGAGGGAACAAATGTTCAGAGTCCTGATAGAACTTGGCATGTTTGGGGCATTGCCATCAGATCAGTATGGCTGCAGGGTAAAGACCTGTGTTTTAGGAAGGTCACTTGGAAGCTGAGTGGGGGATCATTGGAGGAGAGAAAGGCTGGAAACAAGACTTCTTTTCCTTCCTCCTTAAAAAATTTCTACTTTCTTCTGAATAAAACCCTCATGTGATCCATCAGTATAAAGGAGGCACATACAGGAGTTTTCTTCAAGAGGGCTGTATTTTCCTTGGTTTTTATTCAGTAGGTATTTATTGAGTATCTACTACATACGAAGTCCGGTGGGGACTAAGAATGAGCAAGTCTTCTCAGTCTTTGTTTTCATTTTCTTCTCTGCCTCCAGGAGCCTTTTAAAACATTATCTTCCTAATTTCCCCTACCCATGAAATTTTAATACCACAGATAATACCGTATATATGTTTATATACTGTATGTCCCGTTTGTGTATTATGCATAAAAAGAGTAGCCCTGCCTTAAAAAAAAAAAAAAAAAAAGCCTCCATGGGCTAAATGCCACCCCCCAGAGAGTGCTTGGGGTAAGAAATGAAAAGAGGTGGGAATTCAAGAGGCCTCATCCTAACCATACTCTGCAGCTCACAGCTATAGGACTTTAGGTTAGCCATGCCCCCTCTCTGAGCCACAATTTTCTCATATTCAAATGAGCAGGATAAACAAGGGTTCAGAAAGGATTGACATCCCAGATCTGGGAGGGGTCAGCCCAAGGACAAAGGTTCAGTGGCAGATAAAGGGCCTTGGTAGGGCTAAGCCATGACCAGGGTCCCAGGACACTGGATCCTTGGTTACAGCTACAGTGGCGAACAAAGCAGAATCCCTGAGCTCAGGGAACTTACAGTCAACTGGGGGCAAGAAAATCCCCCAACAAATACATTGCACAATGTCAAGCAGTGGTCAGCTGCATGAGGAGAAACAGAACAAGGTCAGGGGCCAGAGAGTACGGATATGTGTGAGTGTCCCGTGTTGGATGAGGGATCAGGAAGGCTTTGAACAGAGACCTAATGGAGTTCTGGGCTGAGGGGAGAACAGACAAAGGAGGTCTAGAGGTTTCCCCCTACCACTCTATCTCAAAACTTTTCCTTCTCAGACCCCTCTGCCCCACACCAATACCAGAGAAGCTGATGAGGTTTATCACACTCACTGCCTTTGAGTCTTGACTCTGAATATTATGAGGTATGTGACCTTGGATACATCACTTCTCCCTGAACTTCAGTCTACCCATCCATAACATGGGGCTAATGATGCCTTCCCATTGCCTCTCAGGACCAGTGGGAAAGTCATACAGTAACCGATGAGAAAGGGGTTGCTGTGGCCATGGCTGTAGTGTGCCACTTTGCTCTGGTATGTTTCCCACAGTGGAGTGCAGTGATAACCTCTTTACCCAGAGGACCGGCGTGATCACCAGCCCCGACTTCCCCAACCCTTATCCTAAGAGCTCGGAATGTTTCTACACGATAGAGCTAGAGGAGGGTTTCATGGTCAGCCTCCAGTTTGAGGACATTTTCGACATTGAGGACCACCCTGAGGTGCCCTGCCCCTATGACTACATCAAGGTAAGCCTACAATGGACATTTGCCCTGGCCATGCTGGGAAATCTTGGCTGAATTGGGAAAATTGATATTCTTGGTCCTCCAGTTTCTCCCAGGATAGAAGACCAAGACCAAAAATTACTTAAAATAGTGTCTACCAGCTTCATCAGCTCCAGCCTAGGGATCTTCCCTGATCCAACACTAGCTCCTTGGCCACCTGTAAAATCCCTTTTGCCATGTCACGTGATATCACCATGAAGGAACACCAGAGGTGAAGGTCACGAGGACCATCTTAGACTTCTGCCTACCACGCGTAGTATCCCAGGAGCTATGCTGTAAACCTTCTCCAGGCACTTAACCTCATGGGGCTTCACTTTTCCCCCATTCACAATAAGATGACAAGATGGAGATATCACCCAAGATTGTGGAAGTCACCAGATGAAGGGTCAGGAGTCCTTGTCCTCGGAGGTGGAAGAAAACACGAGTTAGAGGCACAGGAAGGACCCATACCTGGTAGTCAGGAAATATAGATCAGCTAATAGTGCCTACTTCTTTCTCTCCATCCCCACTGACTCCATTCCAGGAAAATCCCTCTTATCTCCTGGCCTGGCAAGGCTTCTAGCTGTTTTTCTTGCTTCTAGCCTTGCCCTACACAGTCTGTTCTCCATGACATCAAGGCTGATCTTTATAAAATCCAGATCCAATTAGGATGGCTCTTGGAAGTAAACATAAACCCCTCAATATCATGTGGTGCATACCTGCCTTTCCAACCTCATGCTATGGCACTCCTTCTGTTCCAGCCACTCTGGCTTCCTTCCCTGCTCTTAATGCTGGGCTCTTTCCCACCTTCGGCCTTGACCTTTACATATACTGTTTTCTCTGCCTGAAAAGTATTCTTCCCTCTTCCTCAAGTGACAATCTTCTACTCATTCTCCATGTCTCAAATCCAGTGTCACCTCTTTGAAGAAACTTTCCCTGACCATCTATTTAAAGTTTTGTCTACAAATAAACAAATAAATATTTTATCTATTATATAAATGATGAATTATATAGGTTACATAGATTTTACTACATACATTAGAAATATATAGCATATACTTGTATTTTATATATATATATATATATATACACACACACACACCATCATGATTATTTTTTATAATTATTTTGCTTATTTATTGTTAGTCCCCCCCTCGCCTCCATCCTCGACTAGACTGCAGTTTCTTTAAGAGCAGAAGCCTTTTATATCCTATGCACCTAGACAGGACTCTGTCCCATTCTGAGACATAGTATGTTCATCTTGGAGCAGAGGACTGCCTTGTCCACTTCCAAGTCCATTGTAATCTACAAGTGAGAGAGTAGAGATGGAACTGTTTGGTGAATGCTAATGCCCGCTAAAAACATGAGTGAATACTATGGGTTCACATGGAAGCTTCCAGAAAGCCAGAGTTCAGTACAGAGATGGTCCCAGCAGCTGCCACCACAGCTCAGATGTGACCTTTTTCTCTATCTTGCCCCTCACAGATTAAAGCTGACCCAAAAGTTTGGGGGCCCTTCTGTGGAGAGAGAGCCCCAGAACCCATCAATACCCAGAGCCACAGTGTCCAGATCCTGTTCCGCAGCGACAACTCTGGCGAGAACCGGGGCTGGAGGCTCTCGTACAGGGCAACAGGTAATACAGCCTCTTCCCCCATGGGTCACACTTAGTCACCATGCTCAGCCCTCATGGGACAATAGCTGAGGGATGAGGGATGCAGGCCTGGGACTCCTCTGGGGACGTGACAGGACCCTCAGCTCCGCTATAAAGGAGGTTGGGGCCAAGTACATTCTGTCTCCTGACTCAGTTTACCATCCAGAAAATGGGGGCAAGGGCAGCAATAATGGTGGGATTAGACTAGACATAGTTTTCAAACTTGCCGCACTTCAGAATCACATAAAGAGATTTAAACAAGAACAATAATAAGCAAACTAACTAACTAACAAAAAAAACCCTTATTTCCTGAACTCTACTCTTTCACACTGATTCATTGGGCCTGGAGAGAACCCTCCCAGCTCAGCCCTCTCCAAGTCTGGGGCAGGAATTTGAGTGCGGGCCTATAGCTCAAAACGTTTCCTCATGGCGGTTTGCCTCCTGTGGCCCCCAGACTGGCAGCCTCCATAGGCCTCATTCCCTAGTACCCCAAGGCAGCCAGTCCTGGCCCAAAGCCTGATAGAGCCATGTGCCCCAGGGGTCTGCAGTAAGCCGAGGAAAAAGAGGGTACTTATTGTGGCTGATCTCATAGATCTGATATCCTGGCCTTGCCTGCATTATCACATCAATGCCTGGTTCTGGGGAGGGGAATGGAGAGTGTATTAACAGAGAGTTTGTCCAGGAAAAAATGTCAGGGGAGGAGCCAGGCTTGGGAATCCTGTCCAATTTAGGCTTCGGAAGGGCGGACTCAGAAGCATATGGTCACAGTCTCTCTCTAACACTCTGAAGAACGGTCTTGGGGAGAAAGAGCAATTAAGTCATACTAAGCTGCCCAAGAGAATAAACTTTGCCCAGTGAGTGCCAATGACAAGGATATAAATTTCAGTGAAATAGGAAAACACTGTTCCTTTCATCAGAGGAGTCCAATAGGAAAGGTACAGGTTTGGGAGGTATTAAGCTCCCTGTCACTGTAGGAATGCAAATAGATGTTTGACATCTACCACGGAAGATGTTGTAAAGGAGGCCTCAGACAAGGGTTGCACTCAATGACATTTAATATCCTTCCTACCATGTGTTGTGATTAAATCATTTGGCCAACCCACTCATTTTACCGATGAGGACATAGAGGTCCAAGTTGGAAAGTGACCTGCTCAAGGTTCCAGAATAAGTCTTCAGAACCTAGTAGGTACAGACCCCCAACACCTAGTTCTGTGGGTCTCCCCTGCACCATACCTTGCACTGCAGGGGCTCGCCACCTGATGCAGCCTTTTCCTTGTTTTCTCACCCACCGCTCTTTCATTGCTCCCCACCAGGGAATGAGTGCCCAGACCTACAACCTCCTGTCCACGGGAAAATCGAGCCCTTGCAAGCCAAGTATTCCTTCAAAGATCAGGTGCTCATCAGCTGTGACACAGGCTACAAAGTGCTAAAGGTACAGGGTCCTGCTGGGGGAGGAAGGGCCACCAGGCCAGAGAGATGCTCCTGTGCCTCCCAGGCCAGACGGGCTTCCCGGAGCTTGCCATGGCCCCTCCACAGTATTTACCAACTTCCCCATAAACCTCCAGCATGTTCCAGAAATGCCAGCCCTCTGAAAATCCAAAGCATGCATCCCAGACTCTCACTTCTAGAAATGGCACAAAAGTCATTTATCAGAGCTTGGGCTGGTTTGAATTGCAAAAACAAATCAAGATCCATTCAGCCCTACAATCAGGACAAACAACCTTAACGGAGTTCATCAGTCAGGCCGATTGGGGGAAACTGGGATGGGAAGCAGAGATTTGAGAGGTGGCACATGGCTCACTCTTCCCAGGAGCCTCCTGGCTACCTTGGAAAATAGAAACAAAAGCACCTCCTAGGCCTCACCTGAGATGAATTAAAGCGGGATCTCTGGGGCAGGGCCAGTGATTGGTTTTTCTGTTATGTTACCCAGGTGAGTCCAGCGCGAGCCAAGCTGGAGGAGCTCTCACGGAATGGGTCTCCACGTGGGGTCCCCACCACAGCATCACGTCACTCGTTAGAAATGCAAACAGCAGTCTCCAAGCCAGGCCCACTGAATCAGAAACTCCGGGGGTGGGGCCAAGCAGTTTGTGCAAAAGCCTTTAGGCATATGGATGCTTATGCACATTTGAGAGGCCCTGCTCTGGAAAGAGAGTCAAGGGTACAGATTTCCCCTCCAGGACAGTTGCCCCAGCCCTTCCTCACACACAGCCCTTGCCCCTTTCCGCGGTCAGAATGGGCACCATGAATTCAGAGTCTGTCTTTTCCATGAAGTCAAGCTTGCCCTTGGAAGCCAGTGGTTGGAAAATGTTAGTCGAGGACAACTGGGTATGGAATTTGAGCCGGTTGTACTGGGGAACAACCACCAACCCCACCCCTCCTCCCTCTTGCCACATCTTCTTCCTGTTTCTTCCTAGGATAATGTGGAGATGGACACATTCCAGATCGAGTGTCTGAAGGATGGGACATGGAGTAACAAGATTCCCACCTGTAAAAGTAAGAGAACAAAACTGGTCTATGATAAGGATAATGAGCTCCCCAGCATTGGTGGGTTCCAATCAGAGACCACACAAGGGTGAAAACCTGACGGGTGTGCTCAACGAGGGGTAGGGCCAGTAACTCAGCAGACACGTGAGGGCTGGACCGAAAGACTATTGTTTGTTTAGGGAATACGACATTAGGATTCCAAAAGAAACTTCTTGTTGGTCCCAGTTTACTTCCCAAATACTAACTTTACCTCTGCCTGCAGGCAAGTTGCCAAACTTGCTAAAGAAGTAGCTTGTCCCCAGCTCTGAAACTAGCTCTGGCAATTACTAATTCAGGAAACTATTTTAGCACCGGTGCCCAGAGCCAAATGACCTTGCCAATCTCTATGTGGTCATCAGCCATACCCACTAAGGTTTCTACAACAGCTCATGATTTAGGGCCCGTCGGGAAAGGCTGTGAGGTCAGTAGAACTGTGCGAAGCAGGGGCCAGGGGCACAGCTCTGTACTGGCTCTTGAGACCCTGAGATTTTGCATTGACTCTGCTCCTAACCCACCCCGTGATCATGGACAAAATCCTTCTCCTCAAATGTGCAATAAAAAGTTGAACTAGCTTTCATACTTTAGAATACATTGGGGCGTTTCTCAAATAATATATTCCACATAAATCACCTAGTGTGCACTGTGAAAGTATAGATTACCAGCCACCACCCTGTCCCCTACCCAGGTCGCTCCAGTTAGAGACTTGTGAAGACCACAGTTTTAGGAAACTCATTATGGCAGCATGGGGGAAGGGAGGTGTGGTGACAGGAGGGTGGGAAGGGAAGAAAGGGAAGGGGCAAAGAGAGGGTTGGCTTTAGGAGGGAGAGGTAAAAGGCAAGAGTTGGTCCTGCCCACCCCCGTTTCATGGCTTGCCATAAACAGTGGAGTAGTATCCCACTTCCCTGTAGTTAGGAGAACTAAATGGCTCAAATTCTCTAGGCAGGCAGATCCACTCCCAAAGCCCCAGGGGGGGACTCTGTCAGTAGGAGCTCTCTTGAGGCAAATCCCAGACAGAATTTTAGAAAATACACTTGCTTTTCAAATCTTTCTTTTTTATATGACAACGTGGCTGGAGTCAGAGCCCAGGGTGGGAAAAGGCAGGGCAGGGGGGTGCATTTTATGGCTTCCACTAGTTGGATGCCTATAGGAAACAGAAAATTCAGGTAGAAAAGAAAGGTCCAGAAACTGAGGAACTCAAAGGCCAGCAGACATGTCCACCACCTTCTCCAAAGCCTGGCTCATGTGTAGTGCTGCGACTAAGTTCTGTGTGAATACTGTACAAGGCAAAGCAAGGGCACATTGTGAAGGAGGAAGCAAAAGAGAATGTGGTGTGGAGAAGACAGGATGTTTGTAAAGTCAGAAAGTTCTAGATCAAACCCAGACTTGACCAGTTGAGTGTCCCTAAGCAATTTACTCAGACTTCCGGCCTCAGTTTCCTACACTCTTGATTTTTCTCAAGACCAGTTGGGCTAATGTACCTACTGTGCCAGTGGAGCACCAGGAATAAGTGAAGGTTCATAAAAGCTTCTCTCTTCCCTCCCCACCCCCCACATCCAAACTCCTCACTAGGCAGAGGTTTGGTTTCTCTCATTCATACTTTTGGAAGGTAGAAAAGTTTAATAGTAATTTTTCCCCAATGAAGCATGCACACTTCGATTACAACAGAAGTACTTCATTTGATGGTACTATTTTAAGTGACTTACTTTAGTATACAAAAGAATGGCCATCATTTTGTACTAAAGAAGAGGAATATTTTTTTTTCTCCTGAATATGGCCTGGTTCTCCCAACATAGCCCAGATTAGGGTTATTAGAATCCCAATTCAGGCATACCTGGCACCTGTACTCATTCACTGAATAGGTTTTCACCGAGCATCTCTGCGTCCCAGACATATGCTGGGTCCTAGGTGCAAAGATGAGTAGGACTAAGAAATTCCAAGTCCCTAGGGAATGTGGGGCAAGAGTTTGGGAACAGGAAGTGTGCATGTGTAGTGAAGAAACTTGCACTGGAACAGGAAGTGGAAATGATGGAGGGTTGTCCTGACCCTGCCTCCACCTTGCCATGGCCACCCAACACAAGTACTCTCCATGCTGAATGCCATATGTCAAATGAAGGTTCAAACCAGATGAAAACAAAGCTCGCTTCAGGGGCAGAATGCTGGAATCCTTGTGAGCCAGGACTTATGACCCTGCAAATTCTCAGAATGGTACAAATTCCACAATCCCAAACTGTCATCCACACTGGCTGTACCTAAACTGCATTCTTAATCAATCTGGTGGAGCGATTTCTGTATTTCCTGCATGAACTGTTTCTGCTTTGCTTGCTAATTTTTCTCTTTCTCTCCTTTCTCTCTCTCCCTCTCTTCCTCTCTCTGCTTTCTTTCTCTGCACCTCCTGACCCCTCTTTGATCTTCACCACGGTGGCAGAAACTGAAATGGATGAGGAGAACGAACTTGGGTCAGAGCAAGAGACAGAGTGAATGACGGGACCCCTCAGAGTGCAGACATCCAGGAATGGACCATACCCAAGACCCTGGGGCCCCAGAGCTACTCCACCCCTCCCTACCCCACCAACGCTCCATTTCCAATTTCTGTGCGGATTAGTGTGGATGCTGAACAAGGCAACACAGCGTCAAGCAGTCGAAACTGCTGTGTAATGGAGAACGGTTCCCTCCTGGAGGGCCCACCCATCATTCAAACATTACTCTGGAAAATAATGAAAAGCCAAGGGGGATTTTTTTTAGCACCCTCCAAGCGGACCGTACAATTCTCAAAGGAAAAATGACTTTGGTTCCAGAGACACAAGATTTCATATACAATCACATGGCCCTAGGCTGACCAGGTCAAAGTGAGCCCTGGTTCCTCATCCACTCCACACTTCAAGTTGAACTGGGCCAGAAGGCCTGTGACTTTATGACTTTAGTATTTTTATCTGTTGCTACTTTCTAACCATAAGTAGGTGTGAAACTAACCATAACTCCCAGAGCATGGCTTTTTAGGAAATCTAGACCTATTCTCATCCACAGAAGTTTTGCTTCCACCTAGACCTAACACGGGACTGAAAGCCCATTATCATTATCATTATTAGTATTCTTTCCTCTGGACCAGGGCTTACAAATTTTGCATCTCTGAAAATTCCCTGATTAAAGGTTTCAAAAGATAGGTATCACGCTTGAAAGCACAGTCTTCAGCTCTCGCGCCATGGGCCATCAATGGGTCACGATAAAGGGCTCTGTTAGTGGCAGCAGGAATCTCTGCTTCAGCCTGAACAAAATCAGAATAGACGCATCTGAGAAACCCTTCATTACTGTGACCAGTCAGTCAGTCTATGTGGTGATTAATGAGGGCAGAATCCTGCACAGGTGGACAATGGCAGGTCCGGAGACGGCAGTGCCAGCCTAGGGCAGGGGTGCCCCCGAGAGCGGAGATGAGGTGGGCAGTCAAGACGGGCATCAGTTAAGTCAATACATTTAAGCCCACAATGTGTAACAGATATTTTACTCAGTGTGATAGAGGGGATCCTAACTTAGTCAGAAGATCCGATATGGACCCAAATAATTGCAACACTGGGCAACATAAGATGCACGCATCAGAGAGATGAACAGAGGCCTCAGCAAGGGGAAATAGGGAGGCAGCCCTCTCCAAGTAGAAGATGGAGAAAAGGCTTTCAAGAAGAAGCAGCGCTTGATCAAGGCCTCAAGGGTGGCCAGAGCGTGGACCACATGGTTTCCCGTGTGGGGAAAGCAGGCGAGTGAGCAGCACAGTGAGGGTGTGTGATGCTGGAGCACAGGTGCACCGAGGGTGGGGACCAAGAGATGCTGGGGTGAGTGCCAGGGGAGCCCATGGTGCATTGTTCTGCAGGAAGCCCCAGATTGTGGCAAAGCACACTCAGGATGGCAGGTCAAGAAAGATGTGTCGAAGGAAAATCAATGGCAGCCAGTAGTGACAGCAGAGACAGGGTGTGGGGTGCGTCCCATCCCAGGGAATGATGAGAAAGGGCGTCCACGGGAATGGAAAAAAGGAAGCGCGTTTTGATTCCAGAGTGGGGAAGTGGCCAGAGGGAGTGTGAGAGAAAGGATGAGACCCCTTCCAAAGCAAAGAGGCTAGGCTAGCTGAGGAAGGAGGCTCTGGGTATAGCATCTTTGATTGCACCAGGTGGGGCTCAAGGCCCCTGGGAAAGGGAAGTTGTCTCCAGGTCCCAGAGAGGCATGGCTCTTCACCTGATACTATAGACTTGGGAGAAGTCCCAAGCTGAAGTGACCCTCTATTATATACTATTTATCACCTCCATCTGCCTAGAGGGCCAGCAAAGTTCCTTCTCTAGAGTGATGAGAAAGCAGGTACTCAAGAAATATCTCCCCACCATTGCTGGCCAAGTAACAGTCTCTCAATAGACTGAACTTCTAGCCAGGGCTTCTAGGATCTAAGCCCAACCCTGCAATTCCTCCCCCTGGAACTAGGTATTAGGTCCAGAGGATAGGTAAAATGAACCAAAGCTCAGAGACACAACAGTAATACCAAGGTCCAGGCACCAGTGAATGGTATTTCCTAAAAAAGGAAGAAAGATCTGCTTTGAGACTCAGCAGGAAAGCACATTTAAAACTGTTTTATAGCTTTAAATAATAGATGTTATCACCTCTGGTGACCCTAGTGCTGACCTTCATCATACAGAGTAGAACAGTGTCTTTAGTTTTGGGTTATCAAAATGAGTGGGAACGATTTGTCTAGGGAGACTAGAGGTCAAGACAAAACATTAGCCAGTTCTCTTGGCTTTTGCCTTCCTTGTGGATAGGAGACACCTGCTGTTACCCTCAGCTGTCACCGCTCTCCTCCACATTGAAGGGCCTTGGAGCCATCTATGTTTTAAATTAGGTAACTCTTTATTCGATCAAAATGATAAATTTAGAGTTCTAAACTTAAAAATCACAAATCCTGGGTAGCATCTCAGGGGGAAATTGCCCTCTCTCTGCTTCCCAAGGAGGGGGGATTCTGGAAGTTCTGCTCTGTGGAATGCTGTCCTCTGAAATTATCAGAAGATTAATAGTTAATGTCCATCATTACCCAGCTAATACTGATTTTAAGTCATTTTACCTAGAAAACAGATCCTTAGGAATTGTTAGTTGGTTTTCTCAAAAGAAACCTGAATTCAAAATCAGGTCTAGTTTTCTGATTGTACCTTGTTGTGTGACCTTAGGCCAGTCAAGTCTTCTCTCTGGGCTCATCTGTAAAGTAAAGATATTCTGGATTGTCCACCTTTGGGGTTCCTTATGAACTGCAAAGTTCTATCTATGACTTTTCTGTGATTCTTCAACTCTGACATAGGCTGTTAGCCCTAAAATGAAGATGCCCTTAGAAATGAGCACCACCCCCTAAAAGAAGTCCCTGAAGAGACCGTTTGATAAATTGGGTCCTCAGCCCATGACCTGGGCTTCTGACAGACTTGTACTGGACTTTGTGCTGGCAACCCCCTAAGACCACCTCTGAGGAGCAGGCATCCTACCGCCAAGCCCAACATCCAGCCCCAACAATTGGAGAACATAAGCAGGTGAACGATTCAAACTTAGCCCACCCTGGGCCCCACCTCCCGCCTTCTGTGGCCAAGATGCCCACAGAAAGCCAGCAGGGTGGGGCTGTGTGTTCATGCAGGAGCTGCTGTATTTCTGTTTGTTTTTGGTATTTTTATGCCAGGCACCAATGTGAGCACATTAACTGCTCTTGCTCAGCATGTGGTCGGGTCTGGAAGAACTGATGATTCCTTGGTTCATGTCAGCCAGAGTTTTTTCAATGAGCTACAGGCTTCATTCTTGGGCAGGAGAGACTAAGAGGATTGCACAATAGAACTGGAAGTCAAAGAAAGGACTATGTGGGGAAGAGACAGGGGTCTGCTTAAATCTCAGCAGCCCTGCCCCTGCCCTGGAGTTGACACGAGGCCAGGTGAGTTGGCCACACAGTAGTGCCACAGTAGATGGAAGAGACCCCAAAAGCACAGCTACTCATGGTGGCAAAGGCCCTGTAAAATCTCTAGGGTACCATTCTCATAGACTAGAGCACTGCTCTCTGAACTTGTGTGCAGTGCACAACCTGCACATCTATATGAGACAGATCCTTCATATGGCCCCAAGGAGAAGAGCACAGGGTAATTAAGAGGTGTTACTCTCTTCTCTCAGTTGCAGACTGTGGAGCCCCAGCAGAGCTGAAACATGGGCAAATCACCTTCTCCACCAGGAACAAACTTACCACATACAAATCTGAGATCCGATACTCCTGCCAGCAGCCCTACTACAAGATGCTCCACAATATCACAGGTGAGCCCTCCATGCTAAACCAGCCCACTCCCACCTTGTACCATTTGGGCCTCAGGGTTGGACGGGGGGATGAGGCAGCCAGTCTACTGGCCAAAGTTTGGGAGGAATTGGAAGGAGAAACACCTGGGGGCATGTCTTACCTCTCCCTGCCTCAAGCTGACATCCCACGGGTTAGGCCACATGGCACCCCCAAAACCCTCACATGCACACTCAGAGCCCCTGGCAGAGAAGGAACCCTCAGGGAGACGGTAAAGCCAATCAGTTTTGCCTCTGCCACAGACTGGTACTAAGAAAATTCTCTAAGCTTCAAAGCCCTCACTTTTCAAAAGGGGAACTCGTAGAGCTAATGTGAGACTCAGATGAGATGGCGGACACGAGTGTGGACACGAGTTTATTAAGTGGGGAGAGGAGGGCAGACAAGTGCACCACGGGGAACTGCAGGAGCAAAGGGCTGGTGACTGAGGAGGAGGAAGTGCCTTCCAGGGGCTGGGCTGGATCAAAGGAAGGGGGCAGCCCCAGACAGACAGGAGTCAGATTGTACAGAGCTTTGGACACCATGCTGAGGAGTGTGCTGTTTGTTTGTGAGGGCAATGGGGAGCTCTTGGTGATTGTGAGCAGAGGGAAGGCATAGATTCTAATTTTAGAAAGGTCCTTCAGGGTGAAGAGAGGACTGGCCTAAAGAGAATGGCATCAGAGAGACCCCTTGCAATGGCCTACTATAAAAGAATCAAGAACCCAGATCTATTTTCCATATGCTACAAATCAACAATTCTCTCCCTTTTCTCCCATCTATTTTCACTCTCCCAGGTATATATACCTGTTCTGCCCAAGGAGTCTGGATGAATGAAGTACTGGGGAGAAGCCAGCCCACATGTCTACCAGGTACCTGACCCTCAAGTCCTCTGCCTCCAGTTCTCCCATCCAAGGCTATTGTTGGAGAGTGGATGGGGAACATGATGCTTTGGTCCTTTGTTAAGGGCTACCTCAGAGAGCCCAAGATCAGGTCTTGGCAAACCATCCAGCCTCTACATTCAGCCTCTGTTATCACGCCAAGAGCCTTCCTGTCTCTTCTCTCTGCAGTTCTGCTCCATTCCCACCAGGCTTTCCCTCCAACAGTTTGTGTGTGCACTTCCTGTGCACCAGGGAAATCAAGAAAGTGGGCACTCTGTCCTCAGTACTCACTGTGTTGTAGAGATGAGCAACATAGGACAAATAACGGACAACTATAGGACAGAATAAGAAGTTCCTCCAAAGAGCAATGTATTCAAGTCTTACTGACCACTGCAGCCCCATGGCTCACCTACTCACCCCACTCTAAGATGAAAAAAGAACTTTGTGGTAACAGAAAGTGTCACTGTGCATAGAGATTTGGGAGACATTTTGTAGATAATTTGTGTTAGCATTAAAAATATAGGTGATTTGCATTGCAATCATAGTGCACACATATATTCAAATCAACTTTCTAGAAAACTGTAGCCTCAAACACACTCTGTAGGGTGAAACAAATAATCCACACCAAAAAGAAAATTAATAGTCATGGCACAGAAATATACACTCTTAATAAAAGCAAAAATAGCAGAATTGACTTAATTAATCAAGCAGAATTCATTAAAAGATACAACCATTCAGGACAGCACTGAGGAGTGATGCTGACCCCACCTACATATTTGCTGGAACAGCAGGAGTTTTGCAGTATAGTTAAATGTTGCGTGGCATTTGTATTTTACTGAATTAGAGTGTGGGGTAAACTGAGACAGTGTATTATCTGAATGGTACCTTTTAGTAACTCTCAATATCCACTCAGTAGGCTTCTATATGTTAGATATAGATGTTAAAATAGAAAGACTATAGGGTTGTCTACCATTATCTGTAAGAACCAAAGAAAATGTTAGCATTCTATGTTGGCCATCACAGTTGCTATGAGATCCTACAGAAGGAGGAATTCACTGCGTGTGGTAGTCTGGGAGTGGAGGAGTCAGGACTGGTTAGGAAGACTTCACTTGGGAGGGTTTTATACTTAAGAAAGAAGTTGGAGGAGGTGAAGCGGAGGAAAGGTCAACCCACTCATACCCTGGTGATCCCCATCATCTCATTCAGGCTTAGCCAGGAGCACACCCAAGGGCACAGAGCACACCCAATGTGAACCCTCAGAGAAGATGGGGAATGGTGGAGCTGTGGAAAACTGGAAAGCCAAATCCCCATGTTGCTAAAATACTATGTGGGCCAAAGGTAAAAGCATTGCAGGTGGATTCCATCCTGGGCAGCCATATTGCAACCTCTGGAAGGGGAAGAGGCATTGAGCTGGGAGTCAGGGGCTTGGGTCCTAGTCCTGGTGCTGTCATTTTCTTATTGTGATCTTTGGTAAGTAATCTCTGGGGCTAAGATTCTATACCTCAGAAGTGAGGGAGTAGGACCAAGTGATCCATAACATTCTATAACCTGCAATGGTTATCATCCTCTATATTTACACAAAGCATCTTGGATATAGTGAGTCATGAAATTCTTTTAACACCTGGTATTGGGAAGAACTGTGGTTTACCATTGGACCATGCCAGAGATTTCTAAATCCTTTCCTCCTAAGACACCAAAATTGAACCCAAAAGCAAACCAGAAAGGAGAAAGCCATTTTATTTAACATCATAACATCCACCTTTCCAAAGAATCTTATTAAGCAAATACTCTCTGCCCTTCATTTTACATGTGAGAAAACTGAGGATCGGTGAGGAGCACTGATTTATCCAAAGCTATTCACAAAGTTAGGGGCAGAGCTGGAAGATGAAGCCAAGAATTTTGCTGTCAACACAAGCAATGTTGAGCCATTCTTCACTCTATGTTTCATGGCATCCTCATGGACCCAGAATTCTAGAATATTATATTTTTGTTTTAAGGGCCCTCCCTCAGTACCTCCAGTGCTCTAGAGTCTGAATTTGGCTTCAGTGCAGCTGAAGCTCTAGTTTTTCAAGAAGATTCCTTTATTCCAGGAAAGATTGGATGGAAAAGGGTAGCAGCCAAAAAGAAGGTCCCATTTCAATGAGCTCGCTCAAGGCTTGTTGCATCATTCAACCTCTTGAAAGGACAAAAGCACATCAAGATGAAAAACAGACTTTAGTGCAGAAAATAAAACAAGAGTTAGAAGAAACAGGCTCTACTTCTGGCTCTGTCACTAATGACTTTGAGTATGTCACTTGCCTTCTCTGAACCTCGATTTCTCCATCTGTCAATTAGTGGTGCTCCAAGCTTCCCCAGCTCTGACATTGAAGAAAGGCACCATTCAGAGCTGGCTTTGTTGTAAGCATGAACTCAACCACAGGCATGTCCCTTACCAGATGAGGCCCTTTCAGCACTAAATGAGTTGTTGTGCAGGGCCAGTCACAGATTGCCTTGAGATGTCACCTTGTAGGCTGCTGCTTGTAATTGGGAGTCTGGCCTTCAACTCTGAAAGACCAGGCCACAGAGAATTAGCAAAGGCCAGCTCACATCTGGCCTGATGTGAAGGACAGAGTGCCTAAGGATCATGTCAGAAGCTTTTGGCATCAGGAAGAAGAGCATCTGAAAAACATTGGGTCGCTGAAAGCCTGACCTCCCAAAGTTGCCAAGAAAACACAAATATTCCTTGGTCTTTAAAGAATTGTTGAAAGTATCCAGAACCAAAGAATGTAGCCTGGCCATTTGCAACCAGGAGGAAGCCCACACTCACACCAGGCTCACCTCCCAAGCCTAAGAGCCCTGCTGGGAAGGCCCATGTGAGCTTGTTCTTGGCCAGCAGGGGACTGGTACTGAAGACCCTCTCTGCTCATGGGCCAAAGACATTTGGCTGCAGGAGGCTGGTGGTGCATGTGCATGCTCGGGGTACAACTCAGTGGAACGAAGTTTGATCAGACCTTTCTTCTTCCCCTGAAGGTACTACATGGTTCCTGGGTGCAATGATGGGTGGCTCAGAGCAGAGCCCATGCATCATTGCTTGTAGATTATGCCACTTTCCCCTAACCTTCGATGCCCTGGGCATGCATTCATAGCATGAGTCCTTTAGGCCAAAGAAGAAAAAGTTACAGAGCCCATGACCATGATCTGTATACATAATGAGGTACTGTGGGATATGGGACAAGACATTGATCTTAGAATCTAGTTAATTCCCCTACTAACTTAATGGTCATGTGTCTTGGGCTAATTGCTTAACCTCTGGAGAGTTTTACTCCCATAAAATGGGGATGGCCATGGAAAATGAAATAAAAATTGAGGGAATTTGGAATTTGAAGGATCCATGGAGATCATATTGGCCAACTGCTTCATTTAGCAGATCAAAAATTAAGAGACAAATTTACTTAGAGTCACACAGGACATAGGAGAGAGTAGCTGGGTCAAGTCCCCAGGTATCTTGACTCCCAGCCCAGTGTTTGCTGTGACCCGCTGGACAGTCTTTTAGTTTCCTTCCATCGCTCAAAGCCCATGACCTATGGTTTTCAGAACTTTTCTAAGTACCCACAGCATGGGCCTCTTCTGGAATATGAGCTGGTCAAAGCCAAAAGTGATGTTGGCTGGAAATGATTCAGGATGGTGAAGCCCCCACACATGAAATGGTCTGGTCTGTCGATAGCACTGGCTACAGAAGGGCCAGACCATACACAGGCCAGACCAGAAAGACAAGTCGAAGATGACACCTGTGCAGAACTCTCCCAGGCTAGTGTGGCCCTGTGATGTAGAGTAGGGTCCCGTGTGGCATAATCTACAGTGAATGATGTGAATTTCTTTCAGCAGCTCTTTCCATACGTCTGACCTGACCAGTCTCTGTCTCTTGTCCCCATTCCCTCCTTCTCCTTACAGTGTGTGGTCAGCCCTCCCGCTCTCTGCCCAACCTGGTCAAGAGAATCATTGGGGGTCGGAATGCCGAGCCTGGCCTCTTTCCGTGGCAGGCCCTGATAGTGGTGGAGGACACCTCAAGGGTGCCAAATGACAAGTGGTTTGGGAGTGGGGCTCTGCTCTCCGAGTCCTGGATCCTCACAGCAGCCCATGTGCTGCGCTCCCAGCGAAGAGACAACACAGTGACACCGGTCTCCAAGGAGCATGTCACCGTCTACCTGGGCCTGCACGATGTGCGGGACAAATCAGGCGCTGTCAACAGCTCAGCTGCACAAGTGGTGCTCCACCCAGACTTCAACATCCAGAACTACAACCATGACATAGCTCTGGTGCAGCTTCAGGAACCTGTGCCCCTGGGACCCCACGTCATGCCTATCTGCCTACCAAGTCCTGAGCCCGAAGGCCCGGAGCCCCACATGCTGGGCCTGGTAGCTGGGTGGGGCATCTCCAATCCTAACGTGACAGTGGATGAAATCATCAGCAGTGGCACACGGACCTTGTCCGATGTCCTACAGTACGTCAAGTTACCTGTGGTGCCACACACTGAGTGCAAAACCAGCTATGAGTCTCGATCGGGTAACTACAGTGTCACGGAGAACATGTTCTGTGCCGGCTATTATGAGGGTGGCAAGGACACGTGCCTTGGAGACAGCGGTGGAGCCTTTGTCATTCTGGATGACTTGACCCAGCGCTGGGTGGCCCAAGGCCTGGTGTCATGGGGGGGCCCTGAAGAATGCGGCAGCAAGCAGGTCTATGGGGTCTACACAAAGGTCTCCAACTACGTGGACTGGTTGTGGGAGCAGATGGGCTCCCCACAAGGCCTGGGGGCGCTCCAGGTGGAACGGTGAGCTGACTGACTTCCTCAGGGCCTGCCTGCCCCACCCCAGCCCGAGTGAGTCTGCACACGCACTTCCGACAGCACACTCCACGTTACTCACCAGACCAGATGGAATGGAACGCGCTGTTCTCATCCTCCCAAGACAGCCCAGGGGCCCTGAGAACCAGCAGTGTGGTATAGGAAAAGGCTGTATGAGAGACCTGGGTGCATGGCCCTGAGCAAGCCCCTGCCCCTCTGTAGGCCTCACTCTCCCCGGCAGCACAGTGAGGGAGACTAGACCTCTGGCCAATCCCAGCACTCCTCTTTGGGAGCACTTGACCCCGGTGGCCTTATGCACTCCTAGTCACTTACCAAACCCACTCCTCGCACTGTTGGTGTGCCCGAGCTGGGACCTGATTGTTAGAAAATCTTTCCTTATGTTGAGCTGAATGCTGAGTCCGTATGTTTTCCCTGATCAGCCCTGGCACAGACAAGTCTAGTCTCTTCTAGGGTTTTAGAAGACAGGGATCAGACCCCCGAGGCTCTGTCTCCTAGGGTGATGCCTTGGAGTACTTTTGTTCCTTAGGTTTCTCTCCCAAAAGCTTCTTGTAGTCCAAGCCATATGCCTGTGTTCTCTATTAAAGGAATTTCAAAGGACAACGAGAAAGCTGGGAAGGTGTTGTGGTGACCAGGAGGAGGAGAATATCAGTGGGAGGCCCCCCATCCCTGATAAATTCCTATTGTCAATTCTGAACACATCATTTAGACCCATATGTTACTCTCCAATATCAGCTGACAACATGGGCATCCACACCTGCCGCTCCAGACAAGCATGAAGCAAACTTCCAGCTTTGAAGTGTATCATCTGAAAGGGTGACCTGAGCCCCAGCCCTAGGCATGGAGACCCAACTGGATTGTTTAGAAAAAGAGAAGGCCCACACTGTGTCCCGTTGGGCTTCTGGGCAAGGAAATGGAAGAAGGGTGGGCTCAGCACATTAGGAGTAACCTGATCTCACCAGACTGCCCAGCGTGCCTACAGTCTGAGCTCTTCAGAGAACCCACCTGGCATGGATGTTCAGAGAGATCCACCCCTCTGGTTTCCAGGAGCCCGAGTCATGGGAAGCAGAGACTTGCCCATGAAAGGCAGGGAAGAGAGAGAGACAGCCAAGAGTGTTGGGTTCCAGTCCCCTAACTGGCTGTATAACTTCTCACAAATCACTTTCCCTTTCTGGGCCTCAGTTTCCTCATCTAGAAAAGGAAGACATCAGATCCCTCTCAGCGTTCTTCTAGTGCTAGCATTCAGTCTTCTGACTGCCAGAGCCTTTCCCTGGCTCTCACAGGGCTGACTGTGTTCCTCCTCCCCAGAGCTTGCTTTTCTGGGGATTCTCCGTCAGAGAAAGGCAGCCAGAGAAGTCTCTTGAGAAGAATTCCAAGAGAACATTGGGAAGTGTCCGCTTGTCCAATCAGTTCATGAAACACACTCCTATGTCTATGAACAGTGCACATAGAGAATGCTGTATTTTGTATATTTCATACCACAAGCTTCACTACTCTGCAAGGTGCCTCTGTGCTCTGTTTCTCCTGTCAGGGGTCTAAAGTGGAAATAAACCCTCTGTGGATAACAAACAGCCTTCATTCTGAGGTTTGGTTATTGTTGATGTTTGTGTATTTTGACCTTTTGAAGGAAACTGGCCCCTCATTAAGCTACTATCTCTCCCATTACAGAAAAGGTACAACTTTTTGTCATTTGGACATCATCCAAGAAAGGGTAAAATGAGGAATGGAGTCAGTTATGGACATGTGTCCCCCCAGGCTGTGTGCCTTCACTGAAGCACCTGTCATTTAAGTCCTTAACTTCAAAGAGGCCAAACTAGCATGCAAGACAGGGTCACGTGCATCCTTGTCTCACACAGGTGAAAGCAGTGAAGTGTCGTAAGAAGAGTAGAGATCACAGCAATGTGGGCACTTGAAGGCGGGAGAGTCACAGGGCTGAAGGGGATTTGGGGAGCTTTATAAACAGGCTGCAGAGAACACACCAGGAGACAGGAGAGAAGGGCCAGTGTGGATGAAGATCAAGCAGGGAAGCATGCCTAAGTGGAGAGGTGCATCAGGGAATCAGGGAAGGTGGAAGGAGTCTTAAAGGCCATACAATGGTTGTACTATGTCCTGTAACCAGTGACTCTCTAATTGGGAGTATATTAGAATCACCTGAAGTGCTCCTTAGAAATGCAGATTCCTGGGTCTCACTGGCAGAGGATTCTGAGGGTGGGCAGCACAGTGTGGGAAGTAGGGGGAGGGGGAAGGTGCTGGAGAAAAAGGTGCAAACCCACCAGACCTATGGCTAAGCCAGTGCAGATGTGGGAGCTGGGGGAGTTTAAAACCTTCAAATGATGTATTCAGCAGGGCTCAGTGTATAGGCCTGGTGTGAAATAGTGCAGACACGGAGCTGGTGGGGAGGGGGGGGGGCACAGCTAACCTGCTCATGAGGGCTCTCCATGGATGTGCTCATGGTTTGCCTTTGTTTGGGGTTCGTATCATAATGAAAATATCATGTTTTTTACACTATTGAGAACTAAAAGAATCCTAAATTATGCTTGACATTGTATATGTAGCTGGTCTCGAGCACTATCCTGTCTTGCGTTCTAATGTGTTTCAGATTTTTACTATCCTCTAAATATTAGGACTTTATGTTGTGACATATTGAGACACTGAGGTATCATGAGGTTACATGGAAACCACCTTGTGACATGGCAGGGAGGAGTCACATTACTCTCTACTTCCCCTGGTGATTTTTTTTTTTTACCAGCTTTAGGATGCAATCTATGCAGACCTTAACAGACATCTGGAATATCAGAGGGGAGAAGGTCACGAGCAATCCAGCTGGAGATGTAAGGAATGAATAAGCAAGAAGGGAATCACTGAGAAGTGAAGCCAGGTCAGAGATACTGATTTGGAATCCATCAGGGTACAGTAGGATGGCCACAGGAGACTGCTATTATCTACCGGAAGTGTCCAGAAGAATGGGCCAAGGACTGATCAAGGGTGCCACAGCATGGAAGGCATGGAGAAAAGAGAAACTCCAAGAAAGAGACAAAAAAGAGGGGTCAGAAACACAGGCAGAGAAGTGCTTCAGAAGCCAAGGAGGCAGTATCAGGAAGGGTACAGTAGTCAACAGTGCCAATGCCACAGGACAGTCTGAAGCTAACCTCCAGGCAGGATACTCCCCAGGGACAAGGACCCAGACTCTACTGTCCACTCAGAGGCTCTAGGAAGCAGGGCCCCTGCTGTGTTTAAATCTCCAACTCTCCCTCCTCCTCCTCCTCCTCCTCCTCCTCCTCTCTCCTCTCTCTCTTTCCTTCCTTCCTCTCTCCCTGCCTCATTTCCCCCCTCTGTCTCCAGACTTTTCCTACGTTTTATCTCTCTCTTTTGAGGCAGGCAACTATCCTTACATCCACTTTTCTCTATGACTTACAGTAAAAATTATATGATTATATGCTTAGTTCTCTGGGTTTGGATTCCTTGAAACCTACAAATCTTTTACCACAATCCTTGACTCTTCAAATGAAAGTTTAAATTTCCAACTTTGCTTTCTACTTTGCTCTTTCAAAAGTCAGAATTGTATCCAGCCTCACCTAAAACAATGGATGCTCAGCTTTAATAATAAGGAGCCAGAGGGCAAGGGGAATTCCTGGACATAGAGAATATATGACAGGAAATTTCAAATCCTGTTTTCCTACACATGAAAACATGTCTTTTGAAGTCCCATGTATGGGTCCAGAGTCATTCTACCTCCATATATTATTGTGGATCTACTAAATGTCCAAATAGCCACTTTATTTCCAAGTGTATGCACAGTCTGGCACCTTCCAAATCCACCTCCAAAGGAGAGGAGAGGATGTGGAGACTAACTGTCAATTCCTCTTTCCATAAGTTTGGCTATGGAAGGGAGGAGAAGGAGAGACTGTAGAATGAATGAGAAGCCAGGAAAGTGGAAGTGTGATTTCAGGATGAGAACACGGCCATGTTTTGGAGGTGTGGGCAAAGGAAAGATTCAAGATATCAGAGAGGGATGAGACTCTCCCAAGCCAGGTCCCCAAGAGTGTGGAAGTGAGAAGATCCAGAGTCCAGAATTAGTTCTGAAGAGAAAAAGGTTTATAGACAGGGGAAGATGGAGAGAGAATGCTTGGGAGAGTTCCCACCCAGTGGGCTCTGATATTCTGTTGGGAGTGGGGACAGGACATTAGCCTGGGACATTAGCCAAGGGCATGTAGAATGAAGCTACTGGAAGATACTGAAGATGCAGTCAAGGTTAAAGCACATCCATCTGGGATTTCCCCAGCCCTACTCAGCAGCCTGGTGACAGCTACCAAGAAGGCAAATGGCTACCTGGATCCAGGGGCTTAGGGTATGAGTGCTCTAGGAAGTCACATAGTAAGAGTTAGTGGTGCTGGATATGGTGGGAAAAGCCCTGAAGTCAGGAGACCTAGATTAGAATTTTGCCACTAACTCATAGAGTAGCTCTTTGCAAGTTAATTCCCTTCTTAAAGCCTCAGTTTCCTTAGGTGTATGATGAGAGGGATAGACTAGATGGTCTCCAAGGCTGTTCAGCTGTAAGGTGCTGTGTGTCTGTGTCTGTGAATCCAAGTCAGTGGAAACAATATGGATCAGGGAGACCCTTGGAGGGGTCTTCAACCCCCCAAGGCCCTGAGGAAGGGCTTCTCTGAAAAGAGATCCCCCTGGATAGAGCATGAAAATTCTTTATTAGTCAGGACTCTTTCATTCATGTAAAAGAAACCCAATACAAATAGCTTAGGGAAGAGAGAGAGGGCGGGGGAGGGAGGGAGGGAGAGAGTGTTTGTGTTATAGGCTCACATAGCTAAAAAGTCCAAATCACAAGACTTCAGGTATGGTTAGATCAAGGAACCCAAATATCAGGATACAATCTCTCTCTTGCTTCATCCTTCATCATCTAGACCCACTTTTTTCCATTAGTAGCATCATTATCTGAAGACTCTCAATGAAGTGATCATTGATAGATCTTGGATTATAACCAGCAGCTTAGCAACCCCAATAGAGAAAGGCCTTCTCTTTTTCTAATACGTTTAGCAAAATTCCCAAGGCCAGCTTTCATTGGGCTAGCCAGGGTTACATTCCCATCTCTGAGCAATTGTTGTCCCCAGAGGATGAGAGGATTTAATTCATTAGGTCTGGGTCACATTCCTATGTCTGGAAACAGATGTAAGATCATTCCAACTCAGGACATAATGGACTAAGAATGAGGGAAGAGTAGACCCCAGAGGAAAACTGGGGTGCTATTACTTAAAGTGCAGTGAATGCTGGGAAATCAAAAATAATAGATGTTCCTAAAAGACGATGATGAGCTCATACCTCTAGCAAAGAGCAAGATGAAGCCCAGAGTGTGATCTGTCCCTCCCTCCTTTGGCTGCAGTGTGTGGGCTCCCCAAGTTCTCCCGGAAGCTGATGGCCAGGATCTTCAATGGACGCCCAGCCCAGAAGGGCACCACCCCCTGGATTGCCATGCTGTCACACTGGAGTGAGCAGCCCTTCTGTGGGGGCTCCCTTCTAGGTAAGGAGATGTGGAAAGGGTGGGGGACCCAGGATTCGGGGACTGGGTGCAAGTGAAGGGAACCAACCTTCATTCTAGAGACTGATCAAGATTTCTTCATTGAGAATCACTGTCCACACTAGTAGCAGGACCCAGAAGGACAGTGTGGTAGGAAGAGTCCTTAACTGCAGCTAGGAGACATGTGTTCCTGCTCTAGGTTGCTCCTTCAGTCAACAAACACCTATGAAGTCCTGGTCAGTCTCTGGCACTGGGAAGGACTAAATCAAGGAGTCAGACCCTCAAACATGAATTACAAGGCACTTATGTGCAGCTCAAAGGCATGGTGACTAGGGCTGTGGGACTGGGGAGAACCAGGAAACTCACCCTGGAGAAGTCAGGGAAGGGAGATTTACAAAGGCCCTGAGTGCCATATTTAGGAATTTAGATCTCTCCTGAAGGCTGCTGCAGATTTATAAACATATTATGGAAAGTTCTTGCCGGGGTAACACAGATTGAAGGAAGAGTGAATCCAGAAGCCAGGAATTCAGTGAGGTAGCCATTGCAATTGTAGGGAGGGAAGTCATTAGCCTCAGCATGAGGACATGGGACAAGGGAAAGAAATAAGGCAGATTCGAAAGGATTAGGAAATAGGACGGTCAGGATTTTGCAAGGAGTGAACGTGGGTGGGAAGGGGAGTAAGGGTGGGAAAGAAATGGCTGGCAGCTCTTCCCATTGCAGTTTGGTCCAGATGATCAAAGATCCATTCCAGCTCTGACATCATAGGAAAAATGAATAGCAACCTAGAGTCCCTGGCCAGTTCCTGGTCTGATCTCTGAGAGATCAGAAGGCATGAATGGGTCCACATCTGCCTGGGCAGCTCCCAGGCTGCCAGCCTCGTCTCTCACTGACTCACCTTCCTGACAGTACAGTCAGGTAAGGACATGTCCGTGCTAGATCAGTGCTTTTCAAACTTTAATATGAATAGGAATTACTTGAGGGTCTTGTTAAAATCCCCAGATTTTATTATAGAATTAATAAAGATTCTATTTCAGTAAATCTGAGGCAGAGCCTGAGAGTCTGCATTTCTAAGAAGTTCCCAGTTGAGGCTGATGCCTAAAGGGTAGCCAGTAAGCACAAGGCTTTTTGCGGACCCATCTTGGGCTGTGTGGAGTTCACCAAGCCCATAGGTTTAAGGGAGCCCTAAAATCCCATTGAAGATGTTCAGTCTTGGCCTCTTGGTTAGAATAGATAGATGAAATCACAGATTTAAATCCTCATCTTCAGATTAGGGTCAAATGAGTGTCTGAATTCGGGCTGTGAAACACAATGGAAAGGGGAAAGCCTGAAGTAGTCTGAAGCTCTCACCTCAAGGCAATAGAAGGCAGGAGGGGGCAGTCTAGGGCAGTACCTATGTACAATTCTGTTCTCAGGCTCCAGCTGGATTGTGACCGCGGCTCACTGCCTCCACCAGTTACTCAATCCAGAATACCCAGCCCTACAGGACTCAGACCTGATCAGACCTTCTGACTTCAAAATCATCCTGGGTGAGTGAGGGGCAGGCTGACTCCTAAAGCCAACAGTGGTTCCGGGCATAGACTGTGTCCACTCACTCACTCATCAGGGCAGGACACCTGGGACAAAGAATGAGCTAGAACTGGAGTCCAGAGGCCTCAGTCCTAGCCCAAGGCTATGATTTGCAGGTAGTGAGACCATGAGCAAGTCGTTGAAGTCCAGCCCTCAGTTTTTATAAGTAAAATAAGGATCCCAGTCTAGATATTTTCTAAAGACACTTCAGGCTTCTATGAATCCATGGTTTCAGGTAAGTCACACACAGATGATCCAAGCTGACCCTCTCTTTTATAAAATCTAGACCATCAGCTGATTCAGTTCGGTTCAGCACATACTTACCTACTGACATTATGACGGGATCTAAGAACACAGTGTAATTAAGAGCCAGTTCCTGCACCCCAAGGAACTTACAGCCTACTATGAATATGAACACAGAGACCTCTAGTATAAGATAGGAAGCAGAGAGTCCTATAGGAGGGGAACAGATGAGGTACCATTGGAATTCACAAGAAAGAGACTTCTAACTGAAGAATCTAATGCAAGAATCGGGGAAGCTTCATGGAGGAGGGAACACCTGACTGAGGCACTGAAGTGTGATTATATAGTTTGGACATGTGGCAATGATCATCAGAATGAGGATTATAAGGCAATGGGATCAGTTCAAGAAGAAAGCCAGAGGTAGGAGCCCATGACTTTGCAGAATTCGAGTAAGGGGATGGCTGGGAAAAGAGCAGTGAGAGGCAGAAAAGGGTTAAGGCTGAAAGCAGACTGGGTGGGACAGGGGGTGACTGGGGACAAGGTGTGATCTTACCCTCCATGTCTCCATTACCCCCATGCCTCATGGGCCTTCTCTTGCCCAGGTAAGCATTGGAGGCGCCGGTCAGATGAGAATGAACAGCATCTCAGAGTCAAACGCTTCTTCCTCCATCCCCTGTATGACCCCAACACATTTGAGAATGACGTGGCTCTGGTGGAGCTGTTGGAGAGCCCGGTGCTGAACGACTATGTGATGCCCATCTGTCTGCCCAAGGGGCCCCCACAGGAAGGTACTCTGCCGCACGCCTGCTCCTGCCTCTGCAGAGCAGCAGGTGCCTTCACAGGGACTTCTTCTCCAGCCCTGGGGAGGTTCTGGTGCCAGCCGAGCCTGCTGACCATGCCTACGTGATCACTCCGCTGCCTCCCCTAAAACAGCTAAGTCAGAACCGGCTCCATGGCAGGACACAGTAATTAGGCAGGCTTGACCAGTACTGTAAATACTATGTCAGTCAGGATCCAGATGAGAAGACAGAAACCAGACTAGTTATCGCAAGAGAGAGAATTTAATACAGGGCATTGGAGGACTAGGGCAGTAAAGGGGGATACTAATGCTAATGTAACACAGGTAGTACCCACAGGAAGAACCCACCCCTCCTGGGGCTGGGGGAACAAAGGGGGGAGGGGGCAGTCACAGGACCTAGAAACTTGGAAAGGGGATTCAGAAGCCTGAGGAGAAAGCCCTGTGCTGAGGTGCTGGGGAAATAGCCAGGGCCAGCCCCCAGGGCTAGGGCAATGCCAACAGGAACAGCAAGGCTTCCTGGAAACGCCCCCTATTTCTGGGACCCCTCCTCCTCAACAAAGCACAACTCCCATTTTAGAGCCTCATCTGCAGCATCACAAAGCAGAGTAAAGAGGAAGCTTGGGCCCGAGAGACAATGGTTTCATCACCACACAGATTCAAAACCCCACCCTGCCATTTCCCAATTGGGTGACCTTGAGACGGTGTTAGACCCTCAAGGCCCTTACCTCTACACAGAGGATAATACCCCATAGGGTGGCTGTGATATTTAAGTTCAATAATACACTCAAACACACTGGCTTTCTTTTCATCTTGGTCTAAACCCAGTAGTGCCGCATCGTAGCTAACCTTCTTCGGTTTGATCAAGTTATAAAACATGGCTGAATAGAGATGAGCCAACAGGAAAGGCACAGCGATGACTCTGCTTTATCAGATGTCATGTGCCTACCATGTACCAGTTGCTTTGCTTTTGTTAATTTATTTATTACTTCTAAAAGCCTGGTGAAGTGGTATTGTAGTCCCATTTTCCAGGTGAGAAAATGAGTCCTCGCAAGGTGAAGTGACTTTACCCAAGATACGGTTTGTAAGAGGCATAGCTGGGACCAGAAGCCAGGTTTTCCCTCTTAACACCCAATGCTGTTTCCAGTGTCCAGGCTCTTTTTCAAATGAAGAAATGATTGCTCTATCAGAGCTCAACCCATTTCCACACTGTCCCAATATTTGCCAACTTCATAGACTTCTAGAATATCAGGGCTGGGAGAGGTGTTAGAGAATACCAAGTCCAGCCAATTCATTTTGTTTTATGGACAGGGAAGCCAAGCCTCAGCAAGGGAGGGAGGTGAGGGGGCTCCCCGAAGGCATCAGAGCACACTGTGGACTAGGCTGAACTTCTTAATTTCTCACCATTATTGATTGAACACCTACTATGCACCAGCACTGCTGGAGGCATGAGGATATAGCAGGGAAGAGAGAGAAAGCTGAGTCTACTAACTTAATGGAGCCTAAGTTCCATGCTAGTTGGGAGCGGGAGAAACTGGACAACAAATTAGCCAGCTAATGAGTCCTAGAAACAAATGTCCAAACCTCTATTGCAGGTAAGCTCCAACCCAGGAGTTCTCCTCTCCACCATGCTGCTGTTCTCCAAGGGGACAAATTCAGCCCTTCCTTCCCATGCAGGGAATGATGGGACAGCAAGACTCAACCCTCTGAGAACCCCACAGACAGCCTCTCTTCTCTCACTGTGTCTTCCTTCCTCCAGGCACCATGGTCATCGTCAGTGGCTGGGGGAAACAGTTCTTGCAAAGGTTCCCAGAGACACTGATGGAGGTGAGGTTCAATTTATGCCCATAGAGAATGATGCCTCTGCCCTGCATTGACCCTTTCTGCTCCATGTTCCCCTCAGGGATTTAGAGTTTTGGGTGAGAGAGACAAAAGGGGCCCAGACCCACCTCCAAAGTTCACTGGGACTTTGAACCCCAACAAGTTTGGTCTGTTTGTTCTACATGGGGCACTAGTCTCTAAACATTGTTCAGTATTTCTGTAACATATTAAAGACTCAGCTCATGGAAATTCTTCCAGAAAACAGCAGGCTTGGACACCCCAAAAGGTGACCCATCAGTATACCATAAAGATTCACATACCAGAGAATGGGCTAAAGAATGGGCTCTTGAGAGCTGCAGTTCTTGTAGTAATAAACTTGACAGTTGCATTTAGGAGTTCACATTTATATCATTTCATAAAAGAACACTGAACCAGAAGTAAGGAGCCATAGCTCCAAGTACTGGTTCCTACTAACTTGCTAGGTGATCTTAAACAAGTCATTTGCCTCTCTAGATCATTGTATAGTATCTCGAGCTGCAAAGTTAGGGGCAATGCTAGACGCCCCCCCAAGATCTGCCTGACTCTGACATGACTGGGGTTAGTGACTGCCACAGCTAATTTTTGACCTTTCAACATATGTTATTTTAACACACTTCGAAATTTCAGATTTGCAACAGCCATTCATCCTTTCCTTCACTAACTTCCAGGTACTTATTTGGTGCCTCCCATGTACCGGACATTGTACTAGTACTAGGTATGCAGGGGGGTAAAAGGACAGATCCTGTCCCTGGATCTTATAGGGACTGAATCTTCCCTTTTAGTCAAGTGAGGGGGACAGAAAGTAGTTACCAACATGATAAATGTGATGAGGAAGAAGTGCAGGAGGCTCCAGAATGTATAACAGGAAATCCAACCTCATCTTAAGGATACAGAAGGGCTCTCCAGAGAAAATAACACTTTAATACCTGAACAATGAATAGAGGTCAGTCAGGCACTTGATGGTCTGCTGAAGATATGTGCTTGTGACTACTCCATGCTTGTGACCGCTCTGCCCTAAGTTTCTCTCCCCAGTGATCTGGGAAGGCCATGGCCCAAGAGGGACCAAAATGGCAAAGGTCAACAAGAACTATACTTTGGGGTCCCATTCAGTTCTTGGTGTGGGTAAATGAGACTCATATGTTTCTTCATTTTATCCCAGACATCTGCTCCAACATTTACCCCCAAGCTGAATCCAGGGCAATAATAATCACAATACCTTACTTTTACGTATCAATTTATTGCTTCAGTTAAAAAGACTATTCCCTGAGTATTGACTCTGTCCCAAGCTATGTAAGTAGAAGTGGACAAAATACAAACCCAGTGTCCAGAAGCTCATACTACTGTGATGCCTGCTGTAAGGCAAGCAGTGGTAACCCCTATGGACTTAACATTTATCCGGTGTTTGTAATTTACAAAGTATCTGCTTATTCCTCTCCCCTTTGGACCATTCCATGTGATTCGTATGGCAAGTAGTGTGACTTCCATTTCTCAGATGAGGAAGCGATCTCAGAGGTCTGAAAAGCAGTAAGTAAACTATATGCCGCAGGTCCCACAGCCAGCAATTGTAGGGATGGGGGCGGGGGGAGAAGATTGACCATGTTTTGTATACATTCCCATATTTGAAATAATGAATGTGCTAGGCAAGTATTATTACAGATGAGAAAAATGAGGCCCAGGGAGGGCAAAAGACTTGCTCAAGGTCGCACAGCAAGTTCATGACTAAGACTGTAGCAGAACATGATCTCCCCATTCTTCAGTGTTCCTTCACCTGCACAATAGGATAGTCTCTAAGACCAGGTCTAAGGTTCGACCTAAGCTCATCCAGGAAGGAGATGGGGAGGAGCCAGCTCTAGGGGTATCAGAACAGCAAGAACTCCTCAGCCAGGGGTAGAGCCAACAATGGCCTTATGTTGCAGATTGAAATCCCAATTGTTGACCACCGCACATGCCAAGAGGCCTATGCCCCTCTGAAGAAGAAAGTGACCAGGGACATGATCTGTGCTGGGGAGAAGGAAGGTAAGTCAAGAGGATGGCATACAACAGGGCACCACCAGCAATGGAAGGACTGGAGATCGTCCAGTCTTTAAGGCTGAACAGAGGAGGACTCAGAGAGGAATGGGGGAGGTCACGAGAGGAAGGATTCCACTGGAGAATTACACTGCGTCAGAGAAACGAGTGCTAAGAAATTCCCATCATTCCCATCTCCAAGCCCAAGGATTCCCCTATGAAAGGAGAGTCCCGAACCTGCCTGCAATAACTGAAATCACTGAGCTCTCGGGAGACCGGACAGAACTGCAGAGTCCAGGTTTGGGTCACATGGTCTGTTGCGCCCCCTCGTGTTCAATTCTCTGAACTGCAAGTCAGATGTAGGGAAAAGGAGGCTCCTTTGGATTTATTTGGGGCTAGGAAGGGGAAAGCTTTAACATGCATCTCCTTTTCATTTAGGGGGAAAGGACGCTTGCTCAGGTGACTCCGGAGGCCCTATGGTGACCCTGGATAAAGCGACAGGCCAGTGGTACCTGGTGGGCACGGTGTCCTGGGGCGACGACTGTGGAAAGAAAGACCGCTATGGAGTGTATTCCTACATCTACTACAACACAGACTGGATCCAGAGGGTCACCAGGATAAGGAATTGAATTCTGTTCCTCACCCCCAACCGCCTGCCCCGGGTCACTCAGCAGCACAGGATAATTATCTGATGCAAGATGGCCACCCCTCACCTTTCACCCATTTCGTTCAGCCCACCCATTACTGGCCAATAAAGAGGTATCTCAGCCCCCTCTCCACACTCTGTAAAGGAGTAGAGTAGCTGAGTGATCAGAACACAAGGCTGAAGCCAGGCCCTATCACTTACTGACATTGCGTCATTGGGCAGGTGGCTTTACCTCTGAATGGCAGTTTCTTTGTCCATATTATAAAAATGGCATACCTTACCTACCTCAGAAGAGTCTGATGAAGATAAAATTAATTAATATATACATAGCACTTAGCACAGTGCAAACATAAGTCCTCAATAAACATGACTTAGCAAAAGTCATTGTGTTTACCAGGCAAATGAAGTTCTCCCACAAATCCCGTCGGGTCTTAGGGCTGCTCAGTGTGTACCCTTCCCCTCAACCTTGACCATCTCCTTCATCTGCCTGAAAATGTTCCATGATTCTTTGCTACCATGTACTTTTCTCAGTCCCAATCCATGTTCCCTATTAAAAAAAGAAAAAGTGACAAGTTTCTAAGTCCAATAGCATGTCCCATAGCAATGTGCTTGTGAATGTGAGCTGGACACGAAACTGAGAGAGTGCCCGAGAGAAGCAGGACAGGAGGAGGGGGGCAGACCAGGAGCAGTGGACTGGGAAGTCAGATGCCAGGTTTTACAAATAGCTCTTCCCCCAGCTCCTGTGTGGCTCTATGCCAGTCCCTTCCCCTCATCTGAAAGGACCCTCCCAGCTCTGACAGTCTAGGATCCAACAAAGACATGTTTCTCTAATGAGATGAGTTGAAGCTGAAGTAACCAAAAGGCAAAAATTACTTTAAGGTTCAACAGAGCTTTGATGCAGACCCAATACTGCATCCACTGCTCTCCCCATCCCCACCCCGTCTACCATGCCCTGGTTTCCAAGAATGTCACCTAGCAAAGTGCTAGCCAAGGGAACTTTCCACATTCCAAAGCAGAGCATCTGCTCCTACCCTTCCTGGGAACCTGAGCTGCACAAGGTCAGCCCTGGTAGGCTAGACTCAGACCCCTGAACTCTTCCTTCTTATGTCCCCAGCTAACCCCAAGCAGCAGTGCCACTGATTTCACACCCTGTCCCTCACCCTGAATGCCCTGGCACTGCAAGATCACAAGTGTTTCCCAGGCAGAATGCCTCTCCCCTCCAAGAACCACCTCCTCTCTGGGGAGACCTCATCCCCTCCAGAGCTCTGAGATTTAAGCTCTTCAAGGGTCAGAAGCCCCAGGTTCCTGTCTTCTATTTTATCAAAATTGGTCTTCGTGGGAGATTCTAGTTCTTAACCTGCACTGCGGTTGGTGGACTCAGTCAGAACCTCTTGTTGGAAGATGAAGATACCGAGGGGTGAGAACTCACAGAAACTAAGCACTAGGCTGAGTGCTCAGGGACAG